>NC_140097.1:15085202-15452784 GCF_964237585.1 Gallinula chloropus | reverse complement strand
CAGGGTCCAGCTCTTTCAAATAAAGACCGGTGAAGCTGTTTCACCAGCAAGCTTGGCCAACGTCTGGCTCCCACATTGTTACCTGGCCCCCTTCCAGGTGGGAGCCTGGAATTCGCCAAGGCAGCAGTGGAACCCAACCAGCAATGGAAACGATTCTCATCTGTGCTTGCTTGTAGATGAGGATGGTGGCAAGGCTGGCAATGCTGCAGCTTGGACAAGTGTTGATTTGGAGCCCTCAGGGCATCCTGGAGGGAAGTTCTCAATGTCCCTTTCCTTGAAGGAAGAAAGCTTGACAGTGTGGCAAGAGCATGTTGCTCTTTAGAGATGCTGTTAGCGTCTGGCTTGGACAGGGGCTTTGAGGAACCTCCGGGTGGTCCTGCATCCTCCATGCCTGAGCCATGCTGAGGCTTTACCTGTCATCTCTTCTATTTGGCAGCGCGCTCCAAGTCCAAGGAAGACCACCACAACAAAACCTATGAATTCTTTCCAGTGCACTCAGGTACTGAGCAGTCTTGCCGGGGTGCCAAAGTGGGAGACACCTCCCGAAACCTGGGAGCATCTGCGAGCGGTGCCCAGGCTGGGGAAAAGGCAGAAGGGGAGAGCAAGGTTCAGGTGTCCCTTGAGAAGGCCTCGGGCTGTGGGAGCTGGCCCGGCAGCGAGGGAGGGTTGGGGTTGGCGCTCTCTGCTGCCGGGATGCCTTCTGTCCGTGTCCCTCGAAGGAGCCAGTGAGTGCTCAAGCAGCTGAGGTCCGCCACGTGCTCTCCTCCTGGCAACCTGAGTTTTCTTGGGTGGGACGAGCTGTCCCAAGGGCGGAAGCGTGCCTCCAGGCACCGGCACGGGGAGGAAACCGAGGACTACTGGCCGTGTCCAGCACAGGTGCCACGAGGTCATCCAGCGGTGCACAGGAGGGACTAACATCCCTACTTGCTCCTCCAGATGCGGACAGCAAGAGAAGAAGAGAAGTGCTGACAGGGCTGTTCGCCCAAGGAGAACAGGGGTATGCCCTACAGATGTGCGCAGGAACTGTATGATTGGCACAGCGGCTCTGGTGATTTGTGTTCCACTTGCACTCCTGGCGTGCTGTATTGAAATCAAGTTGCACTTCGCGGCTTGAAAAAAGTGAGGCATGGATTTAATCTACCTCCCCCCAGCAAAGACACGCACCCACGCTGCGTGCTTTATAGGCTGCTCCTAGCCACGAAGGACTTGTAGTCAGGAGGCTGCAGAGTGGCCAGTTAGTGCCGGGCAAAGAACCTCTGCTGGGCTTCCCGGTGCCGTCAGATGCTTCAACCTAACTCCTGGACGGCCAGCTCAGGAGCCTGCTCTGACTGGAGCCAGTGTCAGCTCAAACTGACCCCCGTCTGGACAAGAGCAGCCCCAGGAGCAGGCTCAGGAAGAGAAAGAGCGGGGCTGAGGTCGCTCCGCAAAGCGAGACATGCACCGGCAGCCGGTGCTGAGCAGGGACCCTGCCCACGGGAATGCCGCTGCTCGGCGGTGCCGTGAGGGGCAGTGTCCACCTCGGCCCAGGTGTACCAGCAGCTCCGCCCGTGGCAGTGAGCCTTGCCGGCTCTGGGCCACCTGTGAAAGGGGAGGGCCCGAGTCCCATGAGTGGCCAAGGGCCTGAGCCGCCTCCTCTCCCCTCAGGTACGCCTCTGCTGCTTCAAGAGCCCGGCACGGAACGGGCGGCCGCCCCTCACACATGGACAGCGGCTACTTGTACAGCACCCAGCCTGGAGTGCCAGAGGCACGGCCCCAGTACCACCAGTACCACCAGGCGCCGGAGCAGCCTGCCAAACCGGCACGGCCGCCTCATCCACAGTCTCCGCGCCCGGCTTCACCGCGGCCGCCACAGACACCGTCCCACCTCGGACCGCCGCCCTCGCCCGGACCGCCCCCAAACTTCAACAGGGTGCAGGAACGGACTGGCACCTTGAAGTACCAATAAAAAGGGCGCACGAACCAACTGGTTCCGCTCCCACCCGGCCCGCCGCCTCCCCCCGGGCCACCGCCTCCCCCCGGGCCGCCTCCAGCATTCCACTGGCTGCAGGAGCGGAGTCGACCCCTCAAGCCCAAACCGAAAGGGCCCCCCGGCCCCACAATCCCAGTCGCTCAGCCCTTCGGTCAATGTTGAAGGTGGACGTGCCAGGACAGAGTTCTGGGCATACCAACAGGGTGCAGCTCTTTCAAATAAAGTCAGATGGGGCTGTTTCACAAGTGTCTGAGTGGGATCAACAGCAAACCCTGCGAGGCACCAGCCTGGCAACGTGGCAACCCCAGGCCCCTGCAGCCGGTTTATTGAAAGCCTGCACTGCACACAGGGCCCTCGCGCCAGGCTTCACCACAGCCTCCAAAGCCCTCGAGCTTTGGCGGGGCATTCCAGCCCCAGTCAAAATGGGCCTCCTGCCCCCCAAGCCCACTGCATTGGGCCTTAGGTAATCGCTGAAGGTGGCCCATGCCCCAGAGTTTCGTTTGGCCTACCAAACGCAGCACGAAAGGAAGGGTACAGCTAACAGGACCCAGAGAGCTGGGCCCAGCGCCTGCAGCCATCACACCAGCCTGGCAAATCCGTATGCCCGGCTTCTCCAAAGGTTCCATGGACCCCCTGCCCGGCTCCACCACACCTTTGCAGCCCCCCAGTTGGGTACTTCATAGCCCACACAGGCTCATCGGCCTGTCCACGGCCTGCATGAACAGCCCCAGCGCCCGGCTTCACCACAGCCCATGCAGCCCCCATGCCCGGCTTCAAGGCAGCCTCCAGAGTCCCCACGAAGGAGAGTGCCTTCACTGCCATCAGGCACCTCCGACCACCATCTCCCCCCCAGGGCCGCTGCCCCCTCCCTGGGATGCCAGCAACGTTCCGTTGGGTGCAGGACCAGAGTCGCACATTGCAGCCCCAACCAAAAGGGCCCCCCCCACACCTCACAAGCTCACGGGCTCAGCCGTTGAAGGTGATTGTGCCAGGACAGAGGTCTGGGCACACCAACAGGGTCCAGCTCTTTCAAATAAAGACCGGTGAAGCTGTTTCACCAGCAAGCTTGGCCAACGTCTGGCTCCCACATTGTTACCTGGCCCCCTTCCAGGTGGGAGCCTGGAATTCGCCAAGGCAGCAGTGGAACCCAACCAGCAATGGAAACGATTCTCATCTGTGCTTGCTTGTAGATGAGGATGGTGGCAAGGCTGGCAATGCTGCAGCTTGGACAAGTGTTGATTTGGAGCCCTCAGGGCATCCTGGAGGGAAGTTCTCAATGTCCCTTTCCTTGAAGGAAGAAAGCTTGACAGTGTGGCAAGAGCATGTTGCTCTTTAGAGATGCTGTTAGCGTCTGGCTTGGACAGGGGCTTTGAGGAACCTCCGGGTGGTCCTGCATCCTCCATGCCTGAGCCATGCTGAGGCTTTACCTGTCATCTCTTCTATTTGGCAGCGCGCTCCAAGTCCAAGGAAGACCACCACAACAAAACCTATGAATTCTTTCCAGTGCACTCAGGTACTGAGCAGTCTTGCCGGGGTGCCAAAGTGGGAGACACCTCCCGAAACCTGGGAGCATCTGCGAGCGGTGCCCAGGCTGGGGAAAAGGCAGAAGGGGAGAGCAAGGTTCAGGTGTCCCTTGAGAAGGCCTCGGGCTGTGGGAGCTGGCCCGGCAGCGAGGGAGGGTTGGGGTTGGCGCTCTCTGCTGCCGGGATGCCTTCTGTCCGTGTCCCTCGAAGGAGCCAGTGAGTGCTCAAGCAGCTGAGGTCCGCCACGTGCTCTCCTCCTGGCAACCTGAGTTTTCTTGGGTGGGACGAGCTGTCCCAAGGGCGGAAGCGTGCCTCCAGGCACCGGCACGGGGAGGAAACCGAGGACTACTGGCCGTGTCCAGCACAGGTGCCACGAGGTCATCCAGCGGTGCACAGGAGGGACTAACATCCCTACTTGCTCCTCCAGATGCGGACAGCAAGAGAAGAAGAGAAGTGCTGACAGGGCTGTTCGCCCAAGGAGAACAGGGGTATGCCCTACAGATGTGCGCAGGAACTGTATGATTGGCACAGCGGCTCTGGTGATTTGTGTTCCACTTGCACTCCTGGCGTGCTGTATTGAAATCAAGTTGCACTTCGCGGCTTGAAAAAAGTGAGGCATGGATTTAATCTACCTCCCCCCAGCAAAGACACGCACCCACGCTGCGTGCTTTATAGGCTGCTCCTAGCCACGAAGGACTTGTAGTCAGGAGGCTGCAGAGTGGCCAGTTAGTGCCGGGCAAAGAACCTCTGCTGGGCTTCCCGGTGCCGTCAGATGCTTCAACCTAACTCCTGGACGGCCAGCTCAGGAGCCTGCTCTGACTGGAGCCAGTGTCAGCTCAAACTGACCCCCGTCTGGACAAGAGCAGCCCCAGGAGCAGGCTCAGGAAGAGAAAGAGCGGGGCTGAGGTCGCTCCGCAAAGCGAGACATGCACCGGCAGCCGGTGCTGAGCAGGGACCCTGCCCACGGGAATGCCGCTGCTCGGCGGTGCCGTGAGGGGCAGTGTCCACCTCGGCCCAGGTGTACCAGCAGCTCCGCCCGTGGCAGTGAGCCTTGCCGGCTCTGGGCCACCTGTGAAAGGGGAGGGCCCGAGTCCCATGAGTGGCCAAGGGCCTGAGCCGCCTCCTCTCCCCTCAGGTACGCCTCTGCTGCTTCAAGAGCCCGGCACGGAACGGGCGGCCGCCCCTCACACATGGACAGCGGCTACTTGTACAGCACCCAGCCTGGAGTGCCAGAGGCACGGCCCCAGTACCACCAGTACCACCAGGCGCCGGAGCAGCCTGCCAAACCGGCACGGCCGCCTCATCCACAGTCTCCGCGCCCGGCTTCACCGCGGCCGCCACAGACACCGTCCCACCTCGGACCGCCGCCCTCGCCCGGACCGCCCCCAAACTTCAACAGGGTGCAGGAACGGACTGGCACCTTGAAGTACCAATAAAAAGGGCGCACGAACCAACTGGTTCCGCTCCCACCCGGCCCGCCGCCTCCCCCCGGGCCACCGCCTCCCCCCGGGCCGCCTCCAGCATTCCACTGGCTGCAGGAGCGGAGTCGACCCCTCAAGCCCAAACCGAAAGGGCCCCCCGGCCCCACAATCCCAGTCGCTCAGCCCTTCGGTCAATGTTGAAGGTGGACGTGCCAGGACAGAGTTCTGGGCATACCAACAGGGTGCAGCTCTTTCAAATAAAGTCAGATGGGGCTGTTTCACAAGTGTCTGAGTGGGATCAACAGCAAACCCTGCGAGGCACCAGCCTGGCAACGTGGCAACCCCAGGCCCCTGCAGCCGGTTTATTGAAAGCCTGCACTGCACACAGGGCCCTCGCGCCAGGCTTCACCACAGCCTCCAAAGCCCTCGAGCTTTGGCGGGGCATTCCAGCCCCAGTCAAAATGGGCCTCCTGCCCCCCAAGCCCACTGCATTGGGCCTTAGGTAATCGCTGAAGGTGGCCCATGCCCCAGAGTTTCGTTTGGCCTACCAAACGCAGCACGAAAGGAAGGGTACAGCTAACAGGACCCAGAGAGCTGGGCCCAGCGCCTGCAGCCATCACACCAGCCTGGCAAATCCGTATGCCCGGCTTCTCCAAAGGTTCCATGGACCCCCTGCCCGGCTCCACCACACCTTTGCAGCCCCCCAGTTGGGTACTTCATAGCCCACACAGGCTCATCGGCCTGTCCACGGCCTGCATGAACAGCCCCAGCGCCCGGCTTCACCACAGCCCATGCAGCCCCCATGCCCGGCTTCAAGGCAGCCTCCAGAGTCCCCACGAAGGAGAGTGCCTTCACTGCCATCAGGCACCTCCGACCACCATCTCCCCCCCAGGGCCGCTGCCCCCTCCCTGGGATGCCAGCAACGTTCCGTTGGGTGCAGGACCAGAGTCGCACATTGCAGCCCCAACCAAAAGGGCCCCCCCCACACCTCACAAGCTCACGGGCTCAGCCGTTGAAGGTGATTGTGCCAGGACAGAGGTCTGGGCACACCAACAGGGTCCAGCTCTTTCAAATAAAGACCGGTGAAGCTGTTTCACCAGCAAGCTTGGCCAACGTCTGGCTCCCACATTGTTACCTGGCCCCCTTCCAGGTGGGAGCCTGGAATTCGCCAAGGCAGCAGTGGAACCCAACCAGCAATGGAAACGATTCTCATCTGTGCTTGCTTGTAGATGAGGATGGTGGCAAGGCTGGCAATGCTGCAGCTTGGACAAGTGTTGATTTGGAGCCCTCAGGGCATCCTGGAGGGAAGTTCTCAATGTCCCTTTCCTTGAAGGAAGAAAGCTTGACAGTGTGGCAAGAGCATGTTGCTCTTTAGAGATGCTGTTAGCGTCTGGCTTGGACAGGGGCTTTGAGGAACCTCCGGGTGGTCCTGCATCCTCCATGCCTGAGCCATGCTGAGGCTTTACCTGTCATCTCTTCTATTTGGCAGCGCGCTCCAAGTCCAAGGAAGACCACCACAACAAAACCTATGAATTCTTTCCAGTGCACTCAGGTACTGAGCAGTCTTGCCGGGGTGCCAAAGTGGGAGACACCTCCCGAAACCTGGGAGCATCTGCGAGCGGTGCCCAGGCTGGGGAAAAGGCAGAAGGGGAGAGCAAGGTTCAGGTGTCCCTTGAGAAGGCCTCGGGCTGTGGGAGCTGGCCCGGCAGCGAGGGAGGGTTGGGGTTGGCGCTCTCTGCTGCCGGGATGCCTTCTGTCCGTGTCCCTCGAAGGAGCCAGTGAGTGCTCAAGCAGCTGAGGTCCGCCACGTGCTCTCCTCCTGGCAACCTGAGTTTTCTTGGGTGGGACGAGCTGTCCCAAGGGCGGAAGCGTGCCTCCAGGCACCGGCACGGGGAGGAAACCGAGGACTACTGGCCGTGTCCAGCACAGGTGCCACGAGGTCATCCAGCGGTGCACAGGAGGGACTAACATCCCTACTTGCTCCTCCAGATGCGGACAGCAAGAGAAGAAGAGAAGTGCTGACAGGGCTGTTCGCCCAAGGAGAACAGGGGTATGCCCTACAGATGTGCGCAGGAACTGTATGATTGGCACAGCGGCTCTGGTGATTTGTGTTCCACTTGCACTCCTGGCGTGCTGTATTGAAATCAAGTTGCACTTCGCGGCTTGAAAAAAGTGAGGCATGGATTTAATCTACCTCCCCCCAGCAAAGACACGCACCCACGCTGCGTGCTTTATAGGCTGCTCCTAGCCACGAAGGACTTGTAGTCAGGAGGCTGCAGAGTGGCCAGTTAGTGCCGGGCAAAGAACCTCTGCTGGGCTTCCCGGTGCCGTCAGATGCTTCAACCTAACTCCTGGACGGCCAGCTCAGGAGCCTGCTCTGACTGGAGCCAGTGTCAGCTCAAACTGACCCCCGTCTGGACAAGAGCAGCCCCAGGAGCAGGCTCAGGAAGAGAAAGAGCGGGGCTGAGGTCGCTCCGCAAAGCGAGACATGCACCGGCAGCCGGTGCTGAGCAGGGACCCTGCCCACGGGAATGCCGCTGCTCGGCGGTGCCGTGAGGGGCAGTGTCCACCTCGGCCCAGGTGTACCAGCAGCTCCGCCCGTGGCAGTGAGCCTTGCCGGCTCTGGGCCACCTGTGAAAGGGGAGGGCCCGAGTCCCATGAGTGGCCAAGGGCCTGAGCCGCCTCCTCTCCCCTCAGGTACGCCTCTGCTGCTTCAAGAGCCCGGCACGGAACGGGCGGCCGCCCCTCACACATGGACAGCGGCTACTTGTACAGCACCCAGCCTGGAGTGCCAGAGGCACGGCCCCAGTACCACCAGTACCACCAGGCGCCGGAGCAGCCTGCCAAACCGGCACGGCCGCCTCATCCACAGTCTCCGCGCCCGGCTTCACCGCGGCCGCCACAGACACCGTCCCACCTCGGACCGCCGCCCTCGCCCGGACCGCCCCCAAACTTCAACAGGGTGCAGGAACGGACTGGCACCTTGAAGTACCAATAAAAAGGGCGCACGAACCAACTGGTTCCGCTCCCACCCGGCCCGCCGCCTCCCCCCGGGCCACCGCCTCCCCCCGGGCCGCCTCCAGCATTCCACTGGCTGCAGGAGCGGAGTCGACCCCTCAAGCCCAAACCGAAAGGGCCCCCCGGCCCCACAATCCCAGTCGCTCAGCCCTTCGGTCAATGTTGAAGGTGGACGTGCCAGGACAGAGTTCTGGGCATACCAACAGGGTGCAGCTCTTTCAAATAAAGTCAGATGGGGCTGTTTCACAAGTGTCTGAGTGGGATCAACAGCAAACCCTGCGAGGCACCAGCCTGGCAACGTGGCAACCCCAGGCCCCTGCAGCCGGTTTATTGAAAGCCTGCACTGCACACAGGGCCCTCGCGCCAGGCTTCACCACAGCCTCCAAAGCCCTCGAGCTTTGGCGGGGCATTCCAGCCCCAGTCAAAATGGGCCTCCTGCCCCCCAAGCCCACTGCATTGGGCCTTAGGTAATCGCTGAAGGTGGCCCATGCCCCAGAGTTTCGTTTGGCCTACCAAACGCAGCACGAAAGGAAGGGTACAGCTAACAGGACCCAGAGAGCTGGGCCCAGCGCCTGCAGCCATCACACCAGCCTGGCAAATCCGTATGCCCGGCTTCTCCAAAGGTTCCATGGACCCCCTGCCCGGCTCCACCACACCTTTGCAGCCCCCCAGTTGGGTACTTCATAGCCCACACAGGCTCATCGGCCTGTCCACGGCCTGCATGAACAGCCCCAGCGCCCGGCTTCACCACAGCCCATGCAGCCCCCATGCCCGGCTTCAAGGCAGCCTCCAGAGTCCCCACGAAGGAGAGTGCCTTCACTGCCATCAGGCACCTCCGACCACCATCTCCCCCCCAGGGCCGCTGCCCCCTCCCTGGGATGCCAGCAACGTTCCGTTGGGTGCAGGACCAGAGTCGCACATTGCAGCCCCAACCAAAAGGGCCCCCCCCACACCTCACAAGCTCACGGGCTCAGCCGTTGAAGGTGATTGTGCCAGGACAGAGGTCTGGGCACACCAACAGGGTCCAGCTCTTTCAAATAAAGACCGGTGAAGCTGTTTCACCAGCAAGCTTGGCCAACGTCTGGCTCCCACATTGTTACCTGGCCCCCTTCCAGGTGGGAGCCTGGAATTCGCCAAGGCAGCAGTGGAACCCAACCAGCAATGGAAACGATTCTCATCTGTGCTTGCTTGTAGATGAGGATGGTGGCAAGGCTGGCAATGCTGCAGCTTGGACAAGTGTTGATTTGGAGCCCTCAGGGCATCCTGGAGGGAAGTTCTCAATGTCCCTTTCCTTGAAGGAAGAAAGCTTGACAGTGTGGCAAGAGCATGTTGCTCTTTAGAGATGCTGTTAGCGTCTGGCTTGGACAGGGGCTTTGAGGAACCTCCGGGTGGTCCTGCATCCTCCATGCCTGAGCCATGCTGAGGCTTTACCTGTCATCTCTTCTATTTGGCAGCGCGCTCCAAGTCCAAGGAAGACCACCACAACAAAACCTATGAATTCTTTCCAGTGCACTCAGGTACTGAGCAGTCTTGCCGGGGTGCCAAAGTGGGAGACACCTCCCGAAACCTGGGAGCATCTGCGAGCGGTGCCCAGGCTGGGGAAAAGGCAGAAGGGGAGAGCAAGGTTCAGGTGTCCCTTGAGAAGGCCTCGGGCTGTGGGAGCTGGCCCGGCAGCGAGGGAGGGTTGGGGTTGGCGCTCTCTGCTGCCGGGATGCCTTCTGTCCGTGTCCCTCGAAGGAGCCAGTGAGTGCTCAAGCAGCTGAGGTCCGCCACGTGCTCTCCTCCTGGCAACCTGAGTTTTCTTGGGTGGGACGAGCTGTCCCAAGGGCGGAAGCGTGCCTCCAGGCACCGGCACGGGGAGGAAACCGAGGACTACTGGCCGTGTCCAGCACAGGTGCCACGAGGTCATCCAGCGGTGCACAGGAGGGACTAACATCCCTACTTGCTCCTCCAGATGCGGACAGCAAGAGAAGAAGAGAAGTGCTGACAGGGCTGTTCGCCCAAGGAGAACAGGGGTATGCCCTACAGTTGTGCGCAGGAACTGTATGATTGGCACAGCGGCTCTGGTGATTTGTGTTCCACTTGCACTCCTGGCGTGCTGTATTGAAATCAAGTTGCACTTCGCGGCTTGAAAAAAGTGAGGCATGGATTTAATCTACCTCCCCCCAGCAAAGACACGCACCCACGCTGCGTGCTTTATAGGCTGCTCCTAGCCACGAAGGACTTGTAGTCAGGAGGCTGCAGAGTGGCCAGTTAGTGCCGGGCAAAGAACCTCTGCTGGGCTTCCCGGTGCCGTCAGATGCTTCAACCTAACTCCTGGACGGCCAGCTCAGGAGCCTGCTCTGACTGGAGCCAGTGTCAGCTCAAACTGACCCCCGTCTGGACAAGAGCAGCCCCAGGAGCAGGCTCAGGAAGAGAAAGAGCGGGGCTGAGGTCGCTCCGCAAAGCGAGACATGCACCGGCAGCCGGTGCTGAGCAGGGACCCTGCCCACGGGAATGCCGCTGCTCGGCGGTGCCGTGAGGGGCAGTGTCCACCTCGGCCCAGGTGTACCAGCAGCTCCGCCCGTGGCAGTGAGCCTTGCCGGCTCTGGGCCACCTGTGAAAGGGGAGGGCCCGAGTCCCATGAGTGGCCAAGGGCCTGAGCCGCCTCCTCTCCCCTCAGGTACGCCTCTGCTGCTTCAAGAGCCCGGCACGGAACGGGCGGCCGCCCCTCACACATGGACAGCGGCTACTTGTACAGCACCCAGCCTGGAGTGCCAGAGGCACGGCCCCAGTACCACCAGTACCACCAGGCGCCGGAGCAGCCTGCCAAACCGGCACGGCCGCCTCATCCACAGTCTCCGCGCCCGGCTTCACCGCGGCCGCCACAGACACCGTCCCACCTCGGACCGCCGCCCTCGCCCGGACCGCCCCCAAACTTCAACAGGGTGCAGGAACGGACTGGCACCTTGAAGTACCAATAAAAAGGGCGCACGAACCAACTGGTTCCGCTCCCACCCGGCCCGCCGCCTCCCCCCGGGCCACCGCCTCCCCCCGGGCCGCCTCCAGCATTCCACTGGCTGCAGGAGCGGAGTCGACCCCTCAAGCCCAAACCGAAAGGGCCCCCCGGCCCCACAATCCCAGTCGCTCAGCCCTTCGGTCAATGTTGAAGGTGGACGTGCCAGGACAGAGTTCTGGGCATACCAACAGGGTGCAGCTCTTTCAAATAAAGTCAGATGGGGCTGTTTCACAAGTGTCTGAGTGGGATCAACAGCAAACCCTGCGAGGCACCAGCCTGGCAACGTGGCAACCCCAGGCCCCTGCAGCCGGTTTATTGAAAGCCTGCACTGCACACAGGGCCCTCGCGCCAGGCTTCACCACAGCCTCCAAAGCCCTCGAGCTTTGGCGGGGCATTCCAGCCCCAGTCAAAATGGGCCTCCTGCCCCCCAAGCCCACTGCATTGGGCCTTAGGTAATCGCTGAAGGTGGCCCATGCCCCAGAGTTTCGTTTGGCCTACCAAACGCAGCACGAAAGGAAGGGTACAGCTAACAGGACCCAGAGAGCTGGGCCCAGCGCCTGCAGCCATCACACCAGCCTGGCAAATCCGTATGCCCGGCTTCTCCAAAGGTTCCATGGACCCCCTGCCCGGCTCCACCACACCTTTGCAGCCCCCCAGTTGGGTACTTCATAGCCCACACAGGCTCATCGGCCTGTCCACGGCCTGCATGAACAGCCCCAGCGCCCGGCTTCACCACAGCCCATGCAGCCCCCATGCCCGGCTTCAAGGCAGCCTCCAGAGTCCCCACGAAGGAGAGTGCCTTCACTGCCATCAGGCACCTCCGACCACCATCTCCCCCCCAGGGCCGCTGCCCCCTCCCTGGGATGCCAGCAACGTTCCGTTGGGTGCAGGACCAGAGTCGCACATTGCAGCCCCAACCAAAAGGGCCCCCCCCACACCTCACAAGCTCACGGGCTCAGCCGTTGAAGGTGATTGTGCCAGGACAGAGGTCTGGGCACACCAACAGGGTCCAGCTCTTTCAAATAAAGACCGGTGAAGCTGTTTCACCAGCAAGCTTGGCCAACGTCTGGCTCCCACATTGTTACCTGGCCCCCTTCCAGGTGGGAGCCTGGAATTCGCCAAGGCAGCAGTGGAACCCAACCAGCAATGGAAACGATTCTCATCTGTGCTTGCTTGTAGATGAGGATGGTGGCAAGGCTGGCAATGCTGCAGCTTGGACAAGTGTTGATTTGGAGCCCTCAGGGCATCCTGGAGGGAAGTTCTCAATGTCCCTTTCCTTGAAGGAAGAAAGCTTGACAGTGTGGCAAGAGCATGTTGCTCTTTAGAGATGCTGTTAGCGTCTGGCTTGGACAGGGGCTTTGAGGAACCTCCGGGTGGTCCTGCATCCTCCATGCCTGAGCCATGCTGAGGCTTTACCTGTCATCTCTTCTATTTGGCAGCGCGCTCCAAGTCCAAGGAAGACCACCACAACAAAACCTATGAATTCTTTCCAGTGCACTCAGGTACTGAGCAGTCTTGCCGGGGTGCCAAAGTGGGAGACACCTCCCGAAACCTGGGAGCATCTGCGAGCGGTGCCCAGGCTGGGGAAAAGGCAGAAGGGGAGAGCAAGGTTCAGGTGTCCCTTGAGAAGGCCTCGGGCTGTGGGAGCTGGCCCGGCAGCGAGGGAGGGTTGGGGTTGGCGCTCTCTGCTGCCGGGATGCCTTCTGTCCGTGTCCCTCGAAGGAGCCAGTGAGTGCTCAAGCAGCTGAGGTCCGCCACGTGCTCTCCTCCTGGCAACCTGAGTTTTCTTGGGTGGGACGAGCTGTCCCAAGGGCGGAAGCGTGCCTCCAGGCACCGGCACGGGGAGGAAACCGAGGACTACTGGCCGTGTCCAGCACAGGTGCCACGAGGTCATCCAGCGGTGCACAGGAGGGACTAACATCCCTACTTGCTCCTCCAGATGCGGACAGCAAGAGAAGAAGAGAAGTGCTGACAGGGCTGTTCGCCCAAGGAGAACAGGGGTATGCCCTACAGTTGTGCGCAGGAACTGTATGATTGGCACAGCGGCTCTGGTGATTTGTGTTCCACTTGCACTCCTGGCGTGCTGTATTGAAATCAAGTTGCACTTCGCGGCTTGAAAAAAGTGAGGCATGGATTTAATCTACCTCCCCCCAGCAAAGACACGCACCCACGCTGCGTGCTTTATAGGCTGCTCCTAGCCACGAAGGACTTGTAGTCAGGAGGCTGCAGAGTGGCCAGTTAGTGCCGGGCAAAGAACCTCTGCTGGGCTTCCCGGTGCCGTCAGATGCTTCAACCTAACTCCTGGACGGCCAGCTCAGGAGCCTGCTCTGACTGGAGCCAGTGTCAGCTCAAACTGACCCCCGTCTGGACAAGAGCAGCCCCAGGAGCAGGCTCAGGAAGAGAAAGAGCGGGGCTGAGGTCGCTCCGCAAAGCGAGACATGCACCGGCAGCCGGTGCTGAGCAGGGACCCTGCCCACGGGAATGCCGCTGCTCGGCGGTGCCGTGAGGGGCAGTGTCCACCTCGGCCCAGGTGTACCAGCAGCTCCGCCCGTGGCAGTGAGCCTTGCCGGCTCTGGGCCACCTGTGAAAGGGGAGGGCCCGAGTCCCATGAGTGGCCAAGGGCCTGAGCCGCCTCCTCTCCCCTCAGGTACGCCTCTGCTGCTTCAAGAGCCCGGCACGGAACGGGCGGCCGCCCCTCACACATGGACAGCGGCTACTTGTACAGCACCCAGCCTGGAGTGCCAGAGGCACGGCCCCAGTACCACCAGTACCACCAGGCGCCGGAGCAGCCTGCCAAACCGGCACGGCCGCCTCATCCACAGTCTCCGCGCCCGGCTTCACCGCGGCCGCCACAGACACCGTCCCACCTCGGACCGCCGCCCTCGCCCGGACCGCCCCCAAACTTCAACAGGGTGCAGGAACGGACTGGCACCTTGAAGTACCAATAAAAAGGGCGCACGAACCAACTGGTTCCGCTCCCACCCGGCCCGCCGCCTCCCCCCGGGCCACCGCCTCCCCCCGGGCCGCCTCCAGCATTCCACTGGCTGCAGGAGCGGAGTCGACCCCTCAAGCCCAAACCGAAAGGGCCCCCCGGCCCCACAATCCCAGTCGCTCAGCCCTTCGGTCAATGTTGAAGGTGGACGTGCCAGGACAGAGTTCTGGGCATACCAACAGGGTGCAGCTCTTTCAAATAAAGTCAGATGGGGCTGTTTCACAAGTGTCTGAGTGGGATCAACAGCAAACCCTGCGAGGCACCAGCCTGGCAACGTGGCAACCCCAGGCCCCTGCAGCCGGTTTATTGAAAGCCTGCACTGCACACAGGGCCCTCGCGCCAGGCTTCACCACAGCCTCCAAAGCCCTCGAGCTTTGGCGGGGCATTCCAGCCCCAGTCAAAATGGGCCTCCTGCCCCCCAAGCCCACTGCATTGGGCCTTAGGTAATCGCTGAAGGTGGCCCATGCCCCAGAGTTTCATTTGGCCTACCAAACGCAGCACGAAAGGAAGGGTACAGCTAACAGGACCCAGAGAGCTGGGCCCAGCGCCTGCAGCCATCACACCAGCCTGGCAAATCCGTATGCCCGGCTTCTCCAAAGGTTCCATGGACCCCCTGCCCGGCTCCACCACACCTTTGCAGCCCCCCAGTCGGGTACTTCATAGCCCACGCAGGCTCATCGGCCTGTCCACGGCCTGCATGAACAGCCCCAGCGCCCGGCTTCACCACAGCCTCCAGAGTCCCCACTGCCTCCCAGCCTGCCCCTAATTGTCCTGCTGCTGCATCTGTGGACCGGCACATTATGGCCCCAAACAAAAGTGTCTCCACACCTCGCTAACCCCCCTGGCTTGGCCATTGGGTAACTGCTGAAAGTGCCAAGCCAGTGTAGGGGTCATCTTATGAACTGCAGGACGAAAGATTAAGTATAGGAGAACACAGAAAGCTGGACACAATGCCAGCAGCCACTGCAGCAGGCTCACAAACCAGCACACCTGCACTTGGTATGGCACCCACACCTGGCTGCTCAAAAACCTGCAGAGTCTCCAAGCCTGGCTTCACCATAGACTCAGAACAGCCTGCAAGGCCCTGTGGCCATCTTCACTACCTCTATTTGCCATCCGGGAGCCCCAGAGAGATCGATCTGTTGCCAGCAGGCACCACGCCAGCCTGGAAAATGGGCACAGCTGCCCTCCCCATGGTCCCCACCCCTGGTTTGCCAAATCCTTCACGGCCCCCACGCTCAACTTCTCCAAGGACTCCAAGGGCCCCGCAAAACCCCAGCCCTCCACCAACCCTCCTGCAACTGCAGGACGCGACTGGCGCATGCCAGCCCCAACCAAAAGGCCCCCCCGGCCCCAAAAGCCCGCTAGATTGGTCCTTGGGTACCTGCTGAAGGTGACCGCCCAAGGGTAGGAGTCGGCCTACAAAAAGCAGCACGAAAGATTATATGGCCAACAGAACTTCAGGTTCCGTTAACCGACACCTTCAGGTTCTGCTAACAGACAGCTTCAGGACCTGCCGTTTGTCTCCAAATAAAGATGGATGGAGCTGTTTCACCTGTGTCCACTGGGACAGAAACAGAAACTCAAATGTCACAGCAAAGGCCTTTGTCAGCTGGGGTTTATGAGCAGGATTGGAGCTTCCAGAGATGTCGTGACTTTCCGGTTAGCGCTGCCAGCTCCGCAGCGCTGCTGGCCCGTAAGAGGGACTGCTCTTTGGCTGCTGTGTTTCTGTGCTAAGAAACTCAGCACGTTTCCGCAAGCAGCCTCAGCTGCGAAAGCACATTGTGCTTTGCAGGCAGCAGTCTAAGCTGGCCTTTGGTTCTGGGTTAATCCCACCCGGTACGGAAGGCCGTGAAAGCCAAAGCTGCTTGTTTCAGAGCACCACTGTAAATGAGCCCTGTGAGGCTGGAAAGGGCTGGCTCCGGCAGACTGCAGCCACTGTCCCCGCGGCAGGCTGGGACACCCTGTGCCTGCAAAGGCCTGGGGAGCTGAGCGTCACCAGAGCCAAGTAAAACTACAGAACACCCCTGCAGAGGGATATGGAGGGCTTTTGGCAGAGGCCTCCCGCATCCTGTCCCCGTGGCCAGGGACAAGGCCACACAGTGGCAGCCCTCATGGAAAGGCTTCCGCAATATTGAAGGACTTTCAAGGAGTTCAGCAGTGCTGATGGGCTGGCGGCTTTTGCCAGTAACTTCTGATCCCGCAAGAGGGTGGATGTTCCAATGTTGATCACTTGCAGAGGGAAAAAAGGAATATCCCTGGGGAGCTACAGAACCTTGAAACATTTGGCCCTTCGAGAAACTGGGAGTTGCGGTTGCAACAGCTGCTACTGGCACTTTCTGAGCAGCTGTGCCTGACTTTCCCATGGCCTCCATGGGCCCCGTGCCCAGCTTCTCCGCAGCCTCCAGACGCCCATGCTCTCTCAGCCTGCTCCAAACACTCCTGCAGGTGCAGGATCGGAGCACCGCATTCCAGCCGCAAGCAAAAAGGACCCCAAGAGCTCGGGCCACCAGACTCGCACCCTTGCAGGCCCAACCCAAAGGGCCCTCTTGCCCCACAAGCCCGCTGGCTCAGCCGTTGAACATGGCCATGCCTCATGGGCCTGTCCACGGCCTGCACGGACGGCCCCAGTGCCTGGCTGTTCCAGAGCCCGTGCAGCCCTCACGCCCGTCTTCAATGCAGGTCCCAGAGTCCCCACGACCCCCAGACCACACCCAACCCTCCTACAGTTGCAGGACTGTAGGCATATCGTGGCCCCAAACAAATGGGTCTTCGTGGCTCAGCCCTTGAGTAACAGCTGACCGGGACCGCCCCAGCTTCAGGTTCCATTAACTGGCCCTCCCAGGCATGCCCTTGCCATCCCCGTGTGGGATCAGGGCAAATGTTTTTTGGCTTAATACCAACGGCACAGTCTTCATTTAGGCTCATGAGCTGCTGGTGGCAGCAGCCAAGGAGGCCAGGAATTCTGCCGAGAGCAAGATGTCCTGGGGCACACCGTCCATTTATTTAGCCTGCTCCAGCAAGAGGCATGCAGAAGCCAAGGGGATGTGCCAGGCCCCCTCTCCCACCCCAGGCCAGCCCTTCGTTTTTTCATTAAATGGTGAGGAAAGCGATTCTCAGGTCCCTGGCTCTCTGCTAACGTCTGCAGAAGCAGGCTGAGGCTGGACACCTCACGCCAAGGCAGCTGCAAGAAGGGAGAGCTCCTACGGTCTCGAGACGTTGGGCTGTTGCTTCTTGCAGGCCCAAAAGCCGTGGGCTGACTTTCCCTGTTGCTCTGGGGTGTGCCAGTTCCTCACTCCCCCTGTGACAGCGCAGGCTCAGCCTGTGTGGGTCTCTGTGGGAGCCTGGCTAGCTGATCAAGGCCACAGCTACTTGAGCTTGCAAGAAGAGCCTTAAGAATTCACTAACAAGGGGCTGAAAAGCTTGGGAATGAAAACCTGTTAGGAGATCTCATGGTACTTCGAAATTCCTTGTGGTGATAAAGACCTGATATGATGCAGATGGCTTACCCCCCTGCTCCCCACCCCACCCCCCTCCCCCATTCTGGCCCCTAGTCATGTAACCCTCAGATGTATAGAAGAAGCTACCGGCTTGCATAAAGGTGTGCCGATCGCTTTTAACCATATCGGTGTGTAGTCGGGGTGGCTTTTAGATTTAGTTAAACAAGGGCTTATCTTTTTGTTAGTTATTTTTGCCTTAGTGTTATTTTTGCCGTGTATGTCGCAGTGTTTCTCTTGCAGGATGGATAATGCTCTTCGCAAAAATCCGGCTGGTCCATAAAAAAGAAGGGGGAATTGTCGCAATGCATTTTGAGAGGAATGGTGTTTTTGGCCCGTCCAGATTTATTTCTGACCCCCATATAATCAGAGCTGGGGAAGCTAACAGAGACATGTCAGTGTGCAGTAACAGGAGAGCAGATAACTGAGAACAGGAGCTTGTCAGAAACTCCACGAAATAACAAACTGGCAAGAATGTGAACTGCCCTAAGTGAAGGAGCTCAGCACTTGATCACATTGATCCTGAGTACGCAAAACTTCAGCTCCTCCGTCAAATCAGCACTAACCCCTGGAGCAGCAGCTGCTGCTGCATTAGAGGAACTAACAGACTTCGGCTGTTGGCTGAGTAAACAAACCAATGCTACATCTCTTGCTCTTAGTGGCCTGCTTACTGATGTAGATAGTGTGAGACATGCTACTTTGCATAACAGAGCTCCTGCTGATTTCTTGCTTTTCACACAGGTCATGGGTGTAAGGACTTTGAGGGCATGTGCTGTATCAGAAAGTATGAGAGTAGCTGGCTAGATAGATGGTTTAACACCTTAGGAATTGCTGGTTGGTTCAGAGATGATATTAAGGCTGGATTTGTCATCCTACTGATAATATTGTCTGTGCTCATTATAGTACCTTGTTTGATTCAAAGACTTAAACAATTAATTAACAAAGTCCTTAATTCCGCTGTTTTGCTTGCGCAAAAAGAAAAAGAAGGAATTGTGGGAGCCTGGCTAGCTGCTCAGGGCCACAGCTACTCGGCTTGCAAGAAGAGCCTTAAGAATTCACTAACAAGGGGCTGAAAAGCTTGGGATTGAGAACCTGTTAGGAGATCTCATGGTACTTTGAAATTCCTTGTGGTGATAAAGACCTGATACGGTGCAGATGGCCTTTCCCCCCCTATTCTGGCCCCTAGTTATGTAACCCTCAGATGTGTAAAAGAAGCTACTGGCTTGAATAAAGGTGTGCTGATCGCTTTTAACCACATCGGTGTGCAGTCTGTTCCGAGCACCTCTCCGCGCTTGCGGGGCCCTGTATATAACTTATTTTCCAAAACCTGGATTTTGGACACGGGACCTCGCAGCAGATCTGTGTCCCAGCCCATGGGCAGAACTGCCCAGCGGGACACGCTCCCCTCCCCACCAGGGCCAAAACTGTGCACAAACTGCTCTCCGTGAGCACCCAGAGACCTCTCTGCATCAGGTGGCCAGCAGGGACAGGGAGGTGACTGTCCCTCTTTACTCTGCTCTTGTGAGGCCCCATCTGGAGTAATGTGTGTGCATCCCGCTTAAGAGGGAAGAGAGCCTCTCTTAAGTGGGAAAAGTGCATCACGCTTAAGAGGGAAAAGAGCGTCTCTTAAGTGGAAAAGTGCATCGCGCTTAAGAGGGAAAAGAGCGTCTCTTAAGTGGGAAAGTGCATCGCGCTTAAGAGGGAAAAGAGCGTCTCTATAGAGGGAAAAGTGCATCGCGCTTAAGAGGGAAAAGAGCCTCTCTATAGAGGGAAATGTGCATCGCGCTTAAGAGGGAAAAGAGCGTCTCTATAGAGGGAAAAGTGCATCACGCTTAAGAGGGAAAAGAGCCTCTCTATAGAGGGAAAAGTGCATCGCGCTTAAGAGGGAAAAGAGCGTCTCTATAGAGGGAAAAGTGCATCGCGCTTAAGAGGGAAAACAGTGTCTCTTAAGTGGGAAAATGCATCGCGCTTAAGAGGCAAAAGAGCGTCTCTATAGAGGGAAAAGTGCATCGCGCTTAAGAGGGAAAAGAGCGTCTCTATAGAGGGAAAAGTGCATCGCGCTTAAGAGGGAAAAGAACTTCTCTATAGAGGGAAAGTGCATCGCGCTTAAGAGGGAAAAGAACTTCTCTATAGAGGGAAAGTGCATCGCGCTTAAGAGGGAAAAGAGCGTCTCTATAGAGGGAAAGTGCATCGCGCTTAAGAGGGAAAAGAGCGTCTCTATAGAGGGAAAGTGCATCGCGCTTAAGAGGGAAAAGAGCGTCTCTATAGAGGGAAAGTGCATCGCGCTTAAGAGGGAAAAGAGCATCTCTATAGAGGGAAAGTGCATCGCGCTTAAGAGGGAAAAGAACCTCTCTATAGAGGGAAAGTGCACCGCGCTTAAGAGGGAAAAGAGCGTCTCTATAGAGGGAAAGTGCATCGCGCTTAAGAGGGAAAAGAGCATCTCTATAGAGGGAAAGTGCATCGCGCTTAAGAGGGAAAAGAGCGTCTCTTAAGTGGGAAAAGTGCATCGCGCTTAAGAGGGAAAAGAACCTCTCTATAGAGGGAAAGTGCATCGCGCTTAAGAGGGAAAAGAGCGTCTCTATAGAGGGAAAGTGCATCGCACTTAAGAGGGAAAAGAGCGTCTCTATAGAGGGAAAGTGCATCGCGCTTAAGAGGCAAAAGAACTTCTCTATAGAGGGAAAGTGCATCGCGCTTAAGAGGGAAAAGAGCCTCTCTATAGAGGGAAAGTGCATCGCGCTTAAGAGGGAAAAGAACCTCTCTATAGAGGGAAAGTGCATCGCGCTTAAGAGGGAAAAGAGCGTGTCTATAGAGGGAAAGTGCATCGCGCTTAAGAGGGAAAAGAACCTCTCTATAGAGGGAAAGTGCATCGCGCGTAAGAGGGAAAAGAGCATCTCTATAGAGGGAAACTGCATCGCGCTTAAGAGGGAAAAGAGCGTCTCTTAAGTGGGAAAAGTGCATCACGCTTAAGAGGCAAAAGAGCGTCTCTATAGAGGGAAAGTGCATCGCGCTTAAGAGGGAAAAGAGCATCTCTATAGAGGGAAAGTGCATCGCGCTTAAGAGGGAAAAGAACCTCTCTATGGAGGGAAAGTGCATCGCGCTTAAGAGGGAAAAGAGCATCTCTATAGAGGGAAAGTGCATCGCGCTTAAGAGGGAAAAGAGCGTCTCTTAAGTGGGAAAAGTGCATCGCGCTTAAGAGGCAAAAGAGCGTCTCTATAGAGGGAAAGTGCATCGCGCTTAAGAGGGAAAAGAACCTCTCTATAGAGGGAAAGTGCATCGCGCTTAAGAGGGAAAAGAGCGTCTCTATAGAGGGAAAGTGCATCGCACTTAAGAGGGAAAAGAACCTCTCTATAGAGGGAAAGTGCATCGCGCTTAAGAGGGAAAAGAGCGTCTCTTAAGTGGGAAAAGTGCATCGCGCTTAAGAGGCAAAAGAACTTCTCTATAGAGGGAAAGTGCATCGCGCTTAAGAGGGAAAAGAACCTCTCTATAGAGGGAAAGTGCATCGCGCTTAAGAGGGAAAAGAACCTCTTTATAGAGGGAAAGTGCATCGCGCTTAAGAGGGAAAAGAGCGTCTCTATAGAGGGAAAAGTGCATCGCGCTTAAGAGGGAAAACAGTGTCTCTTAAGTGGGAAAGTGCATCACGCTTAAGAGGGAAAAGAGCGTCTCTATAGAGGGAACGTGCATCGCGCTTAAGAGGGAAAAGAGCGCCTCTTAAGTGGGAAAGTGCATCGTGCTTAAGAGGGAAAAGAGCCTCTCTATAGAGGGAAAGTGCATCGCGCTTAAGAGGGAAAAGAGCCTCTCTATAGAGGGAAAGTGCATCACGCTTAAGAGGGAAAAGAGCCTCTCTATAGAGGGAAAGTGCATCGCGCTGAAGAGCGAAAGGAGCGTCTCTATAGAGGGAAAGTGCATCGCTCTTAAGAGGGAAAAGAGCGTCTCTTAAGTTGGAAAGGGCATCGCGCTTAAGAGGGAAAAGAGCCTGTCTATAGAGGGAAAGTGCATCGCGCTTAAGAGGGAAAAGAGCGTCTCTATAGAGGGAAAGTGCATCGTGCTTAAGAGGGAAAAGAGCCTCTCTATAGAGGGAAAAGTGCATCGCGCTTAAGAGGCAAAAGAACCTCTCTATAGAGGGAAAGTGCATCGCGCTTAAGAGGGAAAACAGTGTCTCTTAAGTGGGAAAGTGCATCGCGCTTAAGAGGGAAAAGAACCTCTCTATAGAGGGAAAGTGCATCGCGCTTAAGAGGGAAAAGAGCGTCTCTATAGAGGGAAAGTGCATCGCGCTTACGAGGGAAAAGAGCCTCTCTATACAAGGAAAGTGCATCGCGCTGAAGAGGGAAAAGAGCGTCGCGCTTAAGAGGGAAAAGAGCCTCTCTATAGAGGGAAAGTGCATCGCGCTTAAGAGGGAAAAGAGCGCCTCTTAAGTGGGAAAGTGCATCGTGCTTAAGAGGGAAAAGAGCCTCTCTATAGAGGGAAAGTGCATCGCGCTTAAGAGGGAAAAGAGCCTCTCTATAGAGGGAAAGTGCATCACGCTTAAGAGGGAAAAGAGCCTCTCTATAGAGGGAAAGTGCATCGCGCTTAAGAGGGAAAGGAGCGTCTCTATAGAGGGAAAGTGCATCGCTCTTAAGAGGGAAAAGAGCGTCTCTTAAGTGGGAAAGGGCATCGCGCTTAAGAGGGAAAAGAGCCTGTCTATAGAGGGAAAGTGCATCGCGCTTAAGAGGGAAAAGAGCGTCTCTATAGAGGGAAAAGTGCATCGTGCTTAAGAGGGAAAAGAGCCTCTCTATAGAGGGAAAAGTGCATTGCGCTTAAGAGGGAGAAGAGCCTCTCTATGGAGGGAAAAGTGCATCGCGCTTTAGAGGGAAAACAGTGTCTCTTAAGTGGGAAAGTGCATCGCGCTTAAGAGGGAAAAGAGCCTCTCTATGGAGGGAAAAGTGCATCGCGCTTAAGAGGGAAAACAGTGTCTCTTAAGTGGGAAAGTGCATCGCGCTTAAGAGGCAAAAGAGCGTCTCTATAGAGGGAAAAGTGCATCGCGCTTAAGAGGGAAAACAGTGTCTCTTAAGTGGGAAAGTGCATCGCGCTTAAGAGGCAAAAGAACCTCTCTATAGAGGGAAAGTGCATCGCGCTTAAGAGGGAAAACAGTGTCTCTTAAGTGGGAAAGTGCATCGCGCTTAAGAGGGAAAAGAGCGTCTCTATAGAGGGAACGTGCATCGCGCTTAAGAGGGAAAAGAGCGCCTCTTAAGTGGGAAAGTGCATCGCGCTTAAGAGGGAAAAGAGCCTCTCTATAGAGGGAAAGTGCATCGCGCTTAAGAGGGAAAAGAGCCTCTCTATAGAGGGAAAGTGCATCACGCTTAAGAGGGAAAACAGTGTCTCTTAAGTGGGAAAGTGCATCGCGCTTAAGAGGGAAAAGAGCCTCTCTATAGAGGGAACATGCATCGCGCTTAAGAGGGAAAAGAGCGCCTCTTAAGTGGGAAAGTGCATCGTGCTTAAGAGGGAAAAGAGCCTCTCTATAGAGGGAAAGTGCATCGCGCTTAAGAGGGAAAAGAGCCTCTCTATAGAGGGAAAGTGCATCACGCTTAAGAGGGAAAAGAGCCTCTCTATAGAGGGAAAGTGCATCGCGCTTAAGAGGGAAAGGAGCGTCTCTATAGAGGGAAAGTGCATCGCGCTTAAGAGGGAAAAGAGCGTCTCTATAGAGGGAAAAGTGCATCGCGCTTAAGAGGGAAAAGAGCCTCTCTATAGAGGGAAAGTGCATCGCGCTTAAGAGGGAAAAGAGCGTCTCTATAGAGGGAAAGTGCATCGCGCTTAAGAGGCAAAAGAGCCTCTCTATACAAGGAAAGTGCATCGCGCTGAAGAGGGAAAAGAGCGTCGCGCTTAAGAGGGAAAAGAGCCTCTCTATAGAGGGAAAGTGCATCGCGCTTAAGAGGGAAAAGAGCGTCTCTATAGAGGGAAAGTGCATCGCTCTTAAGAGGGAAAAGAGCGTCTCTTAAGTGGGAAAGGGCATCGCGCTTAAGAGGGAAAAGAGCCTCTCTATGGAGGGAAAAGTGCATCGCGCTTAAGAGGGAAAACAGTGTCTCTTAAGTGGGAAAGTGCATCGTGCTTAAGAGGGAAAAGAGCGTCTCTATAGAGGGAAAAGTGCATCGCGCTTAAGAGGGAAAACAGTGTCTCTTAAGTGGGAAAGTGCATCGCGCTTAAGAGGGAAAAGAACCTCTCTATAGAGGGAAAGTGCATCGCGCTTAAGAGGGAAAAGAGCATCTCTATAGAGGGAAAGTGCATCGCGCTTAAGAGGGAAAAGAGCGTCGCGCTTAAGAGGGAAAAGAGCCTCTCTATAGAGGGAAAGTGCATCGCGCTTAAGAGGGAAAAGAGCGTCTCTATAGAGGGAAAGTGCATCGCGCTTAAGAGGGAAAAGAGCGTCGCTCTTAAGAGGGAAAAGAACCTCTCTATAGAGGGAAAGTGCATCGCTCTTAAGAGGAAAAGAGCTTCTCTATAGAGGGAAAGTGCATCGCGCTTAAAAGGGAAAAGAGCCTCTCTATAGAGGGAAAGTGCATCGCGCTTAAGAGGGAAAAGAGCCTCTCTATAGAGGGAAAGTGCATCGCGCTTAAGAGGGAAAAGAGCCTCTCTATAGAGGGAAAGTGCATCGCGCTTAAGAGGGAAAATAGTGTCTCTTAAGTGGGAAAGTGCATCACGTTTAAGAGGGAAAAGAGCATCTCTTAAAATGGAAAGAGCATCTTTGGAGGGAACATTTATTGTGCTTAAGAGGGAAAAGAGCATTTAAGAGGGAAAGTGCATCGCTCTTAAGAGGGAAAACAGTGTCTTTAGAGGCAAAGAGCATCTCTTAAGAGGGAAAGTGCATAGCACTTAAAAGGGAAAACAGCGTCTCTTAAGATGGAGAAGAGCATATTTAGAGGCAAAGAGTGTGTCTCTTATGAGGGAAAAGAGCGTCTTTAGAGGCAAAGAGCATCATTCTTAAGAGGGAAAAGAGTATCTCTTAAGACGGAAAGTGCATTGCCCTTAAGAGGGAAAGGAGTGTCTTTTAAGAGGGAAAGAGCAGTGTCTCTTTCTAAGAGGGGAATGAGCGTCTTAAGAGGGAAGAGCTTTGACAACCAATGACAGAAGGGCCAATCCTCTGAGCAGCCAAGGGTAAGGCAGAGTGGCTGATGTGTAAATACTGACAGCACCCCCATGAAGTGGCAGACACGTGCAGCAGGAACCTATTGAATTCTACCCGAGTTAACTCAGATCTGCCCCTGCTTAACTGCTGACATTACTGCTCCACAAACCGCTTTTGAAAGCTAACATCTCAACAGAGGGAAGTCACTGAGGAGTAGAAACAAGGAAGAGCTGGGGGAAATCTCCTGCCGGACATGCATGTCCTTACTGAGGCTCTTTGGCCAGCTGATTCTAACTATGTCTAATTGCCCGTACCATAACTGCCGGATGCTTTTGTCTGCCCCACTTAATTGAGGGCAAGGTGGAAAAGTTGAAGCTCTCCCAGGAAGGGACAGAGAGGTCTCTCAGCGCAGGGCTGCTTACTCCCGTTGCTCCCGGAGGCCCACGGCCGAAGCCGGCAGCCCGCTTCTGGCCGGCGTTCGGCGGCAGCGAGGACTCCAGCGCCTGGGTGAGGCAGGGGACTTCGGCCCGCTGCCGCGCTCGCCGGTTTCGAAACCACCATGCCTCTTTCACGGAGGCCAAAGGGTGCGCTCCCGTGGGAGGTTCTACCCGCTCTCCTGCCCTGCCTCCCCCGCGGACCTCTGCCCCTGCCGAGGCCAGTCCTAAGGGCAGAGGACCCCCGGTCCCGCAGGCAGCCAGCCAGCCCTCCCGCCCCCTGCTCCGAGCTGCCCCGGCGGCGGCCCCAGCGCCTCTCAGGGACCACCCCCGTTCTCCACAGGGCGTGCGGGTGAGTGGGGCTGCAGTGCCTCGAGAGGGAGTAGGGCCGGGGGAGGGGAGCGAGGCCGCGGTGGGACACGGCGCTCGCGGAGCGGCCCCTTTTGCCCCACCGACGCGGACAGCCCCCCACACGGAGGCGGCTCTGAGGGAGGCAGCGGCCTCCCCAGGCAGGAAGAGACGACACGCGGACCGTGGGTGACCCCGTCCGGCGGAGGGGACCGGGACAGGCCCCGGCCTTTGCGTGGAGCAAGAGCCGTTGTAGGCGCCCCCAGAGCAGCATCGCGGGCAGTCCGCAGACCTGCAGGAGTTGGGCCGCCTGACGCCCTGGGCCGGCAGAGATTTCGCCATTTCCTCCTTTACCAGCAGACGTAAGTACAGCGCGAACAGTTCCAGCGGGGAAGCGAAGTTTCTGTATGTGAACGAACTTTTTTCCTAGCAGGACGGTAGGGAAAGTTAATCCCTAACACTCCCACAGCAGAGGAATTTCAGCAGCGTGCAGTCTGCGGGGGAGGGGAGGAAACCCAACAAACAGGAGCTGCTTTTACCTGAGGTGTTCCTCCTGGACCATACCCAGGGCAGTATTTGGCAGCACAGTGCTGTGAAGGGTGAGCATACAGCAAAGGTCCCGTAGCGCTGCTGTACCGTGTGTTGTCCACATTGTTGCGTATCTCTGGGAAAGGCTCAGATTTTACATCTGCCAGAGAGGTTATTACTGGTTCGGCCCCAACAGAACAGGACAGGGAGCCAAGTTGCAGCCACAGTGACCATTTCCTCTTTGTGTCAGCATCGCAAGAGGAACTGGAGTAGGGTGGTGCTCATGCAGGAGGATCGTGTGTAGATGAGTTGTTATGAATCAATATGGTAATTAATTGTGCATTGAAAAATAGTATTTTAATCCATGCACACCATTTATGTATGTTGAATTTAAATTAAATCAGAATGGCTTGCACTTTGACCTGCGCACTTCAGAACTTAAAAGCAATGTGTGAATCGTCTACGCACTGATTCTGAAAGTCACTTGAATGTTAAGAGCAGGATGCTGTTGACTGATTTCACGCCCAACTCCCTCTTTGCAAGATAAGAATCCTTCCATTTTACTCTGCCAGTCCTGTTCCATTTCATGCAAAACAAAAAAACCCCATGAAATAATGTTCAGTTACAAACCTGACAAATATGTGGTGGAGCAGATTCAGAATACTACTTCAGTTACTTAAAAGGATCATTATATTTAGCTTTCTTGTTAATCCTAGCTTCTACTAAGTACCCAGACTGTCTCAGTATGTATTTTTGATCTCTCTTATTTCCGGTTTTATCAAAGAACTTTCTTATGAAGAGGGCAAGCCTGTTTAGTCCTTAGATGCCCTACACAGCCGCTTACATACCTTTTTCTCTTTTTATCTTCCCTTTCCTTTAAAAAAAAAAATCAACAAACACCACACGTACTTCACCTTTCAGTGCCCCTTAGAAATCTGTTTTCACATGTAATCCCAAATCAACATCTGTAGAGTTGCAAAGGCAACCCATGGGTTATATCAGGGTTTGTCATGCAAACCTGATACTGCATTCAGAAGTGAGTTACAGTGATGCAAGGAGCCCCAAAGCCCTAACTTTAGAACTCCTCTACCACCTCCTAGCTTCCTGTTGTATGATTACATACATTATTAAATTATAGTGACAGAATTTTCCAGCTAAGATGCTCCTGCTCTCCTCACTCTTGTAAGAATACAGTCTACAGGCCCTGTTAAATAGTAGTATCATCTGTAAACACATACATTTTAAAAATGAGCTTCAGATTTTGAATATCTACAATAATACAGTGAATATATTTTATGTTGTTGCCATATGCATTCCTGCAGGTCTGTTTGCTGATTCCTGAAGAACTTAATCATAAAAGAGTATGTGAGAATTCAGATAAAGATATGCAGTAACATTCAGTAAGGACAAAAAGACTACATTTTGTTGATAGTAAGTATGGAGCATCCCATTAGAGCCCTGTTGTGTAAACCTCCCTATTTCTGCATATTTTGTTTTGACATAACCACTACTATATTAAATAGAGCTATCAAAGTACAGTTCCCTACTGGGTAAATTGGGTCTGCTTCCCCAGCACATCTCAGAGCCTCAGATGCCTCTACCTATTAATACAACTTTATTTTTTCTAGTTACTGGAAAAGGCACATTCTTGCTATAATAGAGTTCTTAGGAACATTACACAGGCTGTAAATTCTCCCTGGCAAAAAAGCCAGATAAAACTAAGGGAAAGTTGAGCATTAGGTTATTTTTTGACTGCTGTTCTCTTAGTCAAAGACTCCTGCGAAATTCCACAAGACTATCTTCTGTACAAGAACTTGAACTGTGACAATGCCAGGTATGCTCTTAGAACTACATAGATCAAAGAGAAGTATCACCACGTTCTAACTTCAGGACTTCATTATCTCAGTCCTTGATACCAACCCCTTCAATATAAGGCTGGATTTTTTTTTTATGAATTTTAAAGCCTGCAGAAGTGAGAGGCCCTTAACAAATCAGCTTTTAAAAGGGTCCAGAGCTCAGTGTTAGGTTTCTGGCATACAGCAAGAAACAAAACACTCCTGTAACATCAATGCTGCCTTCAGAGTGCTGCTTGAATAGTATTTGTAGGAGTTCCATAGCCAGTGCTTATGCTGTAGCAAGCTGTAGAACTACAACCTCCAGCACTACCAGAATTAGTCAGTCTGTGACTGACTACGATTCCACGGATTCTGCAAATCTACCCTCTTTACCACCAACAGCTAGGTAGGTTGTAGGTTTAACAGCCAGCATTCTGAGTAGAGGATGCAGGAACCTTTGGTGGCATAATATGTCACGTGACAAAATAAGCCAGCATGTGTTCCAGAGTCAGTGAGACCTACCTATCTGCATCAAAAACCTTGAGTAAATGTAGGACTAAAATCTGAGGGTTTACTTAGGAGTAAGATCAATCAACCTCATCAGGTTAAATCATTAGGGAAAAAAAGGGGGACAATTCACATTATAGGGACAAAGTATCTTTCCCATGTTATCAGAGCCCAGGCCCATACTCTACCAGCCCCATAAGCAATATGCTGTTCTTGAAACAGTAAAGCATTATGACCCACCAGTTCTGCAGGTAAACTCACACACATTCTCTCTCTGTCAGTCCTCCTCTGCTGTATCACAGGAAATTGCCAGAACGTCTTTGCAAAAAAATATCCTTTTATAGTCTCCACCTGTAAAAGACAATCCCCATCTTCAGCTGGGATCAGTTTTGAGAATCAGCTGTGTGAATTCTGGGCTCAGACCTATCCCCTGCATCTTTTTTTTTTTTTTTTTTAAGCAGAGCAAACTGTTCTCTAAGGTTGGTTGCTACTTTTCCAGAAGTTTGAGGGTTTGTACAGCCTATTACAAATTTTCATAAGAAGAGTAAAAGATGTATGTTTCTACCTATCCTTTCTCTGAGAGGAAAAAAAAGTACTTTTGCATATGAGCTTATACATCCAGTTGTAAATAAATATAGTTGTATGTGGAAGACATTTAACATTTATTGGGCCGAGTTAGCTTAAGGGCTTGTATGTGCTCTTGCAAACTCATATTGTAGAGTTTCACCCAGGAAAATGAGTACAGTTCTGTACTACCTTTTAGTAAGGAAAAGCTGATTATTTCAGTGATTAAGACATGTTTTATTTAAAAAAATTCAAGACATTTTATAAAATGTATTTGGCTTATATTACAATTCACAAATTATTTCTGAGAAATTAGATTTCACAAACTTAATACAGTATTCGATACATTTCCAGTAGAGACCTTGCTTCTCTCTTTCAGATAGGCAGCGCATTACAGTGTAACAGCCTCTAGATGAGTTGCTGCCTCTGGTATCCAAGCCAGCTGCAATGGGCCAGGGAGAAATACTTTATACAGCCCAAGAATATTCATTGTCACTAATTGTTTATACCAAGATAAATGGTTTCAAAGGGAGAGAACAAGGGAAACACACTTCAGACTGGCCAGCAGCATCAGTACCTATGACAATTAACATGGGCTGTGAAAATCTTGCATTTAGTGCCCATACTTGAGCCTCTGTAACAGAACTAAACCTGCGTTGCTTGCAAGACTCAGAGACTTTCCTGAAGGTAAAAAAAAGGCCAATCAGCCTAAAGACCTGACTGTCCTTAAAACACTCCTGCAGGATCTGGTTCTAGTAATAAGGTAGAAAGTCATAGCCAAACAGATTTCACCTTTGCCTATGCTAGGAGACATACCTCAAAACCCAGCAGTTTTTTAGCTTGGGGGCAGCCAAACATGAGTTTCACTGTTATGTGTGTGTTTTGCAGACACATCCTAGATTCAGTGTGTCAGAAGTTACAGTGGGCATAATTTCCATGGTTGTGAATTGGCTGTTTGACAGTCACAAACCTATGGAGAAGTTTATGAAACTGTTTTTCTTAAATTCTTAGCTCCTAGAGGCAGATGAAGAGAGTCTACAAGGTAAGCAAAGGTTTCCATCCTTTATGGTTTCCATCTGTCTCAGGAACCAGAAGCAAATCAAAATCAGACTGTGTGTAGTACAAAATTATGTGTGCTGCATGACTGGTGCATAGACTGTATTAGAATAAGACAAGTTTCAGAGTAAAAGTTTATTGTTTTATTGGCGGTGTTGTTACCCATTTTCACTATGCAGAAAGTTAAAGTGCACCAGCTTTACCTGAAAATGACTGACATTTTAGAGGCCACAGATTGTATTAATGCTTACATCTGAATTGGGATTTGTATGTGTTTCTTTTTCTAGGATAAAACGCTGGATTTTTGCTAGAAATTTCTGCAAGATTGATGCTGTCAGTAAAGATGTCGTACTTAACGCAAGGAGTTAAATGCTGCGGTCCTGTGAATCAGATGCACAAAATAAAAGGAAGTCTGTTTAAAACACACACATTAAATAACATATTGGGCCTCAACAAACGACAATTCAAAATTTCACATACATCATCTCAACTTAGTTCTGAAAAGGCAGATTCTTATAGTTATGTTATTGTTGGAGCTGGATCAGCAGGGTGTGTATTAGCCAACAGGTTGACTGAAGACCCTCTCAGTACTGTATTGCTATTGGAAGCAGGCCCAAAAGATACCCTTCTGGGTAGTAAAAGACTCATGTGGAAGATTCATATGCCTGCTGCATTAACATACAACCTCTGTGATGAGAAATACAACTGGTATTACCACACAACACCACAAAAGCATATGGATAACCGAATTATGTACTGGCCCCGTGGAAGAGTGTGGGGTGGTTCCTCTTCTCTCAATGCTATGGTGTACATTCGTGGTCATGCAGAAGACTATAATCGATGGAGCAGGGAAGGGGCTATAGGATGGGACTATGAACATTGCTTGCCTTATTTTAAGAAGGCACAGACACATGAACTGGGGTCAGATCAGTACAGAGGTGGAAATGGACCCCTATATGTGTCAAGAGGGAAAACAAACCATCCTCTTCATCATGCATTCCTGGAGGCAACCCAGCAAGCTGGATATCCCTTCACAGATGATATGAATGGCTATCAGCAAGAAGGATTTGGCTGGATGGACATGACTATACACAAAGGTAAATCATAAAGGGGTCCTTAAATGATTTGTATTACTGACCCACCAGTGGTACTTCTGAAAGCATTTTCGAATATGGACATAGAATCTGCACTGAATGCCATTTGGTTGTGTAGATTACTGAACAGCTATGGCACTTTGTGTGTACACCCTGGTCATTCACAGCAGCTTGCTATCAGTCTAGTGTGTATTTCACTGACAACTGCATTGGCCTGCTAAATTTGGGAAGGGAGACAATGACAGAATCATTGTGAAATTTATTATGTTGAAATGGTTAGTTATTCTATCAAATCCTATTTGCTTTGGACTGTATAAAATCTGTGAAGGCTTTCCCTCTGTGAACGTGTTGATGGTTATTAGCCAACATCTTGAAGAGTATTGAGCACAACTATTCTGATGTTTAATGCAAATACACATTGTAGGTCAAAGATGGAGCACAGCTAGTGCTTACCTGCGCCCAGCTCTATCACGTCCAAATCTGGCAGTTGCAGAGAAGACACTTGTAACAAAAATCTTGTTTCAAGGAACAAAATCCATTGGTGTTGAGTATGTGAAAAACGGGCAAAGGAAAAAGGTAAGAGATTTTTATCTTTAAGTACAAAAAGTATGAGTCAAAGAAAAACTATTTTAAGAACACTTGTAAGAAAAGTGGTGCTTTACTATGGAAAATGCCTGTTTTTCAGATGCTGTGTTGTCTCTTCCTCTACATGATTTCGTATCAGTTGTTTTACAGTAGGTGATAATTTCTAAATTGATGCAGCTGGAATAAGATCTCCATTTTATTTCCATCCCTCAGTACTGAGGGGACGAGCCGTAACTCGATGTTATGCAAGAGTGTTGTGTAAGGTTTCTGGCTGGAACCTATAGTGCAATCATGCACTGTCTCAACCTGTTGACCAGTGTGCTGAAATGCTGTAATTTATGAAAAACAATCCTGAAAATGCTGTTCTGGCATAGGAAAACCTGTAAAGGTAGATACTGAAACCTGAATGGCTCAGGGGATAAATAATGATAAATATTATGTAATGAGTTTTAGGACAGTACTGATGAAACAATGATAAAATGTGCCTTATGGTTGTTTGTGGAATGGGTGTTTTTCAGTTTCAGTCCAACTTCCACTGAACATGTGATCATGTGGAAGGAAGCTTGGATTGCCATTGCAACTTAAATCTGGAAAAACAGTTCACTTTACACAGCTTTCAATCCATTGACTTCTTGAAGACCTAAAACATCCTGGTTTCCCTTAACTCTCTATTGTTACAGCTGATTGTGGAGTAGCTATGTAACAGCCTAAAAGGGATTTGGCTGTTTGTACCTTAAGATACTTAGTCACAATTATAAAACAATCAGAAAGGTCAATAGTAGTACCCTAAAGAGAGGGGAGTTATTTGTATAACATGCAAGTATTGATTCAGCAGTCACAGATATGCTGAGTATTAGTCTTAACATAGTAATGATTGTCCAGAGGAAAATGATAATGAACAAAAAATATTAGCCCTGGCTATCTGTTGGCAACATCAGATAAATAATGTGGAAACAATTTATCAAACTTCTCTTCCTACTGCATTTTGACCTTATTAGTATCAACAATCTCATTTACCATCATTTTGTATAGATGAGATGTCATTCAAAAAGGATAGGATTATTACAAGTTACTATGCACTCCATGCTAGTCTGTTAACCCTTCACTATATTACAGGAAAATATAGCACTTTTAATGTTGCTTTACAAGCTTAATGTCTCATAAAAAAACCCCCAAAACCCCAAGCAGCTAATCATGGTAACACCTCACATTCCACAAAAGTGAAGAGTGCAGATGAGCAATACCAGACATGTTTCCTTGTACCCTTGTGGGTTCTGCTTGCTAATGAGAAGTTGTTCAAGGGCATAATTGTGTATTTTTTTTCTCATTGTGGCCTCAATGATATATTACAATTCACAGATAGATGTGGTATTACCTTTGCAGATACACGTTACTTTTCAATGTTGGACGAGTTTAAATAGTATTAGAATTTGCATTAAACGTAGTGCTGCTTGGGGTTTTTTTTTTACTCTGTAGTGCAGTTGTTCTTTCTTAAGAAGTGAATCTGGAAACTGTTTTTCTAATGCTAAAAATTACCATGCAGTTTTTGTCATCAGTTGCCTAACTGTGTATATAAAGGATATCTTCTATTTCAACAGGCAACATATGTGTGATTAGGGAGGATGTAGTGCATCCTGATCATCCTGATCCTCCCCCTCTACTCTGCCCTGGTCAGGCCCCACCTGGAGTATTGTGTCCAGTTCTGGGCTCCGTGGTTTAAAAAGGACAGGGATCTCCTGGAGAGAGTTCAAAGAAGGGCCACGAAGATGATTAGGGGCCTGGAACATCTCCCCTGTGAGGATAGGCTGAGTAAGCTGGGACTCTTCAGCCTTGAGAAGAGAAGACTAAGGGGGGACCTAATTAAAGTTTATAATTATCTGAAGCAGGGGATGCAGGGGGAATCAGCCAGCCCCTTTTCAGTGGTCTGTGGGGATAGGACAAGGGGCAATGGCTGCAAGTTGGAGCACAGGAAGTTCCGCACCAACATGTGGAAGAACTTTTACACAGTGAGGGTGACAGAGCCCTGGGACAGGCTGCCCAGGGAGGTGGTGGAGTCTCCTTCTCTGGAGATATTCAAGACCCATCTGGACGCCTGTCTGAGTGATATGTCCTAGGGAGCCTGCTTTGGCAGGGGGGTTGGACCCGATGTTCTCTTGAGGTCCCTTCCAACCCCTACAATTCTATGATTCTATGATCCAATGTGTTTGTATTCATCTTGCTGGAAAAGAAGGGGATAACTAGAACAATGCTGGGTTCACCCACATCATCCTCTTTCTAAGACCAAAGGGAAAAGGAGGAGGATATCAGTACTTTCTTACTACACACAGTTTTACCTTTTAATGGTGAAAAGCACTAAGGGATGCAGTTCTGATCCTAAATGTAATACATGTGGCAAAAGGGGAGAGGTATCCCCCAGGTACAGTTAACAGAGAGAAGGATTTTGTTATTGCTAAATGAGAATATTTGGAGGCAAAAATACTTGGAAAGAAGATGTGCCAAGAACAGTTAAGAGAGAGGGTTCTAGAAAAATAACTATCCAGCACAAAAGACTGAGTCAAAGTTGGATGAATGCTTTAGCAGCTTGTATCATGACCAACTCAGGCCTCAAACTGTTTGATGAAGTCTGTCCGAATTGTACATATGCCTGCAGTAAGAGTTGTCTCAGTAGTGCCTCAGTGGTTGAGGGGCTTCTGGGCACTGCAGTGAGCTAAGAGAGTAACATTAGTCTTGGCTGAATTTAGGAATTAAGGTCTTGAGAATTTTTGAGCTAGCATGTCTCTGAATTCAAAATCTTCCCTAGGAGATTAATTTTTAATTTATAGACTGTTATTGAAAGTGGAAATGATGCTTAGCTGACTGCCAGAGGTATTTTTTTTTTTCCCACAAGAAGAGCACAGGAGTTTATTTGCAGCTGTGATACTGGCTGAGCTGAACATGTGTGTGCCATAGAGTTTGAGCAGGTTGTAAACATGGGAATAAATACAGAAATGATCAGAGTGAAAAGTTGATCACCTCTCTACAGAAACATCTGGCAAGATAGATAGGAATATGTTTTGAATGAGAAAAATGTGAGGGAAGGGTGTCTTCTCTGGATTAAAATAGCGTATCAGAGTAGAAACTCTTGATGTTGCTAGCATTCGGGTCAGGGTTAATAACATTAAGACTTTTGTGCTCATTTCATTTTAGGCTTTTGCCAGTAAAGAAGTTATTTTAAGTGGAGGTGCCATAAATTCTCCACAGCTGCTTATGTTGTCTGGGATTGGCAATGCAGATGATCTAAAAAAACTGGGGATCCCTGTTGTTTGCCATCTTCCTGGTAATTTTATTATTTCTTTTAACCTCACAGCTTCCTATGTATGCAATTCAAAGACCATTAAATTAAATAAATCCATGAAATTAAATTGTCTTTGTAAGGTTGCATGAACTAAAATGATTTGGAAATCAGTGGAAGTGTGCATTGATTTTAATCTGAGCAATAAACTCCTACATTTTCTTCACTACATTTGGTAGTGAAAAATGCTTTTCTGAACAATGCCACTGAACAGATTTAAAGTAGAGCAGCATACTTAGCATTTAGAATTTTGAATGAGTTTGGATCCACAACAGATTATATAAATGCCCACTTGTCTTATATATTCAAAGATAGAAGTAATAGCTTGAATGTTTCCTTAAAACTAGGGAAGATAGTACTGTATTTAGAAAGCATGCCTGGCAATTTTAGAACAAGTAATACACCTGCCATTTACCTTTCCAGTTTCATTCTTGTAATGCTATGTTTATGTAAAACCTTATTCTGATGTAAGCAAAAGGCTGATATAAATCATGGTCTTGGTCTTGGTCATCACTGCCCGTGTTAGAGGTTAGTTTAGTTCCCATGTATGCTGTTTTCTGGTTGCAAATGTTTTGTATAATTGTTCTGTGTAAAATAACCTTTCTTTTTCCATCTCCCCCCTCTCCCTTTCTACTCCCCATCCAGGAGTAGGCCAGAACCTTCAAGATCATTTAGAAGTGTATGTCCAGCAAAAGTGCACCAAGCCCATTACTCTGTATAACGCACAAAAGCCAGTTAACATGATGAGGATTGGTCTAGAATGGCTTTGGAAGTTTACAGGTACCACTGATTGATTTAGAGTGACTACAGCCTTTTATCTGTCAATTTCAAAGTCTGGGAGCCTTCATACATGATTTTTTCATCTTCTGGGAAAGAACTGGAGCTTGCAATAGGAATTGAAATATTAGGGTTTTTTCTAAATAAAAATCTTTTAAAATAGTTATTATATCTTAGGTAACAAGGCAGGGTTTTATACAGTGTTTAACATTTTTATATCTAATTTAATGAAATATTCCATATTTAAAAGTCTTGGTGCTACTGAGAAAAGCTGTTGTAAAAAAAAAAAATTCTATTTGAAACAGATGTCAATAAAAACATATAGTTGAACTGAATTAAGTTTTCTGTATAATTGCCCCAAAAGAGTCAGTTTGTTCCTCTGATTAGAATCCTTTAGGCTTCTTTGTAAACCAGAAGTTGAACTTTTGTTAAAATGACGTACTCATTTTACAGTAACCCAACTGTAAGTTGTACCTTAAGAATAGAATCTGTGAAAGAGATCTTTGAAATCAGTAAAATAGTTTGGCCAAAGTTGAGGTCTTCCTCACTTGCTGAGTTATGTTTGTATGTGGCAACTTATGCTGGATATATGGGGCTTTGTACCATGCATGTAAATCTTGAGGGCTTATGTATTGTTTTAAATGGGTGTTAAAAAAGCAAAGCATAATATGAGGGGCATTGTAGGCTCTTGATCTTTCCCCTTCAGGGTAGGTACTGTGGTTGGCTCTGCCTGCTGCATGTGACTGATGGGATATCTAGGCTACATGTCACGGACCACGCAGTGCAGTAATACTGGGATGCTGTGGTCAGTTCTCTCTACACCTGTTAGCGTCCTGGGACCAAATCTGCCTCTGGACTTAGACTCTAGGCCTACAGTGAAATAACTGTAACATCCCACTCTCAAAAACAGGTGAAGGTGATGCATATTGCTTAAATTACAAGTTGTTCATAATGGCTTTGCATTCCTTGCAATTGCCACTGTATATACATGATTCATACTTGTGAAACCAAGGGTTAAGAAGTGGGTTTCTTGCTTTTCTGAGGTCTTTAATGGCATTTTCTTTCTCATTTACACTCTAGGTGAGGGAGCCACTGCCCACTTAGAGTCTGGTGGCTTTATCCGAAGTGAACCAGGGGTTCCTCACCCTGACATTCAGTACCACTTTCTCCCTTCTCAGGTGATTGATCATGGTCGGGTTGCTTCCACAATGGAAGCTTACCAGGTGCGTTGTCAAAGAATGTATTCCAGTGTTCGCTAGTAATTAGCATGAGGGGTTTACACTCTTTTGTAAATATTGATAACTTGGAAATATATGGAAAAATACTCTGTTCTGTATAGCACAGAAGTGCTGGCTTAACCTCCTGGATTGGGCAAAAAAATCTGCTATCTGATATTGCTACGAAAATTATGTTACTTTTTACCTCTGGGAAAGCAGGCAAGTAGTGAGCTGCTGTTTAAGTATTTGCACTATGGAAGTGCCACAGTGCTACTGACAAGGATAGCATTGTGTTAGATACCATACAAAACTAAACCAAGATGTTCCCTGTTCCACTGCAGTTTATACAGAGGTGTGAGAATAGAGGAGGCCACTTATTTATTTGTTGGCACATATCCAAGCCATTTTAGATTATGATCTTGATCCAAAAGTCTTTGCTATTGCTGGGGAACTGTCACTGAATATATGTTTCTTCTTCTTTATCTCTTCAGTGATAATAGTAATTTGGTCTGATTGCTGGTTGTATTAGAATGCTTCGCTACTGCTCATCTGGAATAGCTGTGTTTAAAGAACAGCTGTGAGTCAATAGACAGGCATATTCCCTTCTCCTTATGGAATATCTTATTTACATCCAATTTATGTAAAATGGAAAAATATGCAACAGCATTTTCCATTATCTCCCTTTAATATTTACATTTGCTTAATTTGTAAAGACCATCCAAATTAAAAAGTAAATCATACTGGATTGTCTGGTGGGATTGTGTTATGTGTATACTGTGGATGTTGCAGGTCCATGTGGGACCCATGAGGAGCACGAGTGTGGGCTGGCTAAAGCTGAAGAGTACAGACCCAAATGACCATCCTATCATTGAACCTAACTACATGTCGACAGGTAAATGCAGCCTCTCCTTGCTCTGATGTCAAATTATTTCCTGCCTGTTTCAGTATCAGATTTTCACATTAACTCAATACCAGTTCAGAGGTGCTGGTTGGTGCATTGTTATTTACTTCTCATTTATAAAATCAGTTAGTATCAGGAGAGTACGTTGTGCAAAGCACTGTATAAAGCAGAAAGAATTCCCTGTTGGGGATGCAGTCAGGGTTCTTAGTGTTTGCTGCATTGTGCTGTTCATTTCATCCCTTCCTCTGCTTGTGAAGGAGTGGATCTCATTGATTTCTTTGTGCTGAGACTAGTATCCTTAGCTAGACAGGGAGTACAGCAAAATAAAAAGCAATTCTTCCCAGCTCACCTGTTCCCTTCTAGGACTGTGAGTGTAAGTCGCAGTTTTGTTCACAGTGAATGAAATAAAAACATCTGTGCCTTTGAAAAATATCCTACTTTCTAAGACACTTCACCTCCAGCTTTTTTTCATTGATGCTATTTTTTTCTGTTATGCATTCTGTATATAATACTAAATTAAAGGTGTACTTACAGTTGTCATGTTTTCTCTCCATACAGAAAGAGATATTTGGGAGTTCCGCCAGTGTGTCAAGTTGACCAGAGAGATCTTTGCTCAGAAAGCTTTTGAAAAATTTCGTGGGCCTGAAATTCAACCAGGAAACCATGTTCAGTCTGACAAAGAAATAGATGCTTTCATAAGGCAGAAGGCTGATAGTGCTTACCATCCTTCCTGCACCTGCAAAATGGGTCAGCCTTCAGATGCCACTGCTGTGGTTGATCCCCAAACAAAAGTAATTGGTGTGGAAAACTTGAGAATAGTAGATGCTTCAATTATGCCCAGTGTTGTCAGTGGGAACTTGAATGCCCCAACTGTTATGATAGCAGAGAAAGCTGCAGATATAATTAAGGGGCTCCCATCACTTGAGGAAAAAAATGTTCCAGTATATAAGCCCAAAACCTTGGAAACACAGAGATAAACAAATGTACTCATTCTTACACATCTTTTGCTACTTGGGTTTTCATCAACATGTCGATATCTCATACTGAACATGCCAACAAAACAAATGCCATGCAAAACAACATATCCTATTAAAATGACTACTATTTCAAGACATTCTTTTATGTTAGACACCTGTTCACTTGTTTAATTGGCTGGCTTAAGCTGCTTTCAGTACTTAAACATGACCACCTGTGGTACAATTCAGTTGTGCACATAAACCAGAAGTACTATGCAATTGCATGAAGAGTGGAAGAGATGCTATTTTGAAAATTGCTACAGCATGCCTTGTTCTTTACAGGGAAGATTTTAACTGCTGTGAGAATGTTATCCTGGATAGCAGCTAGTCAGTAATCCCCACATCCTGCAAAGACTGGTTCTGTAAATGTAAGCATTTATACAATTTCATATTCACAGGCTGAGGTTGTACGTACCAGAATTTTTAGGAGAGGTACTCACACGTGTTCAGAATCTGTCAAATGCATTTTTTTGGAAAGGAATGCAGTTTAAAAATCCTCATGGAAAGTTAGACATCATACTTAGCAGACTTAACTGTATAGTATTCAGAAAGAAGACATTTTATTTATCAGAAATGTATTTTTTCTAACAAATGCAGAACAAGAGCCTATTTTTATAAAATAAATTGGAAAACTGGAATTTCTCCGTTTTTCCTAAAGAAGCTTAGTAAAATTCATTTCACAATTTAGCTGATTAAATTGCACCACTTCATCACTCAGGACAGTAGGAGGTCTGCATTTCCTTTAACACCCTTAAAGTTACAGGTCTTTGCTAAAAGATAAGTGTTAGCAAAAGGTATTTCTCAGCAAGTATTCTGCATGGTGCCTTACTATGATTCAAATTTTTAAAAAAAAATTATAGTTCAGGTAGATTTAAAATGAAGGATTACTCAGAATAACTGCCTGAAGTCAAATATTGATGATACAGAGATCTAAATTTGAAGTAAACTATTCAGTGAACCAATACTATATTTTAGTTAGGACGTAAATCTTCATTTTACTATATTCAGATATGTAAAGCAAGACACATGCTCTTTCATGGATGTTTTTGGTGTCAGTCACTTTCAGGTACTGATATTTTTTGGAAAACAAAACAAAAAACCTCAAGCCCAAAAATAAACACACACAACACCCAACCAAACAAAAAAAGCCAAACCAAAAACCACTTAAAGAAATTGAACTAATTGAATTAATCTACTGAGTTGTTTGGATTTATTAAGTATTCCAAAATAACTTCTGGGTAAGCAGTTGTCAAATTGTAAAGTAAAAATTTCCACAGCTCTTGTGGTAAACAAAACTTTTTTTTTTCCAGAAAAAATGTAATTTTACAGCATTTGAGCACACTACAAAAACTTGCTGACTCAGATGTTGGCTAGAGAGACAACTGCAGATGTTTAAGGCAGATAGTTGTACCTGGTGCTGCTTGCTGTAAGGCAGTGGTTGGAAACCCTGCTGCTAATTGAGAGGGCTTAATTCATTGGAGTACCTGCATAAAGAGCAAACAAAGCTGGTGAAGATGGAAGATCATAGCAGTGACTCTGCTCCAAAAGGTGACAGGTAAACCTTCTCTATGTAAATGATGTGTTCTATTGGAATGAGGGGAAAAGCAAGAGTATTAATTAGCCTTGTTATTAAGAATTAAACTGGTGGAACTGTGTATTTCAGGAAAGTATGAACTCTGTATGGTGTATCTTTTTATGGCAAATGGGTTTTACTCAGTACCTGTGCTTTTGAGATTTTAAAGGTATTAAGTAGGTATCTTAGTGTCATTTGGACTATAAAGTATCAGGATACTCAGAGTAATATATACTGGTGAGACTTACCAGAGTCCCGTGCAGCTTGGAGGGGAAACAATTTGGAAGGATGGAATACTGAAGTTCCTGCATCTGCAGATTTACAGCATACATTTCCACTCCAGGTGTGCAAGATGGGTATTGTTGTTATGCAACTGCAGAGGATTAACTAGCCACTCTTATATAACTTACAACTGAACTTGCACAGAGCTATCCTCTGCCAAGCTCTGAAAGATGAGGAAATAGCAAGGTTAGACACACCACACTGCATGTGTCTCTTCTGTTCAGGTATGTGTTGCTCCATTTTGCAGTCAGAAAATCAGGCACTTCTGAAACATCATCACCTTTTCTTGCAGATCTAAACACCCACAGACAGCTTGCAAATTTATCCTCTTCTAAACACTTCAGTATTTTCATTGCTGTGAACCACACTTGTTTTATTACAGAATCACAAGGTTGGAAAAGACCTTTAAAGATCATCAAGTCCAACCATTCCCGTCCTAAGCTAAACCATATCCCTAAGTACCTCATCTACCTTTTTTTTAACCACAACCAGGGAAGGTGACTCAATCTGACTTACTAATTTAGGCCTCACTGCTGTAACATGTTGAGGCTCCTCCATGACGTTCCTGAGATGCAGTGCTGAAGAAGTGGCTCCAGTATTTGAAAGTTTTGTAGTCCCAGGAAAATCTTCAGGTAGCATTGAGCCAACATTAGTTTCTCCTGCATTGTATCCAGTTGCTGATACTGAATTCCTCTTACAACTCTTCTTACTTCTATAGCAGAGTCAAGTCTGCTGTTGGATACTTAGAACAGCACAAGATACTCTAATGTGCTCTTTGGAGCACTGGCACTCTGCTAGCTAAAATTCACCATCTTTTTCACCTTCTTGGATTGCACAGCACAGGCTGATAATTCCAGAGTTTTATTTAACATAATATGGTCTATGATTGAAGACTATTGCCAGTTCTACCCAGATACATTTTTTCTGTTAAATGTGCAGATGATACTGCATGATGTGTACAAAACTAGTTAACTAGTGGCTTGAACCAGCAGTGTACTGCGAGTGAGAACACCAGCATTTCCTTGGGAATAGCTTGGTGCAGATGGTGCTGACACAGTTGGAGGTTTCTGGCTGGGGACAATGAGATTAAGAAATGAGTGACCAAAAATTTTTCTTTTCTACGTTTAGTTCAAGTTGCTTTAGTATCAGAGGTGCTTTTAAAAGCAACAGAAAATAGCAGTAAAACCGCATTTTACTTACGTAAGGCCACTCAAGATTTTCTGAACTGGAACTTTTTCTGTTTCTGTAGTTTAACATCCCTTCCAAGGGTCTGATTTCAATTATTCTGCAACCAAATGAGGCATCTATGTAAATACTGGCAAACTGGGAAGTGGGCTTGGAACAGGCATTTTTCTATAAACAGAAATAAATGTTGAGGAGTAATAAAAGCATGAAGAGTTACTGAAGAGAGAACACAAACACATCTTATTACAGTATTCTAATTTTGAGCCTCTATTCTTCTGTCATCCAAGCTCCAGAAGACGACACCATTCAGATATGAAGATACATTCACTTTTTCAGTAAATTTACCCCACTGTAGAAGAAGTAGCAATGTTTAACTCTTTATTAATATTTTCTGTCATCATATAGATGTACAAAAAATCTGGAAACTCAAGAAATATGCTTTAATTGTTGAGGTAACTTCTAGTTTTTCTATATTGTGTAATCACTATGAGTGGCAGTATTTTAAGGGTGCCAATTACCATGCAATTGTGCATATATTGATTACTTTTTCCCATGTACTTCTGTAATAAAACTGAACAGGTATTCTGTGTATCCATATATATATATATGCGCTCTCCCTTAAACCATTAACCCTACAGAATCTGGTTTGTAACTACATTTCTTACCATTATTCTAAGGATTGTTTTCTCAGAAAATAGCTTATCTGCCCTAAGAGCATCTCATCAGCCTTTTGAAAGTTAAGGACTAACCAAACTAGCAAGTGAAGTCATACTACTAACCATGCTACAGTGAAGTAAGCATATTGTTTTCTATCTCCTTGAACAAATGATTAACTGTAAAAATAGTTGTTCAGCTCAATCTGCCAACTGAGATATCCTATCCAAAGTCTATGCACTTAAGTAACGTGGTCTGGGATTCTTTCCTCCTTTTTTAAAATCTTCTACTTCAGTTGGCCCTAAAGGTGATTTTCAGAAGTTGCTATACCACAGTAGGTGGAACTTTGAGAACTATTTGTTGTTATTTCACAGTGATATGAGCTTGGGAAAGATCCTTTTATGTCTCCTAAGGTTTGTTTTTGTAAGCTGGGAAACTGAACAAAGTGACTGATGCTGAATGAGGTTTCCAGTGTTTCCTAGTAGACAGCACGAAAGATTTGCTTTGACCTTTTAGGGGATTTCAGTCAGAGTTTTCTAATTGTTTCCCCAGATCTGTATTTAGGGAAGTAATAATTCCCTAGATAGTATGGTACTGTTACTCCCCTTTTTCATACAAAGGCTCTAATCACTTCATTTCTTTCTTTGCATGCATTCATTCATAAAAGATAGCATAGACTGATGACTCTATTCCACGCATTCCTTTAGCATAGACTGATGACTCTATTCCACGCATTCCTTTCCCTTCTTCAAACAGTCCAAACAGCATTTAATTTTTGGAGCTTCATGGTCATAAATTATTATTAAAAGGAGTCCCAAGTATAATAAAATTATTACACAGTTTTATTTTGAAGAACATTTTGCATTTGTTTTAATACAAAATGATGTAGGTCAAGAAATAATTTACAAACCTTTAAGTTCTTACCCTGGCATTTGAAATAAGAATGAGAGGAAGTCCATAAGGTATTCATAGGAAACTGTCATTATGTACAAAATGTTTATTGACATGTTTTAAACATCACATTTGTAAAAATGTGAACTGGATTGCTATCTAGCATATGAAGTACAGGTAAAACCTGATAAGATAACTTGTTAGAACAAGTCATTAATATCCAGTGCTAACAAAATAGACAGTAGCTTTCAGTGTTCTTTTGATTTTCCTCCAAGGTTGTATTAGCCTCAAAGTTATTTCAGGGTTTTACTGCATTCTGAACAATATCTAAGCCCTCTCTTGATTGCATAAAAATAAATCTTTGAAATAGTACACAGAGGACAATAGAAAGGTAGAGGCAATAAAATAGGATGCTTCTTACATGAAGGTTTTTGGTTCCATGAAGAATAATGTTATCCTATTTCCTTTCTTCCCAAGCGAGAGTAAATAGTACTGAAGTAAAACATTTTCACATTTTCATTTAGCTGTGAAATATTTTTTGCCCAAGATGCTTTTTGTCGAAGTAGGGTATGTAGGTAATATACTTTGTCAAAACTGCTTCATGACCAGTAATAACCCTGGCATGTCCTTGCCAATTTTATTATTAATATTTACTTTTAGTATGGGATTAATACAAAAATAAAATCAGAATGTATATTTCAATCTAAAAAGTTAAAATAACTTTAAATCTCTTACCTTTCCAGGAGTAAGACTGTAAATAGTCAGCTGTGCATCCCTTATGCAGAGAGATTCGACTCCATTATTTTAAAAAAATCTGTTCCGTTGCCAAGTTCAAACTTGACACTTTATCCCAAAACGAGATTTACACTGAGAGGTGGCTCTATTTAAATATTTATGCTATAGATCTATGTATTCCAAGTAAAAATACTTCCATCTAGAATTCTGTGGAGAGTTACAATAATTAGGGTCCATAAATATTGCTGCAGTTCAATTACGGTACAATAATTACAAAATATAGAACATCTCTTTACAAATACAAATCATTGTATATTACAATTCATTTACAATAATTTCTACTATATAATTTTTAGCAAACTATCTTACCTAATTCTACTATAACCTGGTTGCAAGTGCATTAGTAAGAATGCAATTATTCCAGTATATTTTGCCCTTAACGTGATAGTCATAAAACAGACTATCTGAATGATATTTTCCTATGTAAACTGATGTTACATATGACAGATTATTCCTTATATAACTTTTTTCCAACAATCTCTAACCGGTAGAGCATGACAAACTGTATTTTAGAAGAGCATTAAGAAAAGAAATCAGGAGGCAAGTTTGAGAACAATGTTAGAATGGATATGCAACGGGCAGCTGATATGCTATCGAGTACTGAGGTAATGACATTAGTGGTTGTCATCACTCATCTCATGTTGCTTTTTCCCACACACAGTTTTGTGCCAGACTTATACAGACATTTTCATTGACAAAATCCTGCTCTACCATGAAGGACAGCAGCACAATTCTGAAAGACAGGCAAGATATTACACCTCAGAATCCTGCTCTAGCCCTCAAAAAACTGATTGTCACAATCTGCTTGTTTTCAAAACAACCTTATTCCTACAGAGGAACTGCAGATTCTGTGGGAAGAGACTTAACACACTGCAGCTCTGATCACATTTCGGCAACCTGGCGATAACTGATTTATTGGTTATGGCTTCCTTGAGGTGTGACATCACATGTACAAAACTTGATTGGTTATTCACTCCAGCTAGTGCCTAGCATCTTTAAACTACGAGGCACTTTTTCTGTTACTAAAATCATTTTCCTTGTTAAATACTATAAGCTCGTAATGCATATCATTTCATCAGCTAAATCTTCTTCATATCGTCCCGTTTCTGGTTCTTCATCACTGTAGCCAGGACCAAAGTCTTGAAGTTCATAATCTTGTCTGCTTAAAATGGGAAACATATCCCCATTGGTCCCATTGCTAATGTTTCCATTGAGAAGGTTACTTGCTGCACTTTCCATCTCATCAATAGTCATGTCACATGCATCAGCAATCTCGTGTTTTGTAGCTGAAACAAATTTAGGGTCCTTTGCATACCTTCCTAGGCCTTCAGATATAAGTACCTGGCAGATGGAGGGGAGAGAATGAGATACACAGTGGAATTACACAGCAGACTGGTAATAGCAATGTTTCTCATTTAGGGAAAATGCTAGAAACCCCATGTGGAATCACTGCAGGAACCCACAGCAAACTGCATGTGTAAAGAACAATCAAATCAACAATGGAATGGCTCCAAACTACACTGTATCAGTAATGTGATAATTGATAATGCATTACATCTGACTTTTCTTTTTAGAAATCTGGGAGCAATCTTTGATGAACATCAGTCATCAGGCTGATACACTAAAGACAACAGATAATGCAATTAAACAATTGCATGAAACATGGAATTCTATGTATGCTCTCAGGACTTCAGAATACATGGAAGAAAGATCTGAAGTCCCATTTGCAAACAAAATTTAACAAAGTGTGTTGTTTAGCTCATAGCAATGGAACGGAAGCGATGGAAGCAAGAACAGTACGATTCAAAAATGCTATATACTCTTTTAAGTATTTTTCAATATAAAAGGTAATTCTTAAAATTCTTTAGTACAGATACAAACCAATCCCTATCTGCATTTAGTACACGGATTCAGAGCATTCTCATTCTATTACTCGGATTACTGCAAAACTGATGATGCATTTCTACAGAAACAACAGAGAACAGGCGTGTGGATCATCTATTCCCTGCCAGCCACTGTGGAAGGACACTTCTTCACAAGCAATCCTCATCTAGAAAACATAAAATTTAAAATCTCTCCACACTAATGTTAAGATGTGGATTCAGTAAAAATCCTTTATTGCTTGACAGCTACAAATAAGTTCTCCCATCTTTACACAAAACCAGTTTGGGGCTTTGAAACTGAAAATACCACATTTTCAGAGAGGTAACATGGGCTGATTAATATGCTTTTTAAAGTTAACACAAAAACTAAACAGATGCTCTTGGCTACTTCAGAGGTTTCTGTTAATACTTACCGCTTCTACTAAACTGTCTGCACTCCTCTGTTTGTCGCTGTGTTTATGCCTAAAGTCATTAGGTACAGTTAAGTTGGCTGGTGTAAATGTTCGGTAGGAAATATCAGTGTCGTCTGTGTACCAGGAGCTCCTATGCAAAGAAGGCAGGCTACCATTCATATGCTCTGTAGATTCAGCCCTATCGACCTGGATCAGAGGTGTGTAGTATGGAGTACGGTCCCTGTTGGGAGGGGTTGCAGGTGGGGTAGCCCAGGAACGCGTTGATCGACTTGGTGAATGTTTATGAGCTTTGCTGGAATCCAGACCTGCAACAGCCATGACCTGGTAAGGGGAAGAATTACACAAGTTAGTGATTTCAAATGCTCAGTCATACTCATTTCAGCAGTTAGTTCAAACCAATTGTTCAGGCAGCAGCTATGCAATGTTAGCACTTTCTGATGTTTTATAGTCACGTAAAAGAGGAACAGGACTGAATGACAGGACAAAATGGTATTTTCCATCATTACTCAGATCACAAAATCTTGGTATTAGTGCTGCAATGAAAACAGAGTGTAGAAACATTCCCTCTGTCCTGTAGGGACCGGATAGGCAGCTGTCCGCATTTTCCAAGCATTCTGGGATGATGTTGTAGGCAACAGAAACTGTCTTCAGGGCCATCTCCGAGCTGGATGTCGAGCTTCAGAAGATAGGTGTATTATATTTGCAGTTTCCCCCAAAGGGAGCTGAGTAACTGCCTAGGCAAAGATGACTAGACAGTTGCAGTATTATGCAGTGCTGGTCAGAATTCCTTCCTTAGGGCATCTTGACTCTGTGGACAACTGAAGAGTCATGGGACAAACTTTGAGAAGGCCTGTGCCTAGCAACTACAAGCCTGTACTTGGTCTAGAAGCCCTGCACAGGCAAACTACATAATACACTAGTACTGTTTCAAACAACAATGAAAGTTGAAAGTACAAAATAGAAGCTGGAAAGATGTAATTCATTACCAGGTAAATAAGATTTGATGTTTACCTGCTGTTGCATTAGATGAAGTGGTAAAGCAGTGCGATGGTGGAAGTTAGGAGAGAGTGGTATGTCATCTTGACTACCTTGTCGGCGGAGGCATTCGAAGTTAAAGGAAGATCGTCTGTTTGCTATGGGGAAACCATAATTCATTAGGAAAATTAAATGCTTTTCCTCATAGTCTACATGAAATGTAAAAATACACACTTGACTCATGTTAACAATTCCTGATGTTTATTCTCACACTTAGGGCAATGATAAGCCATGGTCTCTGCTGCTGTGTATGCTGTTATTATTCATGTAAATGCTGGAAATGAAAAATTTGAAACAAACTGGACATATAAGCTGGATGGAGTGAAATGTTTCAGCTGTTCTTGGTGAAAGCCTGCAGAACAATGGGAAGCAGCACATGGGTATTGTTCCTCTGTGTTGCCTTCACTGTGAAGAAAGCCTGGATGCTGAACAGCAGCTGGAATCCAGAGACATCCTCACAGCTGTGAGTGTCCTAGTGGAAAACAGGGTAGAGCCTGACAGTACAAAGCAGTGAGAGAAAATGGCTCTCCTGAAACTTAGTGAAACCACTCTTAGTATTTTTCTTCACCAACACCAAGAATTTCGTGAACCGAATTGAAGAGCCAAGTGCCAGAGATTTAGGACTGTTTTCCTCATAGTTACCACCAGACATCTAAGGCTGGATACTAACAACCCAGGTTCCTTAAAGAGCCACTGGACCAAAGTAGGCACCTCCAGGATGTGATTCAGTCCACTAATGCAAACTTAGTGTCTCTCCATCCTCTCTATGGTAAATGAAATTACAGGAACGTAGGCTTTAGTTCATGATTCTAACAAATCCTAAATGTTCCAATACCAAAATGAATTGAAAGCAAATCAAAAAGTCCCTTCATCCAAAACAAGGCACTTTGCCCATGTTTTTTTCCCAGGAAAGAGTCTGAAAAAACATCTTAATTATTTCTTGGTATGTTGCTGGAAGTTGCTCAAATACTGTAGTGATGAGTTTGGTATAAAAACCTCCAGGCTTGCCACAGCTCAGTACTAGCTGCAGTACTCCATAACTGTATGTTGCATTAACTTGGACTGAATCCATATGCTAGCAGAACTTGCTTTGTGCAATGTTGCAGATTTGGTTTGGTTCCCATCCCCTTTTCTTCTTTTTCCTTTCTTTACCTTGGATCATCAGGACTTCCTACCCAGACCAAACAATCTGTGCTCTAGTTAAAATCATAGCTTCAAGCTTCTTTTAAAAAATCTGCTGAGATACTCTTGTGACAGTATACTGGTGTAAACCAAATTAACTTTATGCAACTTAGATCAGAACTAGGTCCCCTTAATCTTATCTAGTGCATTTATTTAGTCTCTTGTATGAGACATACAAAGTGTAAGCTTCCTCTACCAAACTGTCTGCTTAATACTGTCATCAAAACTTTCTGATTAAGTTAAATGAATCATAAAGGCTGCAGTCACAGGTAGCCTCCAACGCCCCCCCCAACACTTCCATGGGAAGATCCAAGAGGATTTTTAGAAGGTTTCTCTCCTGAAATGTATGGAGTGGATATACAAAGCACCCTTCTACTTATTTTGTCTTTAAATTCCCCTGCTATCAGAAAAGCTTGTAGAAGCTTGACAATCCCCTTTGTCACATGTCTTTTCTTTCTCCTACTGGAAGCAGCTTCCTGTATAGTTCACTATCACTCATCTAAGTTATTTACCCTATATAATGCAAGACTGATATTCTTTCTGCTTTTTCCATCTGTGCCCCTTAAGATCAGAAAGCCAAACAGCAGACAGCATTACTAGTCTGTCATAACGCGATGAATTCCAGTACTGATAGTACAGAATGTTTCCGTCATTATGTAATACACTTTACTGCTGCACTTTACTACAGCTCTCTGTAGCTTTAAACAGTCTGAGACTAACTCAGACACTGTATAATGATTCCACTACTCTTGTGTCAGAAGCATTTTAATTTTTAAGACCTATATCTGCATGTTCTTTAAGGTGTCCTTTATGTCCTAGGGAGCCTGCTTTGGCAGGGGGGTTGGACCCGATGATCTCTTGAGGTCCCTTCCAACCCCTACAATTCTATGATTCTATTCTAATTCTATGATTCTGTGTCACACACACAGACAAATGGACTGTGACTGGCTGCCAGCATCATCAGAACAGAAGACAACTCTGGTTTTGCTAGAAAGCCAATCCACCTTAGAGCAGACAAAATATGAGCCTCTTCTAGAACTGACCCTGTATTGTGTCACCTGGATGACACTGGTCAGACAGCATCATCCACGCACATGTAACACACCTGGCTGTGCTGACCACACTATGTAAGAGTACTCTTAGGGACACTGTGGGGTTACATGGAGCTGAGTGGTGATGTCCTTCTGCACCGACAAGAAAGAGCCTTAGGAAGAAGTTTATTTCACAGTTCACAGCCCCATGTGCTTCCTTCTCTGTGAAGTGTCAGAGGTCAGAGACCAAAATCCAAGAGCTCTGAGTTTGTGCCTAGCTTCACCAGAAGACTAGCACTGCTCATCTCCGCAGTGTGACTTTAAACACAGAAAAGCAAAATTACAAGACAGAAAGCATGTGAGTTTCTAGAAACTGAAAGCAATATTGTGCTTGAAATAAGGAAAAACCAAGGGAAAGATCTAACGAGGAGAAAAATGAATATTAAGGAAACAGGTAAAAAAAAATCAGTTAATTTTATAAATTGAAGTGTTTTCTCCCTCAGAAGAAACACAGAATGTTAAGAGTTGTTCCTGAGATGGCTGAATAAAGTACCAATGTGAACCAGAAGTAAGATGCTTCGCTCAGGGTAACACTTCTATTTTTCACAAGCACTTAAGAAACTTGTATTAAAATGGTAAAGGCACTTTGAAAGTAAGAAAAAATACCACCCAAAAGCAAAGGATTATTAAGTTCACTCTTACTTCTCTTTTCCCTGAAAATTATCCTACTTCAGTCTCCAGTGTTTACTAAAACAATACAAGACAAAGGTATAAGTGGCAGTGATAATATCATCATTAAGCAGCATGTCTGTTAAGAGGCAGGGGAAGCACCAGCAAGGGAGTCACTAGAGACACCATCACACATCTGTAGGTGTGAATAAAGGGCAAACAGACTGAAATCAACATTTCAGAGCAAACTATTGCTGCATTCTACTTAGCTCTTTCTTAATTTATCAGATAAAGTTAAAACTGGCAATGAAATTGGTTATTTTTGTATTACTGGATGAGCATGGTATGAGATATTAGAAAGGCTGACTTGTACGCTAAGGTCCATAGGTCCTCTGATCAGTCTCTCAGCTGGGATAGATACTTCTGCCACATGAAATAACCCACTAGCAACAGCAATCAATAAATGTCATGTTTGAAATCCAAGTTAAGAAGAAGCCTTTTTAAACTGGAACATGTCTGAATGCATTCAACTATTTCTACATTTGCAAGCAAATTTTTCTTCATGTACTTACGTGTTGGTGTTGGAGGTAGCAGCCGTCTCCTAGGAGATCTTTTTGTATCATAACAGATCTGTGAATCGTCTTCCTCAAAAAACCCATGAGGGTGATGGTAACCTTTTGGTCTCTCAAAATCTGAGTCATGGCAGTGATATCTACAGTGGTAATCATACATATGCCTGCATTTTAAATAGAAGAAAGAAAATTCGTTTCACTGAGTTTCTGTAAATTGATCAATTAGCTTTCTATGAGATTTGCAAAGCTGCTCCTTCTCCAGCAAGATGACCAGACACTGCATTATATAATTACACAACTCAATTTTAAAATCCAGTTTCTGTATGCAAACTGATCTGGAGATAGTGATCATAAGCTTCTGTAATAGTATAGTTACATAGTAAGTTCTCAGGTAAAATTTTTATTAAATTATATTTTCAACTCAGTTATTCTCACCACTGCAGGCCAAAATGCAGGACCTCAGTTGTACATTGCTTAACAAAGAAACAAACCCCACAAACCCCCTCTGTTCCACTCCTGCCACGTTCTCTTGTAAACCCCAGGTAACACGTGGGAGCAGAGAAACTCAGAAAACACATTTAAGCCTTTAAACTTTCTGAATACATCTCTTGTTTAAAATCAAACCTTGGAAGGGTGTTATTTGACTGTAATTATCATTTAAAAAAACTAAGTGACCTGAGAATTCCGTAAAATGTAGCTTTCACTCTTGCTTCAAACCAACAAGATGCAGATGAGGGTGCCAGTCTTGCCAGAATTCAGATGGCAAAGATAAATAGTAGAGAAGGAGAAGGAGGAGGAGAATTAACCATGCCTGGCACTTATGTCAGATAAGAGAGAAGATGGCAACAAATTTCCCTACTTTTGTGCTGGACTTGGAAATATTTTTGAGAAGCTGGTGTTGGAAGAAAGATGTACACCATCTACTCAACACCTTGCAAATGCATGTGTATGTCATAACAAGAACGTGAATTTCATGGAATTAAGAATATCATGAGATATTTGGAAAAAAGGTGCATTTAATTTTTTTTGTTTGTTGTTGTTGGGGGATTTTACTTGTTTGTTTGTTTTTAAATAGGAAGCCTTTCAGTATTACCCAGTATAGGTTGTGTTCCATGACAGCTTGATACTCAGAAAACACTGGAACAATCTCACATTTTAAAGAATAAATCAGGAACACTGGGACTTCCTCTCAAAACAGCACCCAAACATTGCCTGAACACCTGGAAACCTATTGTTTCTATACAGGAGTGGTGCCAATGCAAAGTGAAGACCTGCCCTGTTGCTGAAGCCATCACTGCCCTGAAGCCAATGGCACAGCGCTCAAGCCAACCTCCTTTGGTAATGCTCAAAGCCAAACTTGGGAGCCACTGTTTTAAAGTCAGAAAGCCCATCTCAGTCCGTTTCCAAGAAATGTGTGAAATAAAGTTGCAGGAATAAGTTTAAATTTACCAAAATGAAATCACGGCCTTTTCTTCTTAAATCTGAGATTAAACTACTGAATGCAGAGTTCACGGGAGTTACATTGCCAGCAGAGAGAAATTTCAGTAGACATCTGTTTAGTGAAGCCTTTGCAAATACGTATCTAATTTACTGAAATAGTTTCCCCAGTTGAATGAACATCCTCACCTGCTTCCTGACAACATGCTGTCATCTTCATAATATTCTTCTCCACTGAAGTATTCTTGCTCACCCAAGTAACGATCATCATTGCAATAGTCATGAACTTCACGTTCTTCACGGCAAATAGTAGGTCGACGCCCTTCCCCAGTGTCAGATCTGGAAGTAGTAATCAAATATTTACTTTTTTTTCCTATTGTATATGCTACACAAATAATTTAAATCTTTTAATTATACAAGTTCTTCTTATGCGCTTCCAAAAACAAGAAAACAAAGACGAGCATTACAAGTCTCTGGTCAGTATGTGGCATTACAGTAAATTGTGTAGAACTGCAGCTCAGAACATGACTGTTTTATCTGTTTCTTAACCATAACCTCCCTTTATTTCCTTAAGGTACAAATAGGAAAATAATTAATATGTCCTTACTCAATGAAGAAATAAATTTAAGGCATTTTTACAAAATATAAATTCAGAATACACTGAAGGAACACAGCCCTCTTCAAATGCCTGACGTTTGCCAAATAGCTAAAAAACTTGCACAGAATGTACATTTAGTGGTTCAAATAACACAACACATCCTATTTTTAAGAGTTGTCTTAGAAAATATTCAGGCATAAGACGAGGAAAGATTTTTGGGTCGCCTATACATGGAACTGTACATATTAATAGTTATTGAAGCTAAAATCAGTGTCTTTTCCCGTCTTTGTAAGTTCATTTTAAACAAGGGCTGCCTTCAGGTGTGATCTTTTGTTTGTTGAATACTGCACAAACATGCCTGGACTTTAAAAGGGCTTCAACAATTCTGAACTTAACCCGAAGTTTATCATTTTAGAACAGACGGGGTAAAACTGACCTGGAAATCATCACCTAAGTTATTCAGCATACGCATTGCCATACAGTTTATTTTGAAAATTACACTGTAGAGGAAACAAAATAGAAGAAAAAGAAAAAAGGAAACCAAGAAGAAAAACTAGTTTGTCCCCTTCAGTGATATCAACTCACCTTATGTATGTTTCATAGTAGCGGGTTCTGTCCAGGTAAAGCCATGAAAATAAGGAGAAAGATAGTTAAAATCAGGGAGCTTTGAGAAATTCATTCGCAATTACAATGTATGTGCTGTAAATAATACTTTTACTTTAAAGAAAACTACTACTTTCAAACCTTCCTAGAGTTATCTACATTTCCCATGCATCAGAGCTATATTTTAAATATATTTCAACCATCATTATGCAACAGAAACTAAGCTAAATATACAAATTAGTTTTATGTAATGTTTTCTTATAGCTTACTTATATACTTTTATTTAAAAGCAAATTCATCTTTAAAGTTTACCTCCTACTGCTTGGCCTTCTACGCTTCTCATGATCAGTTCTGGAGTAAGAATGGTACCCGTTCTCAGATCTACGCTCGTGATGTCCAAAATTTGCGTGTTTGCCATGAACGGCTTTGGACACGTTGGCATTATTGAGATTGGCATTGGTTGAGTTTGGAACTTGCTTTCCTAGTGAGTTGTGATTATGATGATTGTGGTAAACAGAATTTCCTGCCTGAGGATACATATTTTTCTCGGTGTCACTTGCAGATGGGATTGAAGGCCGCTGAACATGTAAGGGGCGGTGTGTGGTGTTGATCTGTTGGAATGAGTCTCGTCTGTCACTGCTAATGTGGTTTACATGGTTGCCAAAGAGGGCACCATTCCTCTGTTTTAGGAGAAGAAAAAGAAAAAGATTGCATGAGATACTTTAACAGAGCACATTTTTGACAGTGATAACTTACTTTGCTCTCCTACATGCATTCAGAAGTAGCAATTCAAATAAACCGTGATTTTTCTTTCTAATTTTATGACGCTTCAGATGGGATCTCCTGAAGTGAGAGAGATGCGATTGTGATGACGACAATATTTGTATCTCAGAGTCAACATTACACTGTGATCATTATTCTTTTTCCCATACAACTAAACGTGACATCCTGCTTTCTCCATGTTTTATTATACAGGAGAAGCCTAGATTCCCATACATGAACATGCACCAATTTCCAGACAAAGGGAGGTGTCTGCTTAGTGTCTGAGAACACTTGGGTGGAATTCTCTCCTGTTCTCCCAGAGCATCGGTTTGCAACAGGCGTCACTCAGACAGGATGGAGTGCCATGCAACAGCTTGCAAGCATATCTCAAGTAGGTAACATTAAGCTTCAGTGCTTTCATTCTTTCTTCTTGCAGAGGTACAAGAAAGAGTAGTAACTCTTTATCAGCCCTGACAAGTGTAATGGATGGTGAAAGAGAGAATGAAGTGCTGAGTTATGACGACATGCAGCTCTCTTTTACAGCTGACCCAGATTATGTAGCCTCCCTGTCTAGCCAGGTGTGGGTCCTGGATGACAGCAGTCTGTCTTGAAGCTCAATCTAGGGAAGACAGGAGTAATGATGGTTGGCTGAGAAATGCGTCTACTATCAGCAGCTGTGACACAATCTCCAATGCCACATCCTCCTCCTTTGCAAAGGGCAACAGCAAGTTATGGAGTTTCAGATGTAATTATTGCAGAAGCATGCTTCTGCATCTGCTACTTCTGAAATGCTTGGGAAAAATAAGTTTTCTTGCTGGCTGACAAAAAATTGTTAGCTCACTCCTGATTATAATACCAACTTTACATGTTCATCATTAGACTGAGTATCTATAGCGTAAAAGAGGAAAATTAATCTTTTTTTCTGATTGGTTCTTACTGATACCCCTCACAGGAAATTAGAAATCACATTAATGTTTAGTTGACTTTTGTGTAAATCCAGGCTTTCATTTTAAAATATGCAGCTCTATGCCTGCTGGATTTGGCTGCACAGAATTTCATTCGCTTCCTATCTACCACTGTAGAAGTTAAGACACCTCCAAGTTTAACCTTGCCATTATCAAAGTTTGAGATGACAGGGTTCCTACCTTTTCTTAGGATTTGCTTAAGAAAAAAAAGATTAATGAGAAAGAATTAGGGGCAGCAGAACCACCCTGCAGGAACTGCTTCCTAAATTTATGATGACACACAAGTGTTCTGGTAATGTCATTTTTATAAATATTAATTTAAAGTATATTTATTGATAAAATATTTTTTCTTGTTTGAGGGGGTATTATTACTACATACTCAGGGATAAACTCATTCTTTAATCTCATATTATATGATAAAACAATTCACATAGCTGTGTTCTGACATTACTTTATAAACATCTTCCTCCTCCTCTGGATTGTTTTCCTCTGGTTCATCATCTTGCAAGTCACAGGATATAGCTCGGCGTATTTCAGGGCCAATATCATGAAGTGTCCTTAGTCCTGCCTAAATCAATGACAATATCATAATACATTAGGAATGCAATTTCTTTTTTGTTCTTTAATTACAGGCACGTAAATTTATTTTAAAGGACAGTTATAAAGTGTTTGTATCCTGACACCCATAGAGGATGCATCTTCCTGTACATCTCTCTACTGTTAGTAGTAAGAGGTGATCACATCTTAATTATCACAGTGTAGACCTTGACTAAAAGACTTCTGATATTTAGGATCTCTATGGAAATAAGATTAATTTTATAATAAAGTATAAGCAATCAGCAAGAATGATAATAAAATGCATTTCAATGAGATGCATATTCCATGTTAAAAACATGTTGCAGCCTGTGTCTGCAAAGGAAACACAAGATCTTTGCTATAGCAACAGCAGTTTTAGCAGAGCTCAGATGGAAAAGAAAGCAGTGAAATAATTCCAGCCCATCTGCACCGCATTGTGATACGCAGATATTTGATTCAAAACTTTAGTTTAGGACAGAAAACCATCTAGCTACAGTAGCATGGACCTCAGCGTGTCTGGGTCCATATTCCTCTCAAGCCTGCTACCACAAGCAACCTTTCAGAAAAAGGATAATGCTGAAACAGCCATGGACAGACCTGCACATTAGAGAGGAAACAGACATCACACTCAGAGCCAAGAATATAGTTCTTTTGTATAGGTCTGACTTCAAAAAGGAGACATGTTCCCTGTTTTAACTCTGGCTTTCATCATCCGAAGCAATAAAACCAATCTTGCTCTTCCCAACTGTTCTTAATCTTTTCACATTCAGAAGAAATCAAGGTTTGTTTGTTTAGCTTTTTACTAACACTACACTTAAAGTACTCATCACGCACAGCACTCGGCTCAATTCCTGATGATGATCTGAAAGCCCAATTTATGGTTTTTCAGCATTTTTGATGCGTATGAGTGCTGACCTGCCCATCAGAGCTGTATGTCCATGACATGACATTGCATGTTACTAGCCCTGGGGTGGCATGAAGATCCACAGAGAAGTCCACGTGTTGCACAGCTCCAGAAGAAGCTGAAAGACCTTGGAGGAAACCGAATCCCATTCACACCACAGGAGCACAGGCAGATTTCAGCTCAAAACTGAAATAGTTGGATTGCTGGGCACAAAAATGACATTTATACAGCGTGGGCAATCAGAACTTGGAACAGGATGAACCATAAAGCTTTGTTTCTAACAGTGCAAATTTATTATAGGTTCCTCTTCAGGTTTCACTCATACCAGTATTCAAATTCCTGAACACAGCCCTTGACTAATCATATTAGCTACACATATTGGCAAGTACACTTTCTTCCTCAGGGATGAATTTTAGGAGTTATGCTATAATTGAACAAGCCTCTAAAAATCATTTACTAGTGAATTAATACACAACACATGTTTCATTAGTACATTGTGCTTTCTCCCATTCTGCTTATGCTAATTACATAGTCAAGACCTTAGTGAAGTTGCTAATGTCATAATTTTCTAAGGTGCTAAAGGGAAGTAAAATTAACCATTCAAAGTACAGATTTGAAGCACAAGACCAAAGGCTTCTATTAAGCAGATGCAAAGACTGTATTTGCTTAGCAGAGGATTGCTATTTTTGTTTTGGTTTTTAACCATTAGCAAGGACAGTCACTTGCATTTTACAGTTACTACCTGCTTACTTTAAAGCAAAGCAAACTGAAAAGAACAAAAACCCCAGAGCTACACTGAGACTTCAACATAAAAATAAACTGAAGTTAGTGTGAACACAGTATGAGAACTTCTAATGTAAGATAATCATGCAGAAAAATATCTGAGTAGACCTACACTACAGCAGTGAACATAAGAGACACAGCAGTCAAGTCTTGATTCTCCCATGTTACGCATCTTCTAACGCTGAAGCAGCGTGCACAGCTCTGCAACCACACAAGAGCTCTGTGCTTTCAGCCAAACCCAGACTCCCCCTTCAAGCTAAGTCTCAGAGAGTAGCAAATTAGCACTCATACTAGCTCTGGCCAGAACTACTCCTTATATTCCTGCCTGCCAAATTGTGACAAAGTCCCACAAATACACGCCCAAAAGCTGAGAAAAGCCATGTTTGGCAGCAACATATTCAATAGTAATTGAATTATTACGTTTCCATTATGTCCTTGTGAATTACTCCTCCTTTACTCAAGAGAAAGCAGACAGCTTTTCTCTCACCTTTCTTCAGTGATATTTTCATATAACAGGCTTCTTATAATCACATTTGACAGCGAAAGACTTAAGTCTGGATCACCAAATGTAAATAGTACATGCTAATGAATCTAAATTGATCAGCTTTATTCACTCACAGCCAGTATGGAAGCCACAAGTTCCACAACAAACATCTGCCTGCAGAATTAAAATATTTATCTGTTTTTTTTCCTCTAACAGAACTACTTACAATTTTGTTAAATCTATCATTAAAATGAGTATTCCCATGTACTGCCTCATTTTACCTGGTGCAATCTGAAAGTTTTCTAAGAACAATTTTTATGACAGGACAGCACCACACAGACTTGCCAGCTCATAATAGATCGCTAGATTCAGTCAATCCATCAGCTACCACAGAAGTGGGGCTGATGTAAAAATGCAGGAATAACTACTTAGGTGTCAGTTGGAAAATCCATCTGCCGAATGACATTAATGCCTTCTGTGAAGATCGCAGGGGTAGCCTGGACTGATACAACATTCGACTTTACCTTCAAGCACTTCAGAACCAAATCAAGGTCTCTTGAATAAAAGAACGCAGGGAAACATCAAACCAACTTCCTCCACACCTCTTCACTGGTTTACCGGTAAGAAGGGTCCTTGTGATACACATTTCACTATACAATGTTGCCCATTTTATTCTACCCACTAAGAACCCAAGACACTGTAAGGTGTGAGAGGGCAATGCGGGTGTACCTTGTGTGTACCTCATGTGTGATGATCTAAAAACTACTACATTTAAATTTGAAATAATTTCTTCTCTTATTAAAAAAAAAATCTGAATAGATGGGACTTTGCAAAAAGAGAGCCTGGACAGTGATTTGTCTACATTTGCCAGAGTTACGCTTCTTTCTTTTCCCTGCAACTGCTTAAGTTCTTAGGAGGCAATCAGTAGACCTTTACAAGAGCTCTTCTTCCTATTATATAGAATGATTCAAAACTTGCCATACTCCTGTAGCATCATGCTCTAATGACTTTATTAAGAAAAAAAAAGTCAAATTTGAGTCTTACACAGAAATTGCTTCCTCACAGTCTTTCAGCACAGTTTATCAGAGCTGCAGAGGAAAGGAAATCAAACTAAATCCTCCTTGCTTTCCCCAAACAGAACAAGTAGACATTAAAGACTGATAGAAGAACTTTGATAACATTTCTTTGATAACTACAGAGGGTCACACTCTCTCTAGTCTCTCTTAGTATCAGTATTTTTTTATAGGAGATTCTTAATTCCTTGAGATTTTCTCACAATCAGAGAAGTCTCACCTTAAAGGAAGTTTCAAGGTTATTTTATGCTATTTCAACAGTAATGCATACCTTTAATTTTTTTTTACCCTAAGTAAGTAAAAATGTCAATAATAAATATTGATTAATTTCCGATTTTTTTGAGGACCTAAATACAATTCACATTATTCCAAGGAGCACAGAACCAGTTCTAACACAATATGAACATCTCACACACATCTCAGCTCACCAGACTGAAAACCTGCCTGGTTCGCAAGGCTGTTGAATCTGTCAGGCAGATCACATTTCTAAGAAAGTGTGTATACTACAGAACACAAAACTTTTCTGTTGATGTTCAACTTTCTATCACTGAGTATTCCTATTTGCTATACATAAATATCTTTTCCTAATGTACCTGTAACTGGAAAAAACTCCTCGCACGGGTGTGAATTTATATGCATTTACCCCATACCTTTCAGCAAATTTTGTTTTCATCAAAGATACTGGAAGATGAAAGGGTCTAACAGAACAAATAAAACACACGAGACATGATTAGGCACCGGTTCTATAGGGATTAGATTTGATCAAAACTGCATCATTGAATGATTTGTGCTGGTCTAGAAGAGGACATCTGTTGTTCCCAGTCACGCTTTCCTGTACTGTTGTTGCTTCTTTGAAGTAGAACAAGAAAACAGAGTAATGCTGCTGTGTTTGATTGCCTCTAATTCTGTTTGAGAGATTTCACTAGAAGTTTGCAGAAGCAGCTGTTTCTTATCCAGACACTTTCTCTCCAAAATTTAATTTCTGATCCCTTCCTTGCTTTATTTTTTTCCTTGTAGGCATGAGAAAGATGAGATCTATCAGTCCAGTGGTTAGTGAGCAAAGCAGTGACATACAGGGCACTGAGCTACATAATTACATAATAAACTCAAGGATGTCTTTAAATAGACTTTCCTGTAAATGCAGAAAATGACTTTGAATAAACATGACAATTCCAAGCAGCCCTACTTTATGAGGCATAATAGCACCTGTAATGTTTTCAAGATGGCACAAAGCACTAATACACCAGTGCTGCGTCTTAAGTAAGATCTCCAGAGACAATTAATAGTGCCCCTGTCTGACACAAGATTGAGATGACACACATGTGCTTTAAAATGCTGAAATAATAGTACTGTAGGAGTCCCTCTGTGAGAAAAAATGTCATATGACTAATAACTGCATTTCTGAATCGGTCATTTAGAGAGAGATAAGCTTGAAAATGCTTGGAAAGCCCTTCACGCCAAAACATCAGAACCTTTAAAAGTTAAACATGAAAAGATTAAACAGTTAAATTAAAAAAAAACCCACTTTTAACAAATGCCAAATAGATTTTAAATCAGTGTTCCATATCTATAGCATGCATAAAACAGTAACACCATTTTAGATAAATGTTTTATATCAAATCTGTGTGTAACACAAGGAGCCAGAGTAATGACTTAAGAAAAAAACATTTAGATGTTTATAAAAACTGGAAAAAAAAAAAAGATATTTTTCCCTATACCTAAACTCAGCCCACATCCATTTTAAGGTGTGGTACAACCTACACAGACATGGAATTTAACTTTTGTTTAAGAAGTGCAAACACAATACTCCTATTGAAATAATGACTATCACCTGCACTATTTCTAGTCACATAAAATACACAATGCTCCCTCTTTTAAGGCACCTTGTAATAACAGGTAATGGAAGCTTTGCTCCATGGATTTGAGAAGAATAATTCATATTTAAGTATGTTGCTATATAAACTCAATGGAACTGAAACAAAGCATAAAGTGAATTAAAAATAATTCAGTCTTCAGAATACTGAAAGCCTCTGGCTCTGAAAATGTTCATATAAACCATCACATTTGTAGATAATGAACATGTTTTTACTACCAGCTTATTTTAGAGTAACGAAAACAGAACAGAACAAAAAACCCCCCAGAGCTACACTGACACTTCCACATAAACTGAAGTTAGTGTGAACAGAGTACAGTGCAAGAGCTACTGACATAAGGAGATAAACATGCAGAAAAATAGCTGAGTAGACCTACGCTATAGCAGTGAACGTAAGAGACACAGCAGTCAAGTCTCGATTCCCCCGTGTTACACATCTTCTAACGCTGAAGCGGCGTGCACAGCTCTGCAACCACAGCAGAGCTCTGTGCTTTCACCCAAACCCAGACCCCTTCAAGCTAAGCCTTTCTGTGAACATCAACAGACAAGTACAATTACGCTGAACCTGAGCAACGTTTTAACCCCTCAGCTGATGCCTACCAGAGGGTTTTTTCTTTTCCTCTTTACTGCAGGGTTGGTATTACTTATAAAATTTGTAGAGAGAAAAAAACATGTAGTTGGATCTGGAACATGTTCCTAAAAAAATTAACTTCAGCTCAGTAAATCAATGCTTTTGTTTATTTGTGATGTGAAGGAAAACATCTTTTAACTTTTATTGGCATGCATCTACAGAGAGGGCTACATGTAAATAAATATGAAATAGAGATGCAAATATTATATAGTTTGCAGTATTTCCCCTAGGAAGATTAGTATGGCATTAATTCATTGATACTAAGCACCAGATGAAAGTAATTAGCCTTATTCATGCTTCACTTAACATTCATTTTATTAGCAATGTGACTACTGTTTGGCTCAATAGAATTTTCCATCACTACAAAAATCCTCTACATACTCCTACAGATGTGATTTTGTCCTGATTTTACCCAGAGGAGTATATTTGTTCTCACTGCTTAAGTATCACTCAACAGCATAAGAAAGGCATTGTAAGCCTTGACTACTTTTTTCCTCATGTTTTAAGAGCCTATGTCACACCACAAAAGTGACAGTAGATGGCTAACATGAACTGGTCACCTGTCATCTCAGAACCACTTGCTTTTCTTCCCTTCCTAAGGAGTGAAATACCCTGGGTCTGCAGAATAAATTATTCTAACAAACATGGCATTTTGACTTTGAATTTGACTTGCTGTAGCTCCCAATTTTATATGCTTGGCTGAAAGCTCCTAAGTCCAGTCTTTTTCCCAACCACAGGTTTCAGGTTTCTTTGAAATGGCATTTCCACTTGTTTGTTAAATCAAGTTTAGCTACTACTGATTCAGTAGAAAAACAAAAGTAGATGAGAGGAAAATGGGGAGAAAGAATGAAGTAATGTTCCCATCTACCAGCCTGGCTCAGGTCATTGCCACAAAAGTGTTGTTTCAATCACCAAAAAACAAATTGCCATGCCTCAAATCCCATAAGCCTTTGTAGATTCCTAGCAGACATTCAATGGTCATTTTTTTTTCTGAAATTGAAAGATATCTGTGTAAAGACAGAAGATTTATTTGTTTCCAATTTAATTTTGCCCTCTATCTGTTACTGAACAGGAAGTGCAATCTGGTAACTAACAACAAAGCACACTCACATTTGGAAACTCAGTGCTTGTTTCTATATTGGGATGTGTACATCTTCAAACACACAAGGGGAACTCCACAGTGCTGTGTCTTAAAACTGACTTTGATCCCCTTATGCTCAAATGCTTCTGAAATGAAGACGTCTACAAAGTCCTGCCTAAAAATTCAGTGTCTTTCACTTCCCTCTCAACTGCTCCCAGGGTTTTTTATTTCTTCCATTCCCGATGATTTTCCCTTCTCTCATGATAAGCAAAGGCAGTTTATCCTGTCCTGGCAAGCCATGTGCTCACAGATCAGCAGCAGGAATCGCGATGAATTGCTCTGTTGCATCTCACACTTACAGTGACTTAGAACAGAACTTGTGTCAGAGCTGCCAGCAGAGACACTCTTAGGGAATAGGAATGAAACAAATTACCTACTTAAGACAACAAAGACCATTCTGTGAGATCAAAGGACAAACCAGCAGGATTTTTAACGAAGAAACCAGCATCTGAATCAGGTTAACAGATTCCTCCCCCCATACAAAGTGATTTTCACAACATATTCCTTAACGTGCATCAGAATAAAAAGCTATCAGAATCAGTAAATAGTTTTAGAGCTTGTAGGAATCTACCCAGCATTAACTGAAACTCAGAAAGTCCCAATCCAATAAAAATGGTGCAGTGTATGATGTCTGGAATTATTTGAGGACAGCCTTCCATTAGCCAGTTTTGAAGCTGATAATACAAGGGGTATCATCAGACAGAAACGTTCAGTATATACTCTTTAGATCACATATACTCTATGGACTGCTTCTGGCAGGCCTTTTGAGACACAGATGGCCAAACCTATTGTCCTGGTTTCCATTTGACAGCTTGTTTTAGGAGGCAGAAAGAAGTCTATGACATTAATGCAGTTTGCTAATATCATTTCCTATAAAAGAAATTGATTAATGTGAATTTCAAAATTTGCAACTATTAAAAATACCAATAGGAAGGGTTTTCACCAGTAATCAAAATTAGGAAAAAAAAGAACAAAGAGAAATAAGTTAAAAATGATGCTATATAAAAACATCTTTAATGTAAGGTAATGTGTATTAGGAAGTTTTCAGATAACTGGCTTAGAGCATTGTAGGAACATCAGAAATTTAACAGTGAAAGCAAAACAAAGAACAAAAAAGATAGCTCAGAACTTCATTCATATAATTTTAATATCAGCAACTCCAGATTGTGATGTACCAACCAGACTTGCTATGAAATTTTGTCACTGTTGCTACTGTTTGAGTAATCCACAGACAGTAACTTTTTGCACTTACCTTGTTCTAGACAGAATAGCAGGACTACGCTTTAGTTTTCTGACGAACAAGGGTCAAAATGTCCCAGCTAAATAAAATCCTTGCAGCACTGCACAATCATGAAAATTCATCTACCTGCTATTCCAAGTAAGCTCACAAAACAGTTAGTTAAAGATGTAAAAACAAAATCACCTGCAGAGCAATGGTGGTATTCTTCGCAGGATATTTCCCCACCAGTCCTTGTTCTTTGCGTTTCTTGAATTTCCTAAAGTAGTCCTGTATCAGGAAGGTGGCATAGAACTTCCCCACGGTTACCTCATCATCTAAATGAACAGACCAGACAGATCTCTCCCAAGTCAGCACATTTATCAATAGCCTGTACACTCACATCTGATTTGGGGGGAAAAATGTGATGGGTGCAATAGGTACTATGCTTTCAGCTTACAACAATGGAACCTGTAACTAGCTTAAAAGCAATGTTTCAGCAAGCAGTTTAGGCTCAGTCAGTTAAGTGAACTCATCTTTAATGAAGAACAAAATACAATACTTAACCAAGTCTCATGTAATTCCAAGTAAGTTTGTGTAAGTTTCTAACAAAACCACAAACATGTTTGTGTATGCAGAGAAGCTGAAAAGATTTGCTTCAGTTACTTGGAATAAATGGATCAAAACAAAAGCTACGACACACATACGTTTGAGTTGGTGACTACTAAAAAAACAAAGGTCCTACTTACATCATCTTTTTTTTCATACCCCAAACTGAATCTAATTGCTTAAGGATATTGATATCAGTCAACCAACGTTATGAGTGTCAAGCCCTCACTGTAACACCTGAGCATCTTCCAGCTTGAATTTCACGTGTCCCAGATGCTCGTATGTTGGGCTTTATCTTCTGCTATCTTACTGTCACCCAACAGATTCTAGACTCTCACAGAGGAAATCTCATAGAAGTTACAATTTCCCATATTTTCTATAAGACTTTTGCTTAAGGGAAGCTGTGGTCCTCAGCCACCTTCTAAATAGGTGATGATAAAAGTAAAAATGAAACAACATATGGTGCTTTCCCACATTATTGCATTATCAGCTCTGCACTGCTGCTGCAAATTAAAAGACCTTCTATCAGTTAACGTAATACAAACGATAGGCAAACAGCAACTGCAGTAAAATCTTGCATTTTTACAGAGTCACTGTTGTGAACAAAATCCCATTTTCAAAGTGTTCAACATTCAAAGGCGGGTATCCTACCAGGGTATTGAAACTGCCTGATTCACTGCAGGTATGTACCTGTTTTATGAGTCCCACTGAATCATTCAGCTGTGCAAGTTTGATCCTGTGAGAAGTAACGCTTGCCAGAAAACTAGGAACAGTTTTCTATTCAAAAACATTGCTTTTGTTCCCCCCAGAGTTACCTGGCACCAAGCTGGCTATTTCCCTTTCTGCTGTGTTGCCTAATCTCTCGACTTTTTTTTCAGTACCTTGAGATGGCTGTTTGTGACAGGGTTGCTAGTTGGTCACTGCCATACATAAAGGAGAGCTGGTGTGTTTTAGGCATTGAAATTCTCTCCACTGTCAGGACCCAGATCCTGATGGACAGTAGGTTCCTGTCATTCCAGCTGCCATTGCTGGACAGACAGGGGCTTAATGCACCTCAGGATGTGGGTGACTCTGTACAGTTGTGACTTGAATAAACATGGAAAATCTAACATGCCCAGACACATTTTCACACATCTCTGTTGGAAAGCATGGATTTTTTTTTCAGTTTTATGTAATTTGTTTTTCTCCATATTTTAATTCTCTAATGGAGCTTTGATAGATGAGTGTGGTTTTGTTTTGTGATGGTTGGTGTTTTTACATACAAACACATTCTGCTAAACAAAATTTTCCCCTAATTGATTGTCAAACAAATTCTGTAATTGATGGTCATACACTGTAACATCACACGTTAACATTTGATTAAAAATGTGCTTCTGTCTTTGTTTTTACCTGTAATACAAAAGCTTTCGCTAATTTCAATTTAACTTTCTTCTTTCCATGACTTGCTTTCACACTGATAAAAGGACAGAGAAATCCAATCCATGTACAATACTGTTTAAACTAACTTTTACCTCTGTGACAAAATTTGTCTGAAAATGAATCCTCTGTCATTCAAAATAATCACTTCACTATAATGTCTGAAAGGGGCAGTATGCACATGGAAAAGTACAGCAGGCTTCAACTTCAGTAAAAACATCCCAGGGATGTATTCTCCCAGCACTTTATTTGTCTTCAATTGAATCAAAGCAAAACTAATTAGAATAATCACTTTAGAATATCTTGATGGAAGACCAGTCTGCTGCAGGAAACATCCTAATGCATTAAAAAGCCTGCTCTGCCAAACACTTGGCATCTCTTCAAGGGTCCGATTTCCCCCAGTTCTCACTAGGATATAGCAAGAGCTCCACAGCTCACATGAAAAGCTCACCAGCCAACAGATTCAGTCTTAGCAGTAAAAAGCGTTTTAATTGACCCTCCCCAATCTAATTTCTGAACCTTTTGTGAACATTTGCTTTGATGTTTATCTGTAATCTCATTTGGCAGCTCCCCAGGAGGCTAATGGTGTTCTGTATTAGACATCTTTTATAAAGCGTCAGTGCTAACTTGGCATCCTTGTTGAGCCGAATCCATTGATCTGTAGCACAGTCCTGGTCAGACTCCCCAGAGAAGCCTTTCCCCACCTTCACACTACTTTGATTCAAGTATTAGAACAGAACTTTTAAGGAAGTGATAGAGCAAATGGGTCCCAGAAAGAACAAGCACATAGAAGGGACAGACTTGATATAACATGTACTACTACGGGTCACACGTCAAGCGTGTTTCAAGTCAGGCTATGACATTGCACGACTACTGACTGTACCTGAGATGGAAATACCTGTGAAATCTCAGTATGTAGAAATGAGGTGCCCTCACTGATCACTCTGGACATGCACCAACCTTTTTGAAAGCATATTGGATGGATGCATTACTCGTTTGCTGAATCGTGCATGCCAAAGTCTGTATGTACAAACAAGATGCACGTGTACTTCACAGGCACAGTCAGTTGTACTGCAGACAGGGGCACACAAGAACTGAAGCCTGGCCAAGGGGAGCCATCCTTGACTTTGGTTTATGAATAACACACATATAGCCGGATACGGACAGGTATAGGGAGGCAGCTTAAGCATAACTGACCACAGAATAGACAAATCTAGAATTACAATTAGTGACAGCAGAAGGAATCATTTCAGTAGGAAGGCTTTGGAATAGGGTGAAACATATTAGGCAGCATTAAATGGGCTAGCAGGTGGAGACTGGGGAGTTTGGAGAATACAGGTCAAGCTTTAGTGAGTTCTATGGAGTTCTATTACTCTTTAGTCTCCCGAGAATGTTAACTCGTTCAGACCTTCAGGCATTTCACTGATTTTCTATGTTTTTGCAAAGCAAAATTTTTGTACTGAAAATGTGCTGCTAACTAATAACACTTTAGTGAAGTTAGAGTAATGAGTTCTCTGGCCAGTACCAATCATTAATTAACTGTACATTTCTACTGCATCTATTTAGAATTCAGGGAAAAAATGTTATATTTATTTTTCTCATTCTGCTCTGCTTCTGTTCTGTTTGTGTTCTGGAGGCATGGTCACGAGCACACAAAGAATCTAGAGTTCAGTAATACCAGCAAAAGTTATACTGGAGAAAAACATTAGCAACTAGACCACTCAATATTTTTAAGTGCAAGTGATTCTAACAGTTGAATTTGGATGCTTGGTTGATTTATATCAAAGAGAATTTTCTGTCTCCTAGCAGACTGTTATTATCAGCTATCACTGGTTTCATATACAAATTTCTATTGAATATTAACCATCAACAGAAACTAATTCCTACTGCATGCTATACTATTTTACACTCCTATGGCATTTGAATGTAAAATAGCCATACTACTCTTTTCTCCAGGTGGGTTACAGTATTTTCCCACAGAGAATCAAACCATTCTGAAATAAAAATTTGTACTCTTACAGACTTCCCAACATGGTCTTATTTATACTGGGTTGTAGAAGTCATTCTGTTTCCTACCAGTTGAGCAGTCATCCAGGTTTTCAGCCTTCTAGCTACACTGAAGAGCTACCTTTGCAGAATATTAGCGATGAATTTTAGTATAGCTGAAAATAAATATAGAGCTTATATTCAGCAATGAAGTGAAGCTGAAGTTAACAGTGAGTTATTATGCAAGATTAGTTCTAGAAATGTAATCTTTGCGGATTCTTTGTCAGATTGATTTAGGCAGGCACAGCTTGCTATTCTGAAGCATGCATCTCTATTTCCATAAAAAAATGTAGGGGAATAAAGTTGGCAAGAGGCAACACTAATTCCATGCCACCACCCTAAAACAGAATTGCTTCAGAATATTCGGAAAGACTCATAGTTGAAAGGAACAGAGGCTGCAGAAAAAGCTCAAGCACAAAGTTACAACAATAACAAAGCAATTCATCTATGCCATGCAAGCACTTAGGTGTAAGGCTAAAAACAACAGAGTAGAACACAAAATGTTGTTTTAAATGTGCAGTATCAGTTCCCCTTTGGGTAGTCAAATTTGCTAGGTTTTTGCCTTCATACCCACTATTATCTGGCAGCCACCACACTGACAGCAGTGACTCCCTCCAGCGACAAAGCTAATGCTGCTTCTTGGGTCATGCTGAACAGCAGTGCAGCCAGCATGCTCTTCCTCCCCTCGAGACTGAGAGTATCACCTTCAGAAAGGGATCAGCCTCCACCACCTTCAGGCCTGGGATCTTGAGTCTGCTTCCAAACCTGAGTCTGATCAGTCTTGAAAGCTGCCGTAATGCTATAAAGTACAATAAACTACAAGAAATACCAGATGATTACAATGGATCTGTGTATTGGATGTCTAGATAAATATATTCTGGGCATGGGTGACAGTGCAACAGATCCTGCACCTTTAAAACTTGAAGAAGCAAGTAAAAACAGTCACCTAAACCTACACTAGAGCATAATTATAAAAATGTATATATTGAAAGAGCTAAATATATATATTGGAATATATATATTTAAAGAGAGAGATATAACCAATAGTTGACATGTCATTTTACAGCATGTAGGAACACCTAGTACACGTGCCTTGTAGTTCCCACAAATGTACTGGCACATTAGAATTTAGGTTTCTCTTTACATGGGCCAATTCCTCTGTCACACTGGCATAAACCTGACCCATTTCCATTTTCTGTTCACTATGGAACTGCTCTGGTTTAAACTAGTGTAACTGAGACAATTTAGTTTAGTAACAGAATTATTTTTCTGCTGGCAATTGGTATTTTTTGTTTGTTTTCTCCCAGAAGTATTCAACATATACAAGGATATAAGCTATAATGTAGTGTACATTGTCAAGCTTCATTAGCACAAAACATGTTATTTTGCTCAAGACATTGAAGTCAAACTAAGTTTAGCTTATTTTGCTGAATGACTTGAAATCAAGATTAGATTTAGGTCTAATAAAGTATTTTTTTTCAAGCAAGAAAATAAACACCAGATTTTCCTCTTTCCTTCTGATCTAAAGAAGTTGTACTTCTAAGTCCTGTATGTGTTATCCAGTGTAACAGTCCATCATTTTCTCTGGATTTGTTTTGTTATTACTATTTGTTGTCCTTTAATGACATTATAATTGCAAAACTTAGTATGTTTATTTCTTTGGTTCCTAATAATTTAGAAAGACCAAAACACATGGAGAATAGCACACTGGAATGTTTATCAGACTGACCGCCAGCTGGAGGGACAACTTGGTCAAGTAATTTCATGCTCGTTTTCTTCCATATTTTCTTTATAACTGCTCTAAGTTCTTCATTTGCTTGCTCTAGGTTACCTGTGGCAATGAAATAGAAAAATGGCAATTATTTGTTTAATCATAGTAATTAGTTGTACAGGCTTGAAAGTTCAGGCAAGTGACTAGTGTGCAGTTTTTCATCTTCGTCAGCGCTCACCTAAACCACAGCGATGTCTGAGGGGGCTTAATCTAATCAGCTTGTTATTGACAGGGGAACTCACATTCTGCTGAGAATAGCAGAAGACACAAACAGAAACTAGTAAAAGGTGGTAAAATAACAAATAAAATGTATGAAAATAGAAAAAAAAGACATGAATATTTTTAAAAACTTTTCCCTCTTCAATGTAAATGACAGAAATCCATCCAGCCCAGTCAGAACTGGCCTTGACCAAACTGGGAATGTTGTTTTCAAGTGTGCAAAAGTTGCAGCAATGTGGGTTCCAAGGTACCCAGAGTTACAGAGTAGTGAGGAAGGAGCATTTTGGTAGGACAGAAAGGGAAACTCATTCATTCCTGTGATGCCAGTGCTACACGTTTTTTGTCTGATCAGATAAAAGCATATAATAATTTATGAGATTTCTTGGGCTCTGGCCTCCCTATTCCTTTCCTTTTCTAGCAAATCATTCCAAGCAACACTGAGTACAATCCAGGACTGAAAAGCAAACCAAATCCAGTGAGATTAAGGTAGCCTGACTCACATCCAATAAAACAAATGAAGTAAATCTTAACTTTTCTTTATTACACTTTCTGACAAGTGCAGTCAAGGCTTTAGAGCTGAGAACCTTACCTTCTGTTTTTATCTTCAAAGCAGTTCTAACCAAAGCAAACAAAGTAGCATTGAACATGACGGTTCCATCACTGTTTAGTGGCATATTCATGGCTACTAACCTCTGCAAATTTGAAAAGATAAATAAATTTTGATGAGGCTTTGTTTGAAAAAAATCTCTTATAATGTTCATTTCTGCAAAGCTGTTCAAAGAATAATACCAACTGAGAGGCATAAAAATAACACAAGGCTTCAAAAAAGTTGAGTCTTCCATCCTAGCTGTGTAAAGAAACCTCCCAAATTGCTTTTTTCTGATCTGAATCACTTGCATGCTTATACAGGAGCAAAAACTGTCCTGTAGTTTTCATGAGCCTTTTATTGAGTTGACTTGCAAACACTGAAGTCCAGTCCCTAGCTATGATTGGACTAAGTCACATTATGCAAGTGTTAAGGACACATGCAGTTATTTAAGAGCATGCACTCCTGTTGCAGTTATGTTCCAGTTTTCCATGGGTTACTCCAGCCCCATGCTCCATGAGCCACCATAGCACCAGGTCTGTCTTGTATAACCTCTCTTGGTTCACTTCAGTGATGCTGTGTATCACTCATGCTATCCACACTGAATTAGCATGAAAGGGGCTTTCCTCCTTGGATTAGTCCACCTCTGCCTTAGAGTTCATCTTTAGAGCAGCACAGCTGTGACCTTGTCAGAAGAACACTATTTAATTTATCAAAATCTTTTCCTAATGCCTAACTTGGATTTTATTCTATTCTGGTTTAAAAGCATTACTCAACTGGCTAATTTATCTTAATGTATAGATTTGCTTTCAGTCTGCCTTGTGGCATGCCATTCAAGCCCAGTGTTTTATATGTCAACTTACCTACTTAGGAAACTGATACAAAACAAATCCAAGTGACAGTGCTGTTGTAACAACCCTTTTGTTAAAAGGCTTCATCTTATGCCTACCGAAATTGTTAAAACCTCAGTATCTGTAGTTCTGAAGCCCTTAAGTAATGTAATTATTCAGCTCCTTTTTGTTGCTTTACAACTTTTACATAAAAATGCAATTCATCCTCATCTAAATTACATATCATGCCTGACAAATTCTACATAATTTTAAACTCCCTTTAATTTTCAGTCTTCTCACTCACTGCCACATACTGTGTCACACACCATTACTCACTTCAGCTTGGTTCATCATCTTGCAGTCCCTACTCTTCAATCCCATTGTTGTGGTTCATGTGCACTAATCTTGTAATGAACGCGACTGTATCTAAACTTGTCAATTAAACTACCATCCTCTCCTCCCTGGGACTGAAGAGAAATCAGAAGTGTTACTGGGTCACCAGAAATGCTGAGATGAGGTAGTTCACATATGGGCCATTAATTGACTAATAACAGATCTACAGACTGACCCCTTTGCTGTGGTGGTAACCACTCAAATGTGTATCCTGAAAGAAATTTCTCTAATTCTGCTGGTTTAAATTAAAAGCCAGCAAAAAAAAAAAAAAGAGAAAACTTGAGAGTGAAGGAGACCTTGTGAACAGACAGGATTGCTGTGCACACGTGACACATATTTGGCAGACCTGACTGAAGTGAGAGACACCCCTAGAAAGTAAGTCAGGTAAAACCTACCTTGCAAGCCACTCGGTGAGGGCATAATTTGCCAAAACCAAGTGGTGGCTGAATGCGTCTCAGTAATGTGACCACATCAAGATGCTTTATCCTTCCCCTAGAACCAACACACACTTGTTATCAACCATACATCCATTTCCAAAGGCTACACTATGCTCTGTTTTTACTGTTTTTACCATGTTTCTGATAAGATTTTTCTGATCTAACTTACTTTGCTTCAGGGTCATATTCTGACCATATCCTTTTGAACTCATCCAAATGATGGGGACCCAGAATAGACCAGTCGCGTGTCAAATAATCAAAATTATCCATAATGACAGCCACAAATAAGTTTATAATCTAAAAAAAGTAATTAAGAACAATTTTATTATTTCCATTTTAAAAAATAGATAAATAAATTTTATAAGGTTGCAAGTTAAGAATGCAAACAAAGTGATCTCAAAAATTATGATTTTTATAAATACCATCAAATATCATAGAAATTATTTGACACAGTGTGGATCTTGGGAAAGAGCTTTTGTATTAACAGGATTTAAGGTCACAACAATAAGACGTCTGTACATGTTTTGTTAACACAGAAGATGTTACAGAACAGCAGAATGTGGACCACTCTCCTTTTGCAAGGACAATGTGAACATAACTTATCAACCCTCTTAGACCAGACAGCTGCAGTGAGGAAAAATATTTTTCAGATATTATTTTGAAGTAAATAATTCATTATTCCATGAATAGGGGAGGAAGGTTACTGTTTGTGTCTCATGTGCCATCGTTTGAGTGCACTTGTAGAGACACAAATCCAAAACTAAATAATATAAATAGCATTACTAGTAAGTCAAAAGAATTACAGCTCTATTTTCGATGAATATTTAGTAATACTATTGAGAAATGCATTAAATAACAGCAGACAAAAAGATTGTTAACTTAGCTTTTGGAATCAAAGAATAGTTTGGGTTGGAAGGGACCTTTAAAGGCCATCCATGCAATGCCCCTGCGGTGGGCAGGGTCATTGTCAACTAAATGAGGTTGCTCAGAGCCCCATCCAACATGACCTTGAATGTTTCCAGGGATGGGAAATATACAGCCTCTCTAGGCAATCTGTTCCAGTGCTTCACCACCCTCAACGTAAAAATCAGCGTAAGATACAGGATTGAAGACCATTTGCAGAAAAACATAGCCTTGCAAGAATATTTTAGCGATGGGATTTTCAGTCATTTGCTGAACCCACTACTCTTGGCTCAGGAGGAAGTAAAAATGCCAAAGCTAATTTCTGTTAATAAGCACAAACTAGACTCACCAAAAATGCACAAAGCATGTAAAAACTGATAAAATAAATGATGGCAAAATTGCTTCCACATGTGTATTCTTCCCCTGGATTATAATCAGATTCTGGATCACATCGTTTTCCAGGCAAACATGCCAGCATTATTTCCTGCCAGGCTTCTCCAGTAGCACACCTTTGTAAGGTTACAAAGATAAATTAAACATTATTTTATCAAAAAGAATTAAAGATGCATTAACTTGTTAAGTTCTGTCAAATGCTTGGATGCTCAGCATAAAGCCACAGAGAGCATGTGCTTGTTATGTTAAATCATTTCTCACTTGCAAACACATTTTGAACCAATCCATGGTACAAAAGCTACAGACATTTCATACTTCAATGAAACTAATGCAATAAATCATAGTTAAGGTTTACTCACCTGAAGAGTAGTAGTACAGCTTGAGGGAAAGTCTGAAAATTGTTGTTTCTGTTTATTTGATTGTTGTCCCTCATGGCCACTTTTCCAAATACCTACAATAAAACAGGATTTGACTCTCATTCTGGTGACCTGCACAGTCAGAAGCTGTAGGCCTTGCAGTCCAAACTTGCTTCGATATGTATAAGAAACACACAAATATACTTTCCTTTCTCACTTCAGTTTTTCCTGATAGTGATGTAAATGCAGTAATTTATCACATGTACAAGATTAATTCTTAATTGTTTAATTTGGCGTCTGGAGACTGCTATAATACTAACACATAACCCTGTATTCCAGGTGGGAAAATACTGCTTGTATTGAACTAGCAACTAGACCCTGTTCTCTAAATTGAAGTCCCACTGTGCTAAACATTACACATCCTTGTAGTAACAAATAATTGCTGTACATAAAACCTCAAGCCTAAACAGAGAGAGGTACCAAGACAGAAAACAAAGTCCAGAGAGGTTGTGCAGCCTGTACAGCCACAGAGGTAAATAAGTTTTGCTTCTCAAAATGAAATTGCAATTCCTGCATCAAAAAGGACCATTCTTTTTCCCTGACATATTTATATACTGTCACAATAGACTGAAGGCTGTTACCTAATTTAGAGAGATTAACACCACTATGCTCCATGTACATGCTGCTGGACTGTAAGGATGTTGCTTTTGGATAAATGATGAAAAGACTTGGAAGAAAACCACTCTTCATGCTTATTTCTTCAATTCATTCCATTTAATTAGGTCCTCCCTTTGTGTTGATTTGAAGAACTTTACAACTTTGACACAAAAGGAAGCATCTGTACAGCTTTACAGAACACAGAGCTATCCTAAGGCTTTACCACAGGAAAAAAAAAAACCAAAACAACAAAGCCAAAGAGAGAATTGCAGCCCAAATTCAGGAGACCTAACAGGAACCCCTGTCAAAGTACAGATACATGATCACTCAGCTGCACTCCTTTGGCACCTCCCTAGGAAGCACTAGATCGTACGTGTGGCAGAGACTGCCATGCAAACTGCACTCCAGATCCCAGTTCCATGCTGAGGGCCTTTATCTGCCGCCTTCCTGCAGTCTGTACAGACCCTTCACAGACAGCTATCCCACCCTCACACTAGACATAGTCCAGTAGTACAACCACTAGGAATGGTTTCCAGATGGGCTTCTCCTTTTTATCTCTCTCCAGGTAGTAGACTGGAGAACCTGCTCTGCCCTCACGGCACTGCTGCTGGTGCCAGGAGTGACACCTTTCTGCATTCTGTTACCAAATTACTTTCCATGCTCGTACATCTGGTACATGTGTCCTACTCTGGGCTAACCACAGGCTCAGGCTCAGCTGTGCCTAAAACTTCAGCTAGATTATTTTAGCAATTCTACTCTTTTCACATGGGCAAAACATTAAAAAAACCCCAAAAGCTGAAGTTTTAATGCCTGATTCCCAAAACAAATGTATGGCTAAAACAAACCCATCCTTTCATACACCCATGCAGGGGAATAAACTTCACAGAACATGAAAGAGGCTGCCTCCTTTCAGGAAACCAAGATACTACAAACTTAAACCAAGCTCTTCTCTTGCATTTTTTCGCATTTCATGACTCTCAGTATCACAGCCAAAAGAAGATTTTTCAACTGCTCTGAAAGCTCTGCCTGTATATAGCACCTCTGTCAGAGGGACGTGTCAGTTAGCACCTCGGAAACTAGTCTCATTGTAGCCAACACAGCACTTTGGTTTCAAGCCAAAAACATTCTCAAGTTACCTGCATTCCAATGACAGCGTAGATGAAGAACAGCATGGCTATCAGAAGGGCAACATAAGGCAGAGCCTAGAAATGGGACAGGTATATTGTCTTTTAATAATTTCACAACATAATTTCAATTTTCATTTACAAAAATAATTTCTCCATACAACACAGGCTTTCCCAAGGTTTTTCTTCTGATGCAAGTGCTTAAGATGTCATTACCTGTCACTCTTAATATTCGGCTGCATACAATTTACACATAAGCTTCATTATATTTTAAATTATTTCTGCCAGAAATCCAGGGGGAAGAATCATTAGCAGTTTTTAATTTTATTTTCATTACTGATTCTGATAACACAACGATACAGCTATCTGTATAGTTGCAGATTTCCATTAACTTCCCATCCATCAGATTTTCAAAAGCAAGGATTCAAATATCTATTTCTTATACTTATGAAACCAGTTTTATATAAAAGGTGTGGAAGACCTCTGTGTGTTAAACCTATCCTATCCCTTTTAGATATTCCAAATTTTTGTTAAGTACCATTGTAATCTCAGGGTAACAGCTAATATAAAATGACAAAAGAATGACTTGGACTCACTGAAGTAACTGGGGAAACTGATCTGGCAGTAGCATGTAAATATCTCTAAATACACTATTAGTATGAATTTCAAAATAAATGCTTTTTGCACTCTATAAGGTATTTCTTCATAAAATGTAGTGTACAAATGGTTGCAATTATAAAGCAAACAAATTTTGCTAACCTGAAATGACTTAATAAAAGTCCACAATAAAGTTCTGATTCCTTCTCCTCTGCTAAGCAGCTTCACCAACCTCATCACCCGGAAGAGACGGAAAAAAGTGATGGAGATTCTAGCGCTGTCTTCAGAGTTCTGAAGAGCATCATGGAGAAGTCAAACCAAATACAAACTCAAACATGCAACACTTCCAGAAAAACAACATCAAATGCAAATGTGGAAGAGGTAAAATTTGAAAATGTATCTTGAAGGCCTTTTCACCTTGATAAGCATGATATGAAAGGAAAAATTACATGCTCAAAACACAGGACCTGTAGAAATGCTTCACACATCACATGCATTTCCAAGTTTTCTGGTTTGTTAATAAGGATCATATTGGGTTTGTTTGTAGTAGACTTCAATAGTACATTGACAATGAATGCAAACCACTGCATAACACCTTTGTAGTAAGACAATTATGAAAAATACAGAAAAAATTGGTGGAAAATAGACATGGCAAAAAAAGAATAAACTCAAGTAGAGGTAAAACCACTGGGGTCAGTTTACTAATCTTACCCCAGACTCATCAGTTGTGACTGTTTCAGTTGGCTTTGGCTTTAAGAAATTAAGAACATTAAATATTAACATCAAATAAAATCAAAATATCAGCTTAACCATAAACAGAAGGAAGGACATTTTTCATTTCTAAATGTAAATTAACATCTTACAACTCAATATACTTCCTAAACAAAACAGTAATATCCTTATTAAAACCTTCCCTTGAGCATTTCATGTTGGCTGACTCATACTAAAACTTTACTGGCTGACTCATACTAAAATCTGGCATTATAAAACATGTTTAAAAAACACAATGGAATGTAAATACAAAATAAAATATCTGCTCCTATGTAAACCAAACAACATTAGCCATCAGCTCCCCACAGGTTGAATGACATTGTAGCATTAAGCCTAAGAAACTCATGAACAAAGCTTTGGGGTCAAACTAGCCTTTCAAGGTCCCTTTTCTGCTGTGCTCATGAAGATCAATTACTCCATCACTTGAATCTAACAGTGTTCGAGTAATTGTGTTTTTTATCACATCGGGAGCTCCCTTAAAGAAAATAAGTCACTTGAGTTAACTCAGTGATGATCATCGGGTTTTGTAAAAGGACAGATTTTCACTCTGCCCAAGTGACAGACAAACATTTTTAGCACAATAGCATGGAGGCTAACTCTCCCACAGAGGTGGAAATGAGAAGGCAATACTTGTACTCCCTCATCATCTACAAAATACTCATAGACCTCTGCTGATGTTACAGGATCAGGGAGGAAAGGGCTTCAGGGTTTGATCAGCTTCTTTGGATCTGTACAACCCTCAGGAGCTATGGGGAGGAGAGTGGCACACACCAACTTCTTGTTCACAGAAGGAAACTCTATATACTGTGAAGAGGAGACTCACTTCTCTCTTTCTAATGTCTGTGTCTAACCGCCTCAATAGCCTTTTAAGGGACAGACACTCAGCCAAGCTTAAAGGATCAACTGTCTATGCTTGCTTGTGCACTGACAGAGTCACAGCAGCTTCTTCCAAAACTGTTTGGAAACATCTTTAAAAACATTAATAGCACTAAGACAAATGGGATTCTGGATGTTGGATCCAAGTGATGGGTCTTACTCTCTTGCCTAAAATAATCTCCTTTTGAGGTTGCACCTTGCAACAATTATTGTCACATATAGCAGCAATAACCACAATGCCTCCTCAGTGCCACTTCCAACACATTGTGGATACATCAGACACACTCTCAATGCCATAACTTCACTGAGCAAAATCTCAAGCATTGTTGTTACCCAAGATAAAACCTGGGAAGAAGGAACAGAAAAGAGAGGAGCTGATTCTACTGAAAATACGGGCAGTAAACTACAGAAGCTTACTGTGGTGAAAAAACCAAGAATAGGTAGTACATTAACAAGGTCAGATCATTAGCAGTATTTATTAAAATACTAATTTTTTTGTCTATGACTTTAGGAAAAAAAAAAAGGTATCACAAGGGGAAAATCAGGTAAAAATAACTGTTCAGCTATGTGCAAGCTGCATGTGTATAAATTACTATCCTACCAGGATATCAGTATTTTCTGAAACAGAGAGTTTTAAAACCGTTTAAGGGATTAATACTAAACTGATGCATTAACCAAAACCCAGATCTCCTCATTACACTTCAGTAAACACAGTATTTGTAAAATCAGCTGTAACATCTAAGCTTTGTAAGCACTTATATAAAATAGACAAAAAATATGCTGCCAATGAAAGAAGGTTGCTGCAATAAAAAATTCCTGCATATTGCAACAATTTGAAATAAAACCATAAAAATATGGATTAAGGAGAAATTCATAATCACAAGCATCAATGTAAAAATACCACAAAACACGGAATCAATCAAAACTGTACTAGTGTACACAGACTTACATTACTATTGACTTTTGGTACAGAAAAAAATTCCTTTTTATCTGAAACCTTTAAAAACAAAGGGTTTCATTATACCTACTGCAGAGGAAGACTAAAATTTGTATTAATCTCTGATGACTGATTTATGCTTAGCTTGATATTGTCTTAATCAGACTTAATTAGCATTCAATATATGAACCTTATTATCTTTAAGGTCCCTTCCAACCATAACCATTCTACCATCAAATATTAAATTAAGTCTTTGACAGATATAATTGCAAATCAACACTAAAAAAAAAAAAAAAGAGTAAAATGCTGGATCTTGCATCCGGGACTTATTCCTGCTGCCTTTTTTAGAAGGACTGGGCCCTAAATAAGGTAGGAACAGTATTATGATAGCAATATCTAATGGGATAGGTAAGAATAGAAAAAGGAGACTTTAGTCCTACAGATTTTTATTTAACTGCTTTCTAAAAGAAAAAAAAAAGAGAAATATGTATTATGATTTGCTTATGAAAAAACCCTCACAAAAGGAAAAGTCAGGCAAAACTCTTTTTCTGTGTATAACTACCTTAATAATGACTTATTTCTCATTTTGAAAAAACAGCCAGAGATCAGTATACGAAAACTACGTGGACTGTTCTCAAGTGCTCAGGAACAGACTACAAATATAGTTTTTTCTTTGAAGGGCTCTGAATGCGTCTGTGTGTGCCCAAGAGTGTGTCATGCACGCTCCTCTCATAAAGCACTTTTTTGAAGCTCCTCTGGACTAAGCAGTACTTAACTGCCTATTTCTGAGGGCTGATCTGCTGCTGCTGGGAAGTCTTAGGATGTCATATGCAAGAGATTATAAATTCGGGGTACTGGACAGAGCAAGCCAGAGATGAGAAAGGAAAGTACCCTGTTTACTAAAACTAAATTGTACAAAAATACCAGGATGGAGATAGATGCTAGAAACAAACAACAAAACCTCCTGATACCACAGAACTTTTTTTTCCGCCAGTGCTGAAAATGCCTACTTCTTCCCACTGTTGGCCCAGTGGTTTGGGTACTAACAATTTAAAGACAGCACTCCTTATGTTTTTATCCTCTCTGGCATTTTCCAGTGACAGCAGAGCAGCATGGTTTATATTATTAACATATTATTAACAAATTATAACGAAGCTAATATAGTGACATGCCACAAAGGAAACATTATTAATATATGTTTATGAAGGAAATGCTCATCTATGAGAAAACATATTTCTGCATCCCTGAAGCATGAAGGAATACTAAGATCTGGGAAACTAAGAGTAAGATAACACAATAACAGACAGACTGACAGTAACAGATAACATCTCTCCTACAGATAAGGAAAAAACACGTATTACCCAAACACATACTCTTATTTGCAACTTCAGTCATATTACCTGACATGTACACACGTAGGTAGGGCAAGTATTAAAATGGACCTGAGATGGGCGACGGGGGAGGCTGAGCAGAGTGTGTCTCTTTGGACTGTGGTTGCTGACAAGAATGCATGTTAAATATTTCCTGCAGTCAGGCAATCTACCTACAACCTCCTCTTTCCTCTCACGTTCCACCAACCCAATACTACTCGTTCCCCAAATGCTTCAGGACTGGCCAGTCATTATTGTGATCACCTTGTCCCCCATGGGACTATGTGATTCCTAAAAGGATAAACACACTTCAGGGATGACTGCTGGAAGTCTGGCAATGGGCACAGCTAGAATAAGTGGACAGCTCCTGCTTGCACTGCTTGGCTAAGGGATGCACTGCAGTGAGGTACATGAGGGACAGAGACTTGCTTCATCATTTGACCTTTTCTATCAGCCATGTGCCAGTTGCACTGAGCCTATTCCAGCAAAGCACTTCACAACTATGAAATTTTAAGCCAATTCTTAAATATCTAAATTAGCAGTAACATACAAATTTTCTTTTTTCTTAATCAAAATAACACAGCAGCTTTCCTCCCCCCCCAAGCAATCCCAACTATCAAAAAAATTAACCAACAACTAACCAAAATTTTTGACTTGCTGATTAAAATGTTTGCAAACCTGCTACCAGTTTCAGTCAAGTATTTATTGATGCACATGAAAAATTCAGCATATTTCATAAACGGTAATTCCTCATTACACTCTTCACATTGCAAAAAAAGTTCAAAATAAACATCCTAATGGAAAAAAAGCTTCAATGTTAAAACTATGAAGTGTGAAAAAGATTGCATCATGCATTGGAAGCAAACTGTAGCTCTGCGTTTAAGAAAAAATAAACAGTGAAAACCAGTGTGTATTAGTCTGTGGTGCTGGTCACATGCTGCTTTTTTAGAGATTGTGCCACAGGGTATGAGAGTATGCCAAAACAAATCAATGCCTAATGATGATGGAACTATGATTACAAATACAGAAGGAAACATCTGAATGGAAAATACATATGATGACAATAAAATATATAAAAAAGCATTCAGGTTGCCAAAATATCTTAAGAAACATGTAGCGTACATGTGTCTGTATGCACATATGTGTGTATATATATATGTACAATTAGCCTGGAGATTAATTACTGGAATTCAAATGTGCTAACTAGTAGTTTTCTTCATTTTCTTATCAGTGTTCTCTGTATTCCATTCAACATGAATCAAATATATATACATAATGTACATATATACATAATGTATATATATATAATCTAGTACAAATTTTGAATCAGTCTGAAGAATCCCAGAGAAAATTTTAAGGGTATCTTTTCCCTTGTAGAAGATGCGTTCAAAATGAAGTTCGTAACATGTTGATGGCATAGCATATTATAGTTAACACTCAGTTGTGCCATAAAGTAAATAAATTAGTAGTACTAACATTGTCATTAAAGCAGCTCAGAAATTTACTTCTATTTCCAAATTGAGTATTGCACCACAGTGTGGAATTCCCACTGCAATAAAACTTCATACTAACAGCAAAGCCATATGAGAATGTATTTTTCTGACCTATCCTTAAGTCTAAAGAAATGCATTTGCAAAAGTACAGAGAATATGTTAGCAGTATTCAAAAATATCAATCACTAGCAACAAAACATAACGTCTAATGTGATACTGATGCACGAAGTGGGATTCAACCTGAATTGCAGTGCTTTTGCTTATACCTGGAATCAAGAATCTCTTGCAGGAGGCACATAGGAAGTTTTTAATCCACTCCTCCACACAAGCAAGATCAGCTGTCCCACAGGTTACCAGGTGAGTGGGCAACTATATCAAAATAAGCTCCAGCCCTCCCAGCACACCCTCTGCTGGAGGCCTGGCAAAGGAGAAGAGCCTCCTGCTGTTGACATGTCAGCCTTATGCTCTGCATAGTGCACTTCACTGTATTAACAGCGCTCCTTCAAATCAAATGCTGGAACAGCCAGTTCTGGTTTTGTGGGAGGCTTTTTTCACCCATGACATTGCTACTCAGCACTGTTAGTTGTTACGGCAGTGTAAGCATTGAATTAGCCTCTCATTTGTGACTCAAGACAAACAGCTTTTCCTGAGGGGCTCTGGAGGAAGTTAGCAATACTGCTCCTTTAAACCCTGTTTCAGCAAAGACCTCAAATTTTACTTAACTTCAAGCACAAATCAGTCCCACGGGGACTGCTTCAAGTATTTGCACAGAGGAGGAAAGTGAACTTTCCATTCTTTTCTTGACATTTTGGCACCACATGAATGGCAAATGAAACTGAATTGAAGAATGTGCATTAAAACCCTTGTGACTACTACTGTAACTGTGATCATGCCTCTAAAGTCAGTGCAGGTCATCCAAATGGTTCCTGAGCTGACAAATAAGATAAATTATATACAGTCAGGTCAGATTTAAACTTCTCTTTATTTCAACTTTAAGAACTTACTCATTTACTCAGAATTTATTTTCAATCTGTTTACTCTCATTGTCTGAAGTTACAAATATCCATCTCCCAGAACAGACTGACCACATCTTGTGTGTCTCAATCACCTCTCTGCTTTGAAAAGGAACCATTTTTATGGCCACACAAGACATTGTGTGATATGTGAAACTTTTTTAAAACAGAAGGTTACAAACGCCATAAGTAATTATATAGGGTTTAGTAGTGGGTTTAATTTTTTTAAATTGCTATATCATATATATATATGTACTTATACATACTTGCCTCTAAAAATTTCTAAAAATAAAATGAACATGAAAACCAATTAGGTTCAATAAAAGAAGAACTGGTTAAAGGAAGGGATGTCAACTGACAGAGGAAATTTGAAAAAAACAACCACAGAAAATACTATATTGCCAAAATATATGTTGCTCTAAGGAGGTTCATTATTCTAGAGTTGGTCATTGATCCAGTCCTTGAGGATGCTGAGCAGTTCTGTAAACCGCTGAACAGATTAAACACTGATTCCCACAGGTACTAAAAATATTCAAATCAAGGTAATTCCTGGATTACATATGAATGGAAGGTTACTGGATCAGAAGAATCAGCCTCAGGGCACCATATACATTGTTATAAAATAGCAGGGTTTTTTTAAAAAAAAAAAGTTAAAAATGCCCCAAAAACCCAAGAAAAGGAACAACAAAATAAAAGAGATGACATTTAATTTCTAGAATTTAATACTGAAATGAAGCTGATATGCAACTAGAAAGTCCAACTGACTAACTTGAATAAAAATGGTCGAGATACAAGCACGTACTATATATACACTAGAATTTGCTGGCCTTTAGAGGTAGTCTAAATGTACACAGCTAGACTATCATAACAATGCCAAGTTTCCACAGCACGAGGCAATGATATACACAACCCTGAGTACATTGTTTTTGGGTATTCACATTCTCTCAACTCTTCTGTACTGATCAAATAAGATGGCTGTACTGGTGCAGTTATGACTGCAGCAAGATCAGATTCTCCATTAGTGCTAGCAATTTACTCTGTTTCAGATCACCCCTCAAACAAGGTTAAGCTTCCTCAGTTTAAGAAGTTTCTATAGCAGGAATTTTCACAGGTGCCATTTCAATTGTGTTTGAAATCCCATTGAAACCAAAGTCTTGTTAGCATCTTAGCAGAGCCGCAGATTTTGCAGGATCACTGTCAGGTTACAGAAGGAGTAAAGGTGGAATGGCACGATCCAGATCGCCCAAAAAAAAATTTTAAAGAGTACTAAATTTGGATTACAGAAATCTACACAAAACTAATGGAGTAGGAATAATTCAGAATCAAAACAATAAAAGCAATAAACATTTAAGAAATTTCCCTAGACACTCTGCACTATTCACTCTTTCATGTTGAAAATGGGAAATCAAGCCCAGAAATATACTGAAACTGTGATACATTAATGACTGGCACAAACAAAGCACAGAGAAGTGGAAAGACCAGAAACAAACAATACTTAGTACACAAACACTCTGCTGTGTGGTACTAGGAGACATCAAGGATGAGCCTTTTTCTCTAGTGAGTATAGCACGAGCAACTAAGAAATGGCAGTGCTAGTTGCTGACTGGGGTGTGTACTTTTCCTGAAGATCACCACTGGATTTCCAGAAGATCTTCAGGACAACTGTGTGAAGTACTGAAATGACAGTGTCCTTCACAGCTGGGAGCTCAGCAGTGACCTGTTACAAGTAATGCTGTCACATTAACTCTCTCCAGACAGGGTTAAATACAGGGGTAAAGACCCAGTTAATAAAGGGACATCTTCTGTGGACACAGAGATACATTTGAGCTATTTCTCTTTACCACGAAGTATATTTTACAGTTATCAGGGAAAGCTATTTGAAATGATTGGTCTTTTTATGCGCTCCTCAAATACACCACAACTGCTGTGAATGGACAGACGGGGTAAATTGTAAATACTTGAGCTGAAAATCTAAATCCCAGCTTTTCGGGGGGGGGGGGGGGGGGGGGGGGGGGGGAGGGAGGGAAGCCCTAAAGAAAAACAAACAAACCCCAAACCAAAACCAAATTAGAAGCGGCTTTTAGAAGTCTGCTCTGTGAAGTGTAATTACGTTTTAAGCAATGTTTCAGTGGGACAACACCGTTCCAAGCTGACTGCCGCTCCCTGTCAACTCAGGTTCCTTCAGTTGATGGACACCCACTGATTGCTGAGCAAAATCAGTCTGAAATCTAAGGGTCAGGCTAAGGTCCTTCTGCATCACTTTCTCAACAGCAGGTACCACCACTACCTGATGATGTCTGTGCCAATGCTAACATGCTCTGAAGGAAGACCTGTACAGGCACAGGGTAAGAAGTATTTCCTTTGGCAGCTGCCTTACCCTCTCATTTCTGCTCTACCATGATCCAGATTTGTGCCAAAACTTCGTGCTCAGCACCTCACCCAGCCAACTGTGAAGTCCTCAAACTGTTGTGGAAGCACAGCTCCCGTAGCTATGGGGGTAGGAAGGGCTGTGGGTACAGGCTGTTTACACTCACAGAGATAGAAAAAAATTTTTAAAAATCTTTTATCATGCCATGGCCTCAATCAAGACCAGCCTGACAAATCCAAGCTCACAGGAGGTGGTCTGATCTCAACAGTGCATTGAAAGCCAAAAACTGTCCTCTAGACAGCTCTTACTTGACAATGATGCATTTTCTATTCCACACCCCCACCCCCCCTGTTTATCCTGGAATGTCTGGAAGAGATCACAGTTTTTTTCAAATGCAATTTCTATTCTAAGTGTCTGGGAAAGTTAATTGCCACACTATTCACAGCTCCAAAAGCAAGGTACTGTTTAAATGGAGTAAAGGGTATTGTTTCTGCTACTCAATGGAGGAATGGGATCCTAATAATTGGGTTCCTGACATGGACCACTTGGAAAATAATTTTTTAAATATTTTTTCTCTGAACTGTTTCAGTTAAATGACAATGATTGCCACAGATGAATTTGCTTCCCTAAAATATGAAAGAAGTGTAACAACTTAAATATTCATCACTGAAGAATATTTAACCAGATTTAGAAATATTTTGAAAAAAAACTATGTGTATTAAATATACCCACTGAAAAGAAACTCACTGGATAAGAAAATCCAGCAGGGCAAATGAAGATGTCTAGCACGTAGCTTACTGATACAAGTTCAAGAGAAAAGGAATATTACTAGCCAGTTCATGAACTGTGACTGCTGTAGAAAAACATGCAAGCCAAGTATCTTCCATGAATACAATGCAACTATTTACACCTACAGTTTTTTCCTGATTAATCTGTTCTTCAATACAGGGAAAGTATGTTAACGTGGAGGATCTCCTGCTATATAGGTATTTCTGGACAACTTAGAATGATAAACAGGTAAGATCTTCAGCAGGTGGTATATGCTGACCTCACCCACTGAGCCTGTGCACTCCCTGAGCATTTTCAGTGGCTGATTTGATCCAGGTCTCATTTTCTTTAGTCTCCCTTTCTGCAGTGTCAAGAAGTATTAGCGGTATTTTCCTCTGATATTTTATTCTGACTTGTTAAGCAAAGGAACACGTAGGTATGGGAAGCAGTTCCATCTCTCTTACAGACAGGGTATGTATTGGTTATCTTTCATTTATTGTTTTTGTGATACAGCTTGTTCAAACCAGCAAGTCATAGAGAGAACAGCCAAAAATTACGATTTCCCTATTTTTTTCTAGGAAGGGAAAATTTCTGTTGTCAAAAGACCTATATGTGTGGTGGCCATTAGTCAGAATTTTGGTGAAAAGATAGAGTTTTCTAAGTACTTTAAGAGTAACTCAAATTTCAAAACATTTACTGCAGGATGAGAGAAGCAAAAAGAATAGGAAAATCCCCCAACATTCTATTTTCCACAGCATGGAAAACCTTACTTTCTCTACGTACCCTTCTGCTGCTGCCTCACAAGACATGAATGCTAACAACCCTCTAAAAACCCAGTCCACACAGAAAAGAAAAGTCATTATTTGTTAAACTAAGCCACTGAAACAACTTACAGAATCTTGAATTATCTTGGTCAAGCCACCTTCAAAGAGCACTGTGCTTCAAGTAAAATAGTAACAGAGGCTTAATTCCTTTTTTTATACATAAACTGTTTAAAATATTTTCTGTATGTAATTAAAAAAATAATTTTCATTGTCTCACTATGCTGTGTGGGTGTGTCACTATGTGAGTAGGCAGGTTTATAACAACAGCTTGTACAAACATCTATATCAATGTTTTTTGATCTCTGATTCCAGGACAAAACATACCTCTAAAAAAAGGATTTGGGGGGATAAAGTTTACATTTTGTGTATTTCTTGATGACAGCAATTACTTTTTAGTGCATGAACAGTTGCTACTTACATTAACTTCTGTTATAGCAATATCAACGACGCTACCAACAACAATTAAGGCATCAAAAGTGTTCCATGCATCAGTGAAATAGTGCTGTTAGGACAAGCATTCAGCAGAAAGAGAGCAAGAGAAAAACACAAACAGAAAAAGAGAAGAAAAGGACAGTGTTATAACACAGAAACACTCTAGGCTTTTCTGATGTACCACTATACAATCTAATCTTTGCCTTTCATAGCTAAAAAAAATTGGCAGAAAAAAAAGGCTATTTATTTCCCATATCAACATAATTGACCTATGACTGGTCTGTACTCAAACTTTAGAAACATCAGATCAAAATCTGTGACTTGTCCAGATGATGGAAATAGTGGGGAGACAGAGAAAGAGAAGTAGGGACTGGGGAAAGTAAGCTGGGGTATACTCACATCAGCTTCACTGAGAACGACGTCTACTATGCTGCCAATAACGATGAGGGAGTCAAACGTATTCCAGGCATCACTAAAATAGCCCTGAACAGAGCAGGCAGGGTGCAAACGTTTGTGATTACACATGAAATGTCAAATATTTGCATACTTCTGTTTAGTTTTGCATAAACAGAAATTAGTTAAACAAAACCTGTGGTCTAATGAGAAAACAAAACAAAACAAACAATATTGCCTACTGAAGGAAAAGCAACATATATGTGCATGTGTGTGTATATATATACTGTATATATACATGTACAGACACACACACATGGACACACGCGCAACGCACACACGCAGTACACATGCATAACACACCATTGTATAAGCACGACGTCGGTAAGCAAGCCACCATCCAAAACTGGGTTTGGACTTCTAGCAAGGCTGAAAAGTTCTAACACATATGCTCTAACAAGCACAACAAAAACCCTTTCATACTATTTGTACAAGAACAAGCCAATTGAAACCTCCTTCACATTAATGACTTTATGATTATCCTCTCTAAGTGACTGCTAGAAATATTGAAAGGGTCAAAGCTGATCACTGGTTACTCATGCACAGTTATTAATGTGCCACTGTGCATAAGTATTAGAAAACTGACTTAATCTTCTGTTCATAAACTAGGTTAAATATAGGAACTCATGCTACATTTGCAGTCAGGGCCTGATTCTGTAAGCAGGGGTCAGTGCTAGGAGCCACAGCAACCTGAACAATTTCTTAATGCTTTTAATGCGGCCAGTCCAGCATCTGAAAATTGCTTAGTCACCCTTCTGACATTTTAAATATATTCCCATGTGTATGCTACTGGCACACTGCTGCAAATGGTGATATAGTGCTATCATGCAGTTAGCTGTCTAGTGGCACCAAAACTGCACGTTTGAGCAAAAAGATGTTTCAGAAGAAACCTTGAGGTAGGTTCCAGGATCAATCTGTCACTGGGAACAAATCAAGATGTATTATTCTGTTGAAGGTAACTCTATGGAGACAAGATAATGCAGTTTTCTGCAATATAGGAATTTTACCTAGTTATTACAGAAATTCAAAATTGCAACAGTTACTGAACTTGCCCTTTGGTTCATTGAGATATATTAATTTATCAGCTAACCCCAAGGAACATGCATTGCATGACAAAGGCTGAAATGTACATTTTGTACACATACATTCTGCCTTCCTAGCAATTCATTACAAAATACTAACTCATCAGCCACTACTGAAGCTCTAAAAAATTATGTTGAAGTTTAAAATGGAAAGTGTGCTAATCCAACCTTACTTCTAGTTGACTTACTATTACACTGTTTAAGATAATGTTTTAGCTGAGTAGTTACACATCTCATTTAGCTTTGCAAAAAAGCAAAATAATCTACATAGTTTTTCAGAATGGAAAATATTTTTCTTAAGATTTTAAACTGTTAGAATTTCTAGTAACTTCACAACTAAAAGGTTACACTTGAGTGCGTTATTATTTGAAAAAAGTTAACCTCATGTAGCAATACACTCTTGGGGACTATGACAGAGCTGCTAGAGAAGACAACAGCTCTACAGTGTGTTCTAGGAGAGTAAGCACTGAGCAGAGTCAGGAAAATCTCCTTATGTTTCTGATGCTACTCTCTTAGCTCTTTTTAAAACACAAATTGCAATCCATAATCGTTGCCTCTTTTAGGGAAGGGGAAAATAAATCAGAGTACGATTATTTCTACAGCCCTCAGTGGCACATGCTTTGCTACTTTGGGATTAATCATCAATTCCAGTCTTGGGGCAAAAGCCAGTGCGCACGGATTTGGCCTCCTGAACAAACCCAGCTGTCACTGAGAGCTCCTACATGATTTCCTATCACTCCTTCCTTACTCATACTGCTTCATGAGAACAAGCTGCTCCCAAAGTTTCTACTAACCATCATGCTGTACCACCTTAACAGTAATGAAATTTATAATCCTAAAGAAATTAGCAGCTGCCAACTAAAGAAGGGGAGCTACTTCCATAATATTCTTCCTAATAAATTCATATTCCTTATTTCTCGTCTTTAAAAATCTAGTTCCTGATTTTTAATATAGGGATTTTTTTATATATATATGTACATAAAGTAAGACTGTCAGCAAACAGCAAACACATAATGAGCACAATCCTGAGGTGTGCTATCCATCTTCCTGTACAACAGGGACCAACAGAGGTCCCCCAAACAAAGGTGAATTTCAGCTACAGAAGTTACTTTACTAGACATGCTACAATATCAGGCACTGAAATAACAAATTCACTTTTGATTCAACACAGCTAAGATACTTTCCACATTTGTTTATTTTATGAAACCTTTTCCATCAGTATAGACAAATATTGTTCAAAGTAGTATGTAAAGCAAAAGCATACAAATGAACAAAAAAACTAAGAGAAAATAAAGATGGTTTTGGAAAAGGGAGGAATGGACAAGTCACAGCAAATAAACATCATGCAAATAAGTTGTTTTCACCACTGCAATGACCCAAGATCAATTCACTTACTAGCCATCTTTCCTTTTTTCTTACAAAAATCTGATGTAAAACGACATGGAAAATCATTACAAGTTTCAGTAACAGCTAGCTAGCATGAAGCTGTACAAAAGGTATGTGTTGATGTATTGTTCTAGATTTCATAGCTGCATTTCAGTTTGTACTGTACCTAACCATGCCAAGTAACAGGTTTTAGCAAATGTGAAAAACAACATGAAGAGAAAATGCCTGCTCTTTTAACTTACATTATGAAAAAATTGTTCATAGAGAAATGCTGAAGGATAAAATCACAAATCCTGGGGAATTACGTAGCCATGGAGAATTAACACCAGAATATGTTTCTAGAGATCTACCACATTAAATATTTTATTTCTTTTAAAACCCTGTTGAAACGTTTAGGGCCTCACTCTGCAAAGTACGGTGTGTTTCAATCTCCCAATCAGGAAGTGTGCCAGACAGCATCACCTTTAATATCTTTCTTATCCATGTATGATAGACTTCAAGGCTGGAAGGCAGTCTCTGCAGTACCTTGGCTTTAAACCACACAATATCATAGTAAGAATATCAATAATTTAGAGTAGCCTTAAATTTGCATGACCAGCAAAAACCAAGAGAGCAGAGTTTTCCCAGGATTTTTGTTAACATATTAAGGGGACACTGTCAAGCAGATGAGATAAGCACTACCATGTTTTTATCTGAATGGTCCATTCTGCCAGGCTAGCCTAAGAACCTGCCAGTGAGAGGAAACGAATGTCTTTCCTCACAGACCCTAAAGCAAAGTATTAGTTGGATTTCAGATTGTTTCTACTATTAAATCTTAATATTAGTCGAGCATTTCATTGTTTTAAGCACGTATTGAATTTAAAATTTAGATTACTAGAAGATATTCACATTCTGCTTAAGACTGCTGGCTGATTTAAATTAATAATGAACTATGTAGAATGTACTGCCATATGTGTGTTTTATTGAAGAGTATCTAACAATTTTAGAAGTTACAATCTTCAAAGAATGTCTGCAAACAGTCTGATTAATCCCATGGCCTTTTAACCTGGTCCTGCTAATTAACAAGTTTGTGCACCTACAGGGGAATGAAATTCAGGAAGTGGGGACCTTCCACTGACAGTGTCTGCCCTTCAAACTCTGGGGTTCAGATCTAGGGACCTCTCACAGCAAAAATATCCAATCAGATAGAAAGCACGTGGCAACAGAGTTTAAGCTCAAATTGTACAAAGTCTTAGAGACCAGTATTAAGACACTGCATTTGGTAACAGGCAGGAATTCCATAATACAAATGGAGCGCTGTGACACTCATGACCAGACCACTGTATTTTGCATTAGCTGCTGTTTCTGACTACAGTCACAAGTGCATGGAGAACCATACAAGGATTCACAATCTTCTTTAGAAGAGCAGATGATAAAAATGTAGCAAAGTCTTCCAAAACTTCAGCGTGAAACAAGGATATAGAACAGCAAATACAAGTCAGGAAACATAATTAGCATAGTCATGACACTGTGGTCCACGTATCTGAGCTACCTCCTCTGGGGGCTCGTATTGTGTTACTTTTAATGTTAAACCCTTAGCATTTAAATAAGATAGGTGACACAAAAATACAAATAACTTCATTAGAAATGTACAATGGACTGGACAGTGCAGAGCAAGACTATGGGAAAGTGGGTAAGCATTCACCCAGAACTCCACACTTCACATCTCAACACCAGACCCCAAGTGACGTATAATTTATTTACTTCTAAAGGCAAATGCAACCTAGCTTTAAATCAAGTAGCTTAGGTTCCACAGCCAAGATTGTGACTAAAGGCAAGTTGAACGGGTAGTTTTGAGAATCTGGAAAGTAGTTAAACATCTATTCCACGCTAAGCTCTGGGCAGTGATAATTGTGTTTCTGTGAGAGCCAGATTGGTTAAAGCAAGAATAAAATTGTTCACACAGCCTACAGTCATCCAGTTTGCTATTTAACACCAAGAAAGGGCAGAGTTCACAGCCAATTACAGGTATCTTGATTACTTTAAGAGAAGGGCAATGGAAAATGAAAAATACAAGCTGTAGATTGAGACCTGTAAACTTCAAATGGCATGTCAAGCTTTTTTCAAATTTCATTATAGCCAGTGACCATGCTTTATTTATTTACATACATATAACCCCAGAGTAAAATCAATTTCATTATACTGAAAAAAATTAGGTTTCATTGTTAACTTTTGCACTGTCATAAATGCACTATGAGAACTGCACAAACAGATTGCATTAACTGTCACAGTCTGATTTTTGTCTTTTTGTTTCAGTTTGTAATTATCAGTTTCTCTGGCATATGTACTTTTGAAAAGGTGTTCTGCATTTTATTCACTTTGACAGTGTCCCTTTAAGGCAAGGAATCAACTACTCACTGTGGGGCCCTCCATCAAATACTGTCTATGTATAACTGGAAATCGTAAAAAAATCTAAAAAGGCTATTGAATATGCAAAATATTTATGGGTATGTTTGTAGTAGTCTGCTATATTTTATAAAGTAAGGAAATAATTTTGCATTTTAGAATATGAACTATAACATACCATACAGGTCTTTCCTGGAGATTAGTTAAAGTTATGAATGTCATACCATGAATAAGAGAAGTGTTAACACTTGTAACAGGAAACAGTTTATCTGATTTACAAAGGGGCATTTTCACTACCTCAAAATAGTCCAGATCTCAAACACCTTGTAATATTTTTTTCTGGTATGTGCATTTAATTTCCTGGAGTTACATATATACATATTATCAGATTAGCATTTCTTTTGAGATTTCACTGACACATAGATGTGGGAAATGTTGGGGTTTTTTGTTCTTTGAATAATAAATAGCTAGTGTCGAACTTACGTTACACTTAATTCCTGTGGTGATGACCTAATTAAATCACATCTAAAACTTACCTTGGGTTTGAATGCAATCAGTTTCAACACCATTTCAACAGTGAACACTCCTGTGAAAACCATATTCATAATGTCCATTGCATCATTGAAGAGCTTAGACTGTCCATAATGCTGTGAATGAAAAATACGGTAATTTAAATACTTCTTTTTTTTAAAGCCTTTGCAAGGCAGCCTAAAACAAAGCAGACAAAAATGCAGCACAGGAAAATATTTTCTAGTAGTATTTATGATGCACACCTACATACATACAAGACTAAATGAATATCTCAAGTCAAGAATGGAATTGTTCAAATCTACTCTGTTTAGGACCTCAGTGGAACAGAAGTGCCATTTTTCCACAACCTGAGGGAAATCTCCAGAGAGGTGGTTTTGAGAGGGAAACTGTTCCCTCAAAAAAGGGTATTAGACAACAGCAATTTCCCATTTTATATGCTAGGCTTTAAAATTACACAACCTTGTGTAATACTGGCTTAGAAAGCCTGCAGTGTTAGTCACAAGAAAACATATAATCCATAGGAGTTACATCTTTAAGAGAATACACTGTCTGCAAGTTTACTGAATAAAGTAGATTGGTTTTGTAACTTGAATTTGACCCTTTCTTATCAAAATCTGAAATCTTAGGGGAAGAGAGAGACAGCTTGGAAAAGTAGGTAAGAAGTAGGTGGTGAAGAACTGCACACATAATGTAGAAAAAGTAAAAACATACAAAAATGGTCAGGTATTTACACACACAGGTAGTACATGAAAATGTGTTTGTGGGAGGTTTGCATTAACACAAAAAAATAGAACTGTTCCATGTATTAAGTTTTTAAACTTCTTCAGAAGATACAGACACAGATGATAGAAATATCACGGAATGGTCTGGGATGGAAGGGCCCTTTAAAGGTGACCTAGTCCAACCCAACCAGCTATGGAGTAGTACATACACAGAGTGAACACAGGAAAAGTACAGAAACTACACGGAGGTGAAGTAATGATTAAAGGCATGCATAAACCACTATTTTAGATAAAAACTAAGATGTTGAGAGAAAACTTTGCTATCGAAATTGGACTTTTCAGATTTTTCTTGTGCATTGATAACCTTGGGAATAAACTCACACTATAAATTCAATTACAGAGCACATATAAAACAAAGCTCAAAGACCCTGATTAGGTTGGAAAGACTTTTATCAACATTAAGTTGTTTTAAGCAATTTTATGTTAGAAAACTGATGAACCAACAGATACATTCCACAGAGAAGTCCTATGGTCACAGAGGTGCTTATTTCAAAATTTTTATTTCAGAAAAGATATACAAGTGGTTATAAAGTAAAGGCATTGCACCACCCATATCCTTCCCTGCAATCTATGCCAAAGGCTATAAAAGAGTTTCTGGTTTTCCTACCTGCATAGCCAAGCAAAGTGTGTTCAGCATGATGAGGACAAACATGATGTATTCAAATCCAGTAGAATTTACCACATACCAGAACTTGTACTGGTAAGGATTTTTTGGAATATATCTACGAAGAGGACGGGCCTTCAAGGCATATTCTACACACTGACGCTGTAAAAGCAAACACATAAAAACTGTCAGATTATACCTAACAGTCAAATGATAATATAGTTAGTAAGTGCAATTGTTAAATACAATTTTAAAAATCAGGCAGTCTACTACTTGACATAGGGGGGGTTATTATTAAATGCCAGTGAAGTAATCAAGTAGTTTTCCAATCCTTGCTTGGTTATTTATAACTGTATCTAATCACTCATGCTACTCAGCCCCATATAAAGAACCAAATAATGCTTTGGAAACTCCAAGGCATTGCACCTTTTTACAATGCAGCAGTACACAGCAGTATGCCATAGATTATACTTATGAATTTGTATAGCATAGAGCATGAATATTAATAACATGACTATTAATTGGTCTGTATGTCACAATTTGTCTTTACTAAGTTTTCAACAACTAAGGTAACTGCATAGCATATAAACATAGTAAGATGAATACTGAGGAACTATTATTCCTGAAAGTTCAGTTATATTGCCTGGCAAAATCATGTCACTCACACGTAGGAACATCACAGATTCATCTCCTGCTTTATTAGTGCCTGAAATCTTCATGTAGGCTCAACTTTCCATTGGTCTTTTTACGAGTGTTTCAAAAAGCTGACAGGGCACAGTATGTAAATGCTGGCTAAAGTTTCATGCTTAACTTTGTTTAAATGGAGTGTGTTACAGTTCAACAAGAGCATGTGAAAAGTCATGGCTAGTGGCTGATGAGTTTCTCAGTCAAAAGATTGAATAGTAAAAGGGGAGAGATTTAAAAAAAAAATTTAATCTGAATATTCTCTGTGAATTTCTAAATAAATAGGGGATAAAATGAAAAAGACTACAACATTTTGAACACTCTCAGACTATTCAGAACACATATTTTCCTGCTCTTATTGGAAAACCTACCTTTGCCTATGGATAAGTTGGCAAGTGCTGTATTCTTAATGTGACACCAACAAGTGAGACACTAAGAAGCTAACAAGCTTAATGTAAACAACTTCTACAACAAAAATACTGTATGTTGGGCTTACAGAAAGTGGAACATACAGTGACCTGGATATCAGCTGATAGTATTTTCCAATACCAATTTTTTACTAAGCTATGTGTTTGGTGCCCTCTTCCGACCCAAAGCAGAAAGGAAGTTCTTCAGGCACAGGTAGTAAAGAATACTTTCAAAAGTTAAGTAAGAGTTCATTATTTCTTTTAACCTGATTTTTGTCCAGCTCACAGTTCTTATACTCTTGTTCTCCCTGTTCTTGGAATGTAACAATCACAAAACCAACAAATATGTTCATCATAAAGAAAGCAATAATAATGATATAGATGATGAAAAAAATGGAGATCTCCACTCTATAGTTGTACACAGGTCCCACATTCTCGCCGTTCGAATCAATGGCTTTGTACAGCAGCCTGAAAAACAATCAGAATGTTATTGTTATTAGCATTAAAATGACAAAAGAGATAAATATGCAGACTCAGAAGACAGGCTTCAGAAATGGACTGCTCTTTACTGTTAGCTTTTTCCAGGTTACTGACAGTGCTTATAAACATACTGAGACCAGAAGAATCACCACATTCTATGCTTTTTTCCCCAACAATCAAGGTAATCACCAGATGGTTGTATTTTTATTTATTTTTCCCCACACAAAGCTATCCTCTAAGACCTTTCTCATTCAGGGAGAATGAGTTTCAGTTTGCTCATCCTGGATTTCCCTATGTAGTGTACTATTACCTGATGTTTGAGAAAAGGTTTTGCCCAAAGACCTAAAATTTTCCTATTAGTGTTATTCAGAGGGCATCAACAGATAAACATCTAAAAGGATTACTTCCATTAGAGCTAAGGGATTGCTCATTATAGCAAAAGTAGCTGAAAGATCAGGTAACAAGCACTAGAAAACAGTTTGTCCTTTACAGGTAGAAATGAATGAAGAAATACATAAAGTGCACAGATCAAAAAGACAGTGGGTTTTTTTTTTCCCTTCCTCCATTAGTAAGTTTTTATACAATTACTTAAGACAACTTTTTTGCCCAAAAATGCCTGGTAAATGATAGACAACTGTTCTGGAAAATGCAGCCATCTTAACCATCCTGTGACATGGAGAATTCACTCACGCTGGCCAGCCTTCGAAAGTGGATACTGTAAAAAGGGCCATCATAGCAGACAGAACATTATCAAAGTTGAAATCACTGTTTTGCCAGACCCTCTCTTTGACCATTGGGTTATCAACATCTCCATCTTTATAAACAATGTATATCCCTCTGTGGAAAAGAAACAAAACCTGTCATTAGTGAAATATTAAATTAGCCTCAGACTTACCCAATGATCTATTCAAAATAGTTCATTTCACTCCCTCCCTAAGACTGTTTTATTTCCTTGCTAATCCATGGTTTTGGCTCGATTTAAGATGATAATTCTGATTTACATAAACCTAAGTGGCCTAACACATGCCTGACCATAATCTGCTACTGTTTAAATTATTCAGAATCTAACACGTCACATTCTTAGATCAAAGATGTTCTCACCGGCATTCCTCAGGATTCTGCTTTGCCTCATCAGTGCATCTGTAGAACTTTCCCTATGTATAAAGCAAAAGGCAATGACAAAACGCAGAATACACAAAACAAACACATTTATACTATGATTGGTTCAGATTGGAACCAACCCAGTCCCAGCAGCAAGCCACCAAGACCTCAACATGGCTTTGCTTTCCTTGATGGGAATTTTGAGAGTGTTTACTCACCTTGAACAGCTGCACTCCAATACAAGCAAACATGAACTGCAGCAGAGTTGTAACAATCATGATATTACCAATAGTTCTAATAGCCACAAAGACACACTGAACAACATGCTAGAAAGAAAGAAAAGAATTTGATTTTAAAATAACTTGTTACTCCGTATCGCGTCACACATACACTAGAAGAATATTTTATCACACTCAGATTATTTTTTGTTGTCAGTATTATACCTGCTACCATAATTAAAATAATTTTCTGAATTCATCTATAAATATGTTGACACAGACCCATTAACAACAACTGACATATGTGCTAAGAAAAAACAGTTACAATATTACTCTGACATACTGGTTCACAACAAGAATTACACTCAAAATCTGCTCTCTGTGGCACTGGTGTTCCTCCACATAAAAACATCTGTAACTGTGGGAAGAACCTGGCCTAGTATGTTTAAACATGAGGATGTGATTTATGCCCTCACCCTGTGAAATTCTCTAGGCAATTTTTCTTGAGCAAAAATTTTTACCTGAAGCAGGACTGAAGAATTAGGCCAACAGAAATACAACTTTAAAAATAAAAGTAAATACCTTAAGTCCTTTTGCTCGGTTTATTGCCCTCAGAGGCCTCAAGACTCTTAAAACTCTGAGGATCTTCACAACTGAGATAGCGCTTGACCTTGGGAGGGGGGAAAAAGTCTGTTACTTTTAAGGTAACTGATTTTATTAATAACAATGTTCTTGCAAATTTCTTAAACATTAAACTTTGAAAAAGTCTGGAGACACATATACAAGATTTTAAAAATAATTTCTTTATTGATTCTTTATTAATATTAGACAACAGTCTCAATCTCATAAATACTGTAAGAATTACTTTGATTTCTGGAGCAACTACCAGCTCAGAAGCTTTTCTGACAGTATAATGCAGTTAAGCTTGGTCAGGAACAAAGTAGTCCCCAAAGTATTTAACAGTGTTGACAAGTTCTTTCAAAGACACTGTGTTAAATCCTGTAAATCAATGAATACCTTAACTTCCAGCCATCTGGAGATAAAAAGATCTCAAGTGACACCCTTTCTCTTTGTTTAAGTAGCTAGGAATGCATTTTGAGGAAATAATAGCAGACTATTATTTTATATATATGTATATATATTATATACTATTATATATAATAGCAGAACATACTGAGAAACCGAAAGCTTGTGTAATAGGCATTCTAGTACAAGCAGAATGCAAACTGGGAAGCAGTTGACTGACACACAGCCCTCCCTCTTTTCCAAGTCACTAAGTCATGCAGAGGATTTTAAATGAGGCACAACTGCTCAGTGAATCAGTAAGCACCTTCCAGCTCTTTTATTATGTTTATCCTGATGCAAACAAAGAAGAAAAAAAAAATCTGAACTACCACTTAAGGTCCTAATTAAGGGTACAACTTCCCCCACCTTCAAACACACCAAGTTACATGTCCCAGCAGGCGAATGCTGACAAAGCACGCTCGCAGAACTAGACCGTGGATGTGGCAATTGCAAAAAAAGAAGGTTTCTGAAACTCCTGAAGCCCCAAGGCATTACTTGCTATACAACACAGTGTCATGGTGCTCTTCCTTGTTCTCTGGGTTATAGTTGCAAGTAGCAATTTGTTTCCAACCCATATCAGCAATGAGTTCCAACAGCCCCCATATAAATCACTAGCTCCTGCCAGTCCCAGCCCTGAATACTGATACTGCACACCCACACACTATGGGGGAACAACAGCAGCTGAAATACTGATTTTGGTATAAAACCCAAAGCAAAAATACATCATTCACGTTTTAAGTATAGTACTTACTGAATACCAAATGATACCAGAGAAACACCCACAACCAGCAAATCCAGCAAATTAAAATAATTCCTGCAGAAGGACCCTTTATGAAGGAATGCTCCGAAAGCTGTCATCTACAAATAGAATTGTTACACATTTAGTCTGTATTTCAATTTATTCAAATTCACATTTAGGCTGTTTACAAGACACTTGCCTAGAGTGTGAACGCATACAGTATTATCTCACTTCCTAAAAGCAGTTAAAATATAAAACAATCCCACTATGTTCATTAAGTCTTCCATTTAAATCATGAAAACTCTGCTCAAGCAACACCAACAAATGTGTTAATAATATCCAATGTCAACAAGTGTTACATTTTGTGTAAGAATTGTTTAGGCTGAGCTGATGACACTGAACTGATTGGGCCCTTTGTTAGAAAAATTACTGCAAGAACCATAACATTTCCATGCTATCTAAGGTCCAGATGGTGACTCCTAATCATTCATATTGTCTTGAGAACTGAAGGAGCTGAAAAATGTCAAGTTTCGGACAGGACAAAGCTGTCATAAGGCAGCATGATACTTTTATTTGCCTTTGGCTCACAGGAGGCATGTTAAGATCATGAGTGGCTATCTCAGAAAAACCTGGAACAACCTAGACTGTTTTGCATTAGGTGCAGACAAGGGTCCTTGAGTTTTTCTGGTCTATGGAGTATGGTCTATGGTCTATGGTCCAAACACTAGTCTCCCTCCTGAACTTTCTCTTAATTTTCTGCTTTCCATGCTTAGATTAAAAAGAAAGAAGCCCACAGTTATGTTGTGAAGGAAACCTGCATGCATCATTTGCAGGTTTCATTAGGAGCCAGTGTTAGAGAGTCTATTAATTATGTCTACAGAGATAATTTGGGCAGATGCTGTCCAGTATTGCAAAGCCGAATTTGGCTCTTAAACCTACCCATACATAATAGAGTAAGTACCAGTTAAAAAATGCACAGAGGAATCCAGCTGAGTAATCAAGAGCACAGAATCTGCACTCGACTAGAATTGTGCATGCTTTTTTCCACAGTTATGGACTAAGAATGAAACACTGAAACTAAACTTGAAATAAGGATACCTTTGAAAAATACCTAGTAGTTAGTTCAGACACATGGATTCTAATTACTTCAAGACAACCTCAAGAAATCTCAGCTACTCATTGTTTTCTATGGGTAAGGAAACTCAACGCTAGCCAGAGAACATCTGATATTGACTGCACATTTTAAACACGTTACTTTCCATTCCTCAAGATGAAGTGAAAAGATTTTATTTCCTTCTCTCTTGCAGCAGACAACTACATCTTTCAGGACTGTTGCACAATGTAGAAAAGAGCTGCTGTCAGTAGGCATCTCTACACAAACTTGTAGGTAGGCCTTTTGCCTGAAAAACTATCAGTCAGTGAAAGCTGAATATCTGCAAAGGAATCAAGTTACAAAAGATGCATTTTTCTTGGATGCTCATCTCTCATTCACGTTAAACTTTGTGATCTTTTTGATCAAAATACTAAATGTTCCTCAAAACTAAAAAGAATAAAAATCCTAAATGTTTAATCTATGCTATGACTTGAGAGTATAATACAGTTATATTATGAAATTTCCAATAAATTCCTATACCTGTTTTCACTTAGAGCTATACAGAGTATAGCTAAAGTCCTTAACATCAGTGGGAGCTGAAAGCTAAAAACCCCTGAATATCAAACCCACATCTACCTACAAATACTTATTTACACTGTAGTATGTTATCAGCTAGCAGCACAAAGTTTCATGTAAAGACTCCCACAAAAGTAAAAATAAAGGTGAAGTACATATCTCCCCATCTTTATATGGAGACTCATATTTTAATTGCTAAAAATCCCAGGGGAAGCATTTGCCTAAAACTATCTTCACCAAATCAATCCCACGAGTAGATGAAGACCAAAGCAAAGCCTAGGGTGGATCTATCTGAAGTGGTTAGCACCATCACGCAGCCTTCAGCGGAGCAGACGCTGCAAGATGCTCACTGAGCCCAGTGCTTTGGGCACCACCAGTGCAGCTCCTTTCCTCCTGCCCTCAATTTCACACCAGTGGGGACTGGTTTAAATGGTGTGGGCACAGCTGGGGCGAGGTTAAAAGCACAAGGCCATAACCTGACCTTTGCTCTCATGTTTTCACATTTCCTAAATATTGCAAACAGGATGTTAAGCTGGATTTCAACACTATGTCAGGATTATGTAAGAGAATTCTTAAACGCTTTAAAGTAATGTTGCAGCTTTTCTGTTACTCATATCCTCATTCATGTACTCAACATCATACAATGTGGAAATCCTGACGTCTGTAGAGCAGCCAATAAGAGCACAGGAAGACTCTCCACATACTGAGAGTTATTCTGTTTTCTTCATTGCTTTTTTCCTTTACATTTACAATTGTCTTTGCTGCAGCTGATAATACCGTCTCTGGTTATCTTAATTTCAATTTCATATGCTTTTTGCCTGGAAATTAAGGAATGCTATTGTTAATGCAGTTCTAGTCTTGAATTTACTCCTTGCAGGATACGCACAGCTTCTGTACAACACAGACACTGTAGAAAGCACAGCGCAAAACCCAGCAGGGAAGACACGGTGGACTCCAGCCATAAGCAAGCAAAGCCAATGTCTGGGACATGTTAGTAAAGCAGGCACTGTACACCTATGTGTGTCATGTTCTGGTGTCCATTACGGTTTTACAGTACAATTTATTTTCCTCTATAAATACATATGAGTGCACTGCAGGGTAGAGCTTCCTGGAGAAAGTGGAGTCAGGAGCATCAACATTTTTGCCTCTGGTGGGGCTTTTTTTTCAGTTCTTTGTAATATTTCACTATACCAGATTTCAGCAGTTCTAGAGCTTCCTACTTCCCTGGGATAGCTCGAGTCATGCAGTGTCAGAATCTTTTACAGTTAGAAGGAATGTTGCTTAACACATCCAGTTATGCCTCTCTATGCCACGGCTCTCTCACTCCTCTTGTTTCCTAGAGAAACACAACTGGAAATGCAGGAGCTATACATCCTGCTGCTCAGGACATGCCGAAGTTGACCAGCTCTCTTATGCCACAGAAATGGTGGCAACGTGTTTTGTATGGCTTCTCAAACACAGCTGGGAGACAGTTTGATCTAATGCTACAGTTCTTCTCAGTGCTTCATTCTTTCCTTTAGTTTGGCCTTTCTCTATCAGTATTTATTTTAGAATGCTAAAAATGCTGTAAGATTAATCAATTTTATAGCAAGCTCCCCAATGCTGAAAATGAGAAATAAGGCAATAAATGTAAGTCCAGGAGAAAATTTGCAAGCATAAAACTATTCTACTACTTACAGTACAGCTTATCTTGTAAACAGCCCAAATACTGCATCAATTATTATTAATCAAATCGCATTGTGAAGAGTATGCACAGCAATATGAGCAAAAGCTGGGAGAAGAGATTTTGTTAAGCTTAATCCTCAACTGGAAATGCAAAGTTTATGTACAGATTCTTAGTGTACCAGAAATTTTTAAGTGTATAAATCAGGGTTACTCAACCAAAAACTCATGGTGAATATGCACAACACTTTTGCAAATCACGTGTGTATCTTGGAAAAAAATATTTTGCAAATTCCTACCAAAAAATTTGATTTGTTTGTTCAACATTTTCTTCCATGTGAACCTAATCCTCAGTTAGATAGCTTCTTCAGCAGAGTAAGCCTCATACATCCAAATTTCAAGTAACCCCAATGGATATTCTTAATAATCAGTACACAAACTATACATTAAAATGCCAATTGCTGACTCATGCATGGGTAATACATTTAAGCAAGCATCTTTATGCCTTTCTGTGTATTTAAATGTATGCCCAAGATAAATGCAAAGTATGTCAGTATATAGATAGATAAATGCAAGATATCTTGCAAGTCCTATTGCAAGAAAATAGTTATCTACTATTTTAGCTCTGTGAATATAGTTCAGCGAAGAAATGAGAAATTACATGCTCCCTCCTTAAAAGACTGAGTATCTCTTTTGGAAATGCCAGAGCAAGGAGAAGGAAAAGCTCATGCGCAGTGAATTATTTTTCCCTTTTCTGACAACTGTAAGTTTAAAAAGGGTAAAAAAATGAATTATTAAATTGATGTAATGACAAAAAAATCAGCTTCTTCATGCACCCAATGGTAAAAAGTAACCAATCAAAACTATGAGGAACTGTCAAATACAAAAATCCTCTGGTTTAAAAAAAGTTTAGCTTTGATCGCTTAGAGAAAAGGCGAAGAACACTTCAAGAGCCTTTTCTTGGCAGGTGACACACAAGGAAAATCCTTTTAAACAAACTTCCTTTAAAAACCTGTTACCTTCAAAATGATCTCAAATGTAAACATACTAGTGAAGACATAATCTGCATACCCTAGGATCTGGAAGGTAAACAAAAAGTTACAAACATTATTGCTAAAGCTGCTTTTGAGCTAACAAGGATCAATTAACAATGCATTACCTTTAACAGGATTTCAACAGTAAAGATGGCTGTGAAAGCATAGTCAAAGTAACCAAGTATCTGCAAGGTATAATACGTGCCAGAGTAAGAAATCCATCTATTAAGAAATGTTTACAATTTAGACCACAAGCACAACACCACCTGAAATAATTTAAGTAGGTAAATGGGGAATTCAGACAAAGTAGTTTAAAATTCCAGCTATCACACAACAGGTTTTATTTACTTAAAAATTTAATCAGATGCCACTGTCCTTAGATACTAGATTTCACCCTTAAAGAGTTAGCAAAGCCCAATAAACAATACTTTCAATTCAGACTTTCTTCTATCAGCTTTCACAGGTACTTTCTTCAGCCTTTAGCAGAAATACAGGATCTTATACAAAGAATAAAAGCTTATTAGTAATAAGTCATTTTGTCATTGTGTTTTACCAAAGGAACACATAAAAAACAAATTTCAATGGATGCTTCAATGTTCTGCTACATTGTGCTATTCACATACAGACTGGGCCAGAGTATCACAAAGCAAACCAACAAATAACTACATTATTTAAAATCAGCACTGCAGCTCTTTTCTCTCAAACTTGGAAGATGCAGCAGTGTTTTATCTGTAAGAAATTTCCAAGAACCCACAACAGCTGCACAGTGACACACAAACTTTTAAAAAGATTTTGGATGTGGTATTGCCCTCACTGCTGATGACAGGAACATGCTGTGTATTTCAGTACAACTGAGGTTTCACCCCTTCAGGGTGGCCCTATCACTAGCATCTAATGTAGCAACTGACATGAACTACAGTAGGGTACTAGTTTAGTTTCAAAGATCTAGCAATGCAACTAGCAAACAGTTGTGCACAGGAACATGTCACCTGAGGTTCAGCAACTAATTAAACGGGAAGGAGAAATAAAATAGAGACAACACAAAGGAAAGTATCATGTAAAAGGGAATTCCCCCCCTCATGTTGAGCTGAAGATCACAATCTTCTGTCCCTTGCTGTAGCTGAAAAAATAGGCAAATATTAAAGCCTTTCAACAAAGATAAATCAGTAAGGAATTAATTCTAAAATAAAAAGAAAATATATAAAGGCATTCCAGTTTGTAAACTTTCATTCCCTTGCCAAGCTGGTTGGTTGAAGGAACATGATCAAAGCAGTAACAAGAAACATATTCAGATCTGGTGCATTTGTGAATATTCACAAGAGGGCAATGCCTTCTTGAAACCACTCACACATTTTACCTGTTTCCCAAACAGGAATAATCCTTTCAGTTACCACCACTCTCCAGTTACAAAAGCCATTATCAGCCCTTCAAGCCATTTCTATGATAACAATTTCAGCATTCCCCATCAGCTTTCTTTTTCTCACCCATTAGTGTGTTTTATTCATAAGATTGCTCTTGTCCAGTTTTATAGATATGAGAAGCACACAGCTCTACTGAATAGTACATGAAGAGTGACTTTGTGCTTTGACCTCTTTTTAACTTTGGAAAAAGTTTTAGCATTTGGGGTTTTACTGATGTTACTGAAAAAGAAGTCCAGAGAATGTCAACAGTCAAAAGTATCTATACTAGCAAGAACTAGATGGATACAAGCTCTGCTGACCCAACAGGCCTATCTTTCCTCTAACAGTCAGCACATTTTTTTCTACGAATACAGATCAACTTATATCTAAGCCAGGAGAGGCCTGGAATTTCTGTCAAAGTATCCCAAGATTCCCTGAAAAGCTGCATCATCTCACCTATTTCATACCTAATCCGAAGCATACACAACTCACATGAGAGGTTTGCTTCACCACTAATACAAGTGCAACAAGTTTAAGACAAACATTAGTGGTCACAAGAGTGGATTTATTTTTGTTTCTCTTATACTTGTGCATTTGAGTACCAGCAAAGTCTTCTACTATATAAAGATTTTAAAATAGGTGATCAGGAATTTCTCTTGGGAGAACACAGATGTTCACTCACTATAGAAACTACACTTTTATTGAATAATAGAGACATTTCTGAAATTAGTATTCTTACAAATATCTAACAAAGGATGCAGAAACAATTCTAAATTCTCAGGTTTGTGTATGGGGGAAATGGCATTTGACTCTGAATCAAGGCAAGATCTAGACATGCTCTAATCATCATTTACATATGAGTCCAGAAAAAAGTGAAATTTGTTTAGTTTCTGATATGGCCAAACAGGAATCCAAGGACCTTTAAGTCTGAGGTGGTGGTACTAAAACTCATTAGCGTGGCCACACTTGTTTCTCTGAAAGAAGAGGTAATATCCTAATGAATCTACATTCTCTAACAGACTATAGAATAGAGTTAATGAAGGAGAAGAGAGGTCAGGTCAGACTATTCCCAATGTATCTTAAACCACGATAACTTTAACTGACACTTTTAAACCAGTATCAAACACTGAGAGGCACTAAGAGTGACTCAGGAAATGCATTTCAGGTACATCAGCTGAAAATTGTGGAAAAAAATACGAAAATTATATTGATTACACTCAGCTTGGGCATGTTTTATTCTTTACTTTTTTTAGCCAAAGGAAAAATCATTCTGTACATAATAAAAACTTCTAATACCTCCAATGTTCCATTAATAAAGTTATTAGTCTTTAAAGATTTATGTTTTTAAAGGAAAAAAAATGACTTGACATTAAAAAACAGGTACTAGTCCCAAAGTATTGTTACCCTTTCATGATAAATTTATCTTCAGACATAAAAAACCAAGGGCTTACATTGTTTCGAAAAGAATGGCTGCGAATTGGATCTTCTGCTGCTAGGGAAACACTGCTCAGCATGATGAAGACAAGGATGAGATTGGTAAAGATGTGGTGATTGATGAGTCTGTGGCATCCCACTCGAATCCTGAAGAGTTACAAAAACATACCATGTGTGCAAACAGAATTCAGCAGATGGCTAATATACAGCATGTTTTCTATTGCTCTGCCAACAGTGACAGAACAGAGCAAACATCAGCAGCTAAAAGAAGTGCAAGTGCTGAAGCTATTGCTCTGATTTCTAAAAATATAAATAAATGCAAAATGTAATCCACCTGTAGTGAAGATGCACTTATTTAAGGAATCAAAGAGCCTTTCTCTGAGCTACTATAGGTTTTCAATGGGTTATGAATGCTCATACCAGAGGCTAATGTCAAAAGGCTAGGTAATAAGTCATTTCAGATCCCCATTTTCATTCTTAGTAAAGAAGATAAAGTCTTCTTCAACAGTGGGAAGAAGATCAAAACGTTATCTTCAACGGTAGGAAGCAAATGAATATATTTTTCAAATTCTTCTCATTTACCAAGTCATTTAGGAAATTTTAAGAGAGAAGCCAGTTTCTCTCCTGTTGGAAAAGCTAGAGTTCTATCCCTAACCTCAATGGAAGGAGGCTTGTCCCTTCACTGCTAAACTTTGACAGGCTAAACCCAGTATTTTTCAACATTATATTTACGGGTTGGTGCTGCTGAAAATGAAGAAGGCACTCCCTTCAGGGATCGGCGTTATCTTCTCCTTCATGTTTAGTTCTGATATTCTACGCGGACGTGGGCCTGCTGGTACCTCAGGTTCATCCTCCTCATCTTCTTCGTCTTCACCAACTTTAAAATAAAAAACATGGAGGGTTTTTCATAACAATATAAAAGCATGGCTGGCATGGAAACAGATACGGCTTATTGGAAATCTATATTGATAGCATGGCTTTAGAATCTTATGAATCAATACATACATCCATATAGCTCAGGAGCTTGTACACATGTTTATATGCATATATGGGTGTGTGCTCTGTGTGCACTAACAGGCTTCAGTGGCCCTGACCAGCTGTATCTTGGGACTCTTCTCAAGGCACGTGAACATGGGCTCTGGAGTCCCACGTAAGCTCAGCCCCTGACCATCAGTCCACGCCTGAGCTGTGTTGTATGGGAACACATCTCTGTGCACTGGCTGAGCACAGAGCACTCAAAAGTAGGTCACACGTCCAGACTACCAGACAGAACTGATTTTTAGGTAAGTATGATCACTGGACTGGAAGAAGCTAAGACAAAATTGACCAAACATCATCAGCTCTGGAATGTCCTTTTTTGCCAAACATTTCAGAAAAGTTTAAAATTTGCTCTCACATCCAGATAGTATTACCACAGCAGCCTTCATGCTCACAGTGTTTACTGTCATATGCTGTTTGTACAGTCTAGGAAGCTATAGAAAAGATAAAATTTAGCAACTTAGAGGCCCATTTATCCACTGATAACAGAAAATAACTTCACTGACTTCAAAGGAATTGATTTAGTGTTCAGCAACAGCAAGTTTAGGATATTTTAGCGAATAAACTGCTTGTCTTCTGGCTGTTTTTCACATACCTGGTACATCACAGGGTGGATAGGGATCTTTATCCTCATCCTCTCCTTCTCCATATTCACCAATTGTCACCTACAGCAATGAAAGGGATGCACAAGAAGAAAAATGAATATAGCTTGAAGTATGAAGTTCAACTAAAAGCAAACCAAATAAGCCTCTGAACTGTGATTCTGTGATTCAAGCCAAGGAAGCAATCCCTATGCGTACTCTAGAGTTTTCTGAAATAGTATCTCTGAGAAAGCTGACAGTCTAATAGATATTTTTAAAAGATTGTTTTTCTATAGTATTTGTTTTCTTCTGGCTAGGCACATCACAATAAGATTACAACCAACAGGTTTTGATAAAATTTACCAAGAACATTTCACCATTCTAAGAGTTTATCATTCACTAATCTCTTCCATTGGATTTATCAGGCAAAATACCTACTGGGATGACAAAATATCTCCAAATTTTTAACTTTTCTAACTAATTATTTCACGCTCTAAGAGCTTCCTTTCTTAACATATCCCAAAACCAAAAGGGTTCTGAGGGTTAAGAGATTCAGGATATAAAGCATCAGAACTAAGTCTCCTTGGTCTGGAAAAAACATAGGGATGGTGGGTTCATAAAATAAATCGTACAATGCGCAGTAGTACTGAGAAGTTCTCCCTAGAAAAAGTAGTAAAACTGTTTCTTAGAAAATACACAATATTTAGAATAAACACCTTACTATCCTTGGGCTTCTTTTGGTCACCTTCTGACTTCTCGCTTTTTTTATTTTCCAGACTCTCTTTTCTACAAAACAATACAATAAAAATTACAAAGCATGTCACGTAAACACAGGAGGTTTTAAGTGAAATATATCCATGGTATGGAAAGTTAAGAGAGCATACCTAAAACCACATAGCAAAATATTAAAAATTATTTACACAGTTGCAGGTGTCAGAGCAATAAAATCTTTTTCCATTCAAAAGCAGTGACCCATTTAAAAGATTATAATTTTGAATATAATTCCAGAAGCTAATCCCTAAAAAATTCAATGCATGATCATTACTCCTTTCTAGAGGGATAAACTGTGCTCTTGAGCTCATACAAACAACTTGCATTGACTTCAATAGGCCTGCACTGATTTCAAAGGAAGGTTTTCTTCTTGTCTATATAAGGCTTAGAGAAGTTGTGCATTGGCAACAACAGATACATTCTTGTTCAAACTGCACAATAAATCCTACCATTGCAATGTTTAAGTATCAGTTGGCTTATCACTATGTCCTTAATTCACCCCATTTTTCCCAATTACTACCCAACTTTTATCTAAAATCATAGTAATTGGGTCTTATTTTAATGTCTAGGTAAACCCTTTCAATTTTTTCCTCAATTGAATAAAGTTTGCAGATGGTAAAGACATTTATTTACAAGTAAAGAAAATCCTTATGGAAGGACTTCAGTACCCTCCCCTCCTTCCTCCTCCAGCTATTTTACCTTGCATTCTTCTTCCTTTCCTTTTCTTCAGCTTCTTCTTTCTGAGCTGTATTTAGACTTTCTGCATCTGCCAAGTTATCCACAGCAATGGCCAAGAAGACATTTAGCAAGATATCTATTTCAAATAATTTTAAGGACATTATGCCTACCATACACGTCTGGTTTATTATCACAACATAAACACTGACAATGTGAGAGATATAAACGCATGTTCCTAACCTACAGCGTAGAGATCTGTGAAGCTGGAGTGGAGTGCAAGACACATTTAACAGACTAGATTAATACTGGGTGTAAAATGAGCAGAGATGCATTAGGATGACTGATTTTAAAATAGCAGAATGTTTGATATATATATTTTTTTAAATAAATGAAATTCATCTTCATGCTAGCCTGAGCAAGTTTCAAGTAAAGAAATTGTCTATTAAAAGTGAAGACTGCATAGGCATTTTGAAAATATTATTTTTTATAATACACTATTTTCTGCCTCCATAAGAATATAGATCAAATATACTTCAGTCCCTATCAGTTAGGTACAAATACTAATCCAAATATTGAATAATACAGAAAATCAAATGGCTTTGCCCTTTTATCACCTCCTGACCTTTTGAGAACTTCTGAGAACAATACTAGCTTCTGTTGCTATACGGGGCCAAGGAAGAATTTCCATTACACTGAAGACAGGGAAGGGGAATGCTTCAGCAGATTTAATCCTAACTGACACAACACTTCTCTGTGCAGATGTCCCTCATCTGGTCCCTGCACTGCACGGTGGATCACTGTCCCACTGTCAGCGTGTGTCAGAATTAACAGGGCTAGAGCCAGTGTCAAAAAGATACCACAGAGATCAGACTACATCCGTGCATTTTCAGAAGGAGAGATGTCAAATAGAGACAAGCAGGTAGAATAAGACTGTTCTCCCACTGAAGGAAGAAAGAAAAAAGTTCTCTGCTGTCTGTCACTAGTGGCTGGAGATGGACTCCCATTAGGGAGCAGAAGTACACAATCTATTTACATGACTTAACACACAAAGTGCTTGCATGTCTGTTGCAATATACTCCCACCTAGATATATGTTTTACATACGCCCGTGGCGCACAGCCCCATTTGGAAGCTTCTTCAGCAAGTGCAAAGGATACAGTTACCACAGATGAAGAGGATAATGAAATATATACAGACTATCATGCCTGATGATGATGGACCACCATATGCCATTATGCCATCATACATAACAGCATTCCAGTCTTCACCTGTTAGAATCTAAGAAGCAGATATATTATTAGTAACTCAACATCAAAAAGAGCAATAAATATGTTCTTTGACCACAATACACAATAAGGCTAACCTTCTGCATACATAAAGCAATACTGTATTCTTTTCATGCATTGTTTTAAGATGCCCGTTAAATGGACATTTAAAGTGTCTCCTGAAAGCCCTACCAGCTTTTATTTTATGTCATGCATTTAGATCACTAAATTTTAAAGGAAAAAAATAACAAAAATAGAAGCCTATGTTTTCGCATGCCAAAATCAATAAAATTAAGAACCCTGATTTTCAGTAATGCCACAGAGGTAGTAATGCCCACAAACATTCAGGTTTTTTGAAAACTGAGTTCTCTTTTTTGGATATACTGGCTAGAATTCTTTTCTAGCATCTGCCATTTGTTAGACCTGTGAACTGGCCACCTTATAAATTAAGAAATTCACATACCCCACGCATAGCTACCATTTCAAAAGGTATAGCAGTAGTGTGTTTTAAACTGAATGGAGCTCAGTGCCGTGGGAGAACTACATTATTTCCTTACTGACTATTGTTTCATACAATTTCACCAAAGTCTAAAAGAATTTTATAGAAGAATAGTGTAAATTATACTTTTAACAGGCTAAATGTGGACACTTGGCCTCTTAAGGAAATTTCTCATTAAGATTTCGTTTGACAGCCACCAGATGGAACTTCTACCAAAAAGATGGGAAGTTGACATGAAGTTGAGTCCTGCAGGGTCATCTTTAAACACTCACCTACAATGTCTGAAACCAGACATTGCGCTAACGTGCAGAGCTGAATGTGAAAAAGGCAAATTGTTTTCATCTTTGCAGCCTAATTTCAGTGTCCAAATTGGGAAATATATTTTAAAAACCCCAACCAAATTCATAAAATAGTGAAAAGTAACTGCAAGTGAGGCCCTGTCTTTTCACAAATAACAGACAAGTGGCTTTAAAATTTTAATAAAGCTTCTTCAAAAAAATTAATACTTATTTTTAAATTACAGGAAATAATATGACTCATATGCAAACATTCACTTTTACATTGCTTCTCCTTTCTTCCTGCCTGAGAGCAGCTGAACTTTTATATAGCTAATGAAGTTAAAGAACTGTAACAATTTTATTAAAATAAAAATAACATTCCGTCTCTAGCCACATATTTGAAGGACAAAGGAGATTTAATTTAATGAAGTAATATGACAGATATGTTGCATAGATAGATCAAATAAGACATGAAACAAATGGTACAAATGGTGCAGTTACCAGAGTACTGAACTCAATGAGCAGAATGCTACTTAAAGTAAACTGAATAAATAGTAAATCATGGTTTTATTTTCAGGCAACATGATCACTTAAACAGTTTTGTTGATCATCAAAGGTAAAATGTTTCATACGGGATGAAAGAAAGTTACCTGGAATACAGTTAAAAGAGCTTGTGGAAAATTATCGAAGGTGCTCCGTTTTGTTTGAGTTTCATCAAAATTAAATTTGCCTCCAAACAGCTGCATTCCAAGCAACGAGAAGATTATGATGAAGAGGAAAAGCAGAAGCAACAGTGAAGCAATGGACTTCATTGAGTTTAACAAGGATGCTACCAAGTTGCTCAGGGATGCCCAGTGCCTATAAATTAAAATGCGTGTGTTAACACACACCAAAACAACCCCAAACAAAACAGTAAAAGAGCAGCGCAGGATGAAGTATTACAAAAAGAATTGCTGATCACCCTTCAGCTATCCCTATAGTTAGCAGTATTAGTTAATCTTACCTTGTTACTTTAAAAATACGCAGGAGACGAACACAGCGAAACACTGAAATTCCAAGGGGTGACATAATTTCCAACTCCACCAAAATGGTTTCAACAATGCCACCACAAACAACGAAGCAATCAAAGCGGTTAAAAAGAGAAACAAAATAAGCCTGCAGGCCCAAGCTGTACATCTTTACTAACATTTCACAGGTGAATAAAGCCAGAAGAACTTTATTTGCGATATCTGGAACAAAATATTAAAAAAAAAAAACATTCCTGAATTGTCTCATAGGATTCCACTTTTATTTTAACATATTAATACTATACTTTCGACACTAGTTCACAGCCTTTTGCTTAAGAAAATTTATGATTTTTAATGGGGTTTTATGTTGGACTGTATTTAATGCCTAAGGGGCAAAAGTTACGCAAGGATTTAAAGCTTCCTGCAACCTATAAACTCTTTACCTTTCCAAGCTGTTATGCAGTTCATGGCTGCTCAACTCCCAACTTGAGTCCACACTATAACTTAAACAACACAGCCCACTGCATGTTCTGCTGTGCCACTTACCATTCCCTTCCTCACTTTTCAAGCATGGTCTAACAATAAAAGTACAGGTATTTACAATTTAGGATTGTCAGGTTTTTGCTGGTATGTCATTAATCTGTGTTACAGTTATGGAAATCAAATGCATTCAGTCATTTCTTGTATCTCCCTTTGGCTGGGCTGAATATCCTTCAGGACAGCAAACAACAAAATGGCAAAGTACAAAATTAGCCCCTGAGAGAATGCAGGTATCCACAGTCAAAAACAGGAGAAATGATTTTTGATTGTACCTTGGATCTGGGTCAGCCAGTCAGGTTGATTATAATGCTCCGATGAGATAGTTAATGTGTTCAGAAAGACCAAGACAATAACAAGCCAATAAAACGTGACAGATTTTACAGCAGCTCTACATTTTCTTCGATTAAATCGATTCCAGCGACGCCAGCGTCGACTGAAAGTTCAAATAACAACGACTTTATTATTATACAGAAAGCACACTGCAACTTAAGGAGGGTTTTTTCAGTGTAGAAAATGTATGTGTACAAGTATGCATGTGTGAGCAGGTGTATTTTCATAAATCCATGCACAATGCTTCCCATAGTTGTATAAATTATTACCAGTTGCAGATTAGGGAGTGCTAATTTGCTACTCATGGTTTAGATTTAATTACAGATTTTTAAATGTGGACTGGAACTTTTTGGAGACCCTAACTGCCTGTGACATAACTAGATTAAGCTACATTTAACATTTCACTGAGTGACAAGATACATCTGCCTTCCCAGGCCCCATACACTTAATAGCAGTAAAGAAAAGCCAATGAAGCAATTGAGACTTCAAATTACATGTAGTGTGAAAATGCAGGGTTTGATTTAATGCATGGGTACAAATTCTGACAGACTTACAGGAATGCTGAGGTCCACGTTTAGAAATCTACCGTACAATGTTGGAAGCCTCAGTCAGTGACTCCTAGAGATTTCTACTAATGTGCCTTGAAATTGTGTCAGTGGGAAATGTTTGTAAAGGAGTGACAATCAAGGACAAGTAAACAGGCCCCATCTAAATTTAAGTTGGATTCACAAGTGAAGGCTTTTAGCTTAGCTTTGGACTCATAAATCTAGATTTTATTGTCCTGCTTCACTTCTAGGAACTTTAAAAAACCAATTAGTCTCCCTGGGTTCCATTTCCTTTTGTGAAACAGGAAGAAAACATATTGCTGTGTAAATAGAAGGATTAGGAAGCTTTTGATGTTACCCTATAAAGGAAAGTATATAAAATTCACACACTCAAGACTACAGCCATGAGCTCAGATAATACACTTTAGGAATTGACAACTGCTTCATCCAAAATTCAAGGGACAGACCAGGGAGAGACTCCACTATCTCACTGCTGATTGCCACAAATTCTATTAATAGATGCAGCAATACATGTCTGAATGAACTTCTGTATGACTTGCACTTTTTTAATGCCACAAGAACAGATTCTGATCAAAGAACTCACACAAAAGACACATCTAGACATACTTCGATGACTTTCTGGCTTGCAAATAAGTTCTTTGATGTGTTAATTATAAACATAGCTTTCTAGAGATTGACAGCATTGCCTACTTCTCACTGCCTGGACTATTAAAAACATCAGGTCTGGGCAGAAATTTTCCTCTCTCAAACATGATGCAGCAGTTTTCATTTAACAGAGCTTCTTAAAATATGAATAATGGGCATGGTTCACAACATAAACATTACTTTTGCTTTCACTGTAATGCTTCTGAGTTTCAATTGTGCAGACAGACCCAGCTTGGAGAATGCAGTAAAATGTCAGTCTATTGCACTATCTGAAGTTTCATTCAACCACTTCATATTTGAGCTTCTCCTTTAAAACCATCATGAATAGGCTTCATAGTAATAAACAGTATACTATAAGGTTGACTGGAGACAATGTAATGACTCAATATGTTTGTTTGGGATTCTCAGCTAATGAAATATTAAACAAATTGTTCCATTTGTTCTACTCTTATGATAACTGGAAACAATGGAAAGAAATCACAGACCATTAGCACACCAAATTGCTTCCTTTTATTAAGCTAAAAGCAGTCTCATCTCTCATAATTCTCATGAAGGGTTAAACTGAAAGGTCCACATGGACATAACTGGTCCATTCAGTTGGTGTAGCTAAGGCCAGTTTCTGTAGCAGAAGACATACAAGAAATGATACAGCTTTTATAATCAATAAGGAAACTTCTGAAAAATTAGCTGTGTTTTCATTGCCATCCTAAATGTCCAGATCTCCACTGGCCACAGTCTTCAACAGTGAGGCACATTTATGTGCTGTCACTAGTGTGCTGGCTGTTGCCTGGGAGCTCTTCCACAAAGAAAGAGGACTTTTCAGAAGGAACACAAGTCCACCCCAACTGCTTGCAGCCAGTCAGCATTGGTAGGTTATGAGAGCTAGTAAGGCCAGTAGAATAAACCTGGGTGTGCTAATCCTTTTCACTGCTGCAAGCAGAATACACTGCTGTTACCAATGAATTTCTTGTGATGCATCCAACACTGAAATCAGTTTGTTGTGGTTTTCCCCCGGCTGAGAGCACACACAGCTGCCTGCTCTTTAAAGGAAAAGAGTAGAGGGAGAAGAAGTGGGGGGGGGGGCAGGGGTGTGAGGCAAGGGAAGGGAAAAGGAAGGGGCAAATAACAACCCCAAAACCAAGAAACCAAGAGCCCCTGGGTTGGGATAAGGATAGTTTACTAAAATAGCAGAAAGATAAAATATAACAATGCTGACAGGACTTCAGGGAGTAACCTAATCTTTTTAAACAAAGAGGTATCTTCTGTGTTTGCAAGTATCCTTTCCAATTACTAAATATATGTCCTATAAGACTGGAAAATAAAATGAAAATAAAGAAATCTATTGGGTTTGTATGAGCACATTGAGTGTCTATAGTATCAGGACTACTAAGACTTGATTTTCCTTTTAACACTTCTCTACAATCATACTTAAAAATAGAATCTCATATTCTCCTAGTTGGTAAAAAGAGAGACATAAATATCAGCAAAGCAAATCATGAGCTAGATTCCTAAAAGTGTTCATGTACACTTAACTTTTGTTAAGTAGCTATTAAAGAAGGATTGTCACAAAAAAAATTACAGTTAAATGAAGAACAGTCATACGAGATCACCACGACGTATAAATAGTCACAAGGGGAAAAAAGTAATGAAGAGAGGTGAATACTGACCTGAACTTGGATTTTGAGATAGTTTGACTAGAAGGAAAGGAAAACACAATTTTAAGAACATGGAAAAATTTAACTGAAGTCCATTAAGAATTTTGCAAATAAATACATTGGAATTAGACATACATAATATCAAGCTTTTAAAAATATGCATCATGAATGCTGAAATGTTATTTTCTGATGTTTTCTGAATTATCATTCCTAAAGTGCTGTAAATTTTCTAAAGGAAATCTTTAGAACTAAATAAACTGCTCATGTAGAAGCTGTTTGGAAGTCTGAGCAAATAAACAGTGAACACCTTGGGATGTAGAAATACTTCTCCAGATTATGCACAGTTTAACAGAAAACATTTCTTTTTCCTATCATAGGGGACTTCCATTCTTATTATTTTGGACTCACTAATGACATTTTATAGAAGCTTTGAGGAAAACATGACTCCACTGGAAGTTTAGTTGAATTGTTTCAGATCTTCTTGAGAATTTTAGGAGTGCTCTAATGCTGTGTTAATTGGCCTAATATTAAACTACTGAAAGGCAAAACACCCCCAAGTGTCATAGAAAGCTTGACAACTTTAACACAGTTTTGCCTACATAAAACATGGAGAAAGAATTTTTCTTTCAAATTTGAGATGATGAACCTGGGGGTACTCGAAAACAGTCCAGGTACTCACCATAAACTCCCACAGCACGCTGGGTTCTCTCCTTCTCCACTCACATTCTCTGTGTTCACAGATTCAGTTTCACTGGTGGGCATGCTTGCTGTAAGGAGACAGGAATTGCTTAAGGTTGATGGCCAAGCAAGGCATTACACTTAATGTAACACCCTAATGTAACACCCCACATGGCCCCACTTTTCACAGGTCTAATGAGAAGATCTGAGGAATAGCAGATGAAGTTAGATGCTTCATCTGGCCTCCTTGTATAACAAAAGAAAGCACACAGAATTTCAGAATGTATTGTAGCTTTTCTTGGCTTTTTTTCAGTAATTTAAGATAACTTGAAAATGCACTACAGAATACAGTGTAAAGGAGTTTTGTAACAAAAAGCACGCTACACCTAGTAAAGACATAAATCTGAACTAGAACTTGTGACCTTTCATTTTAAAAAGTGTTCTGTTAACACTTTGGAGGTTCCCATCAGTTTAAGTGTTGTTAACGTACTTGCTAATTCCAAGAAATTTCATTAAAGTTCTTCTGGGAATAGAAACGATCACACTGATCAGTGTGACCACTCTACGCTTGTACTTTCACTGTGAATTATCAAGACAAGATGCTAGAAAGCAGTTGTGGCTGCAAATGCTGTACCAGCAGACAGGAACAAGCGCTGGGAATGGGAGAACAGGTGCTACAAAGAATGATGAGAACTATTGCTAAGAAAAAGGTGATCATTACATTTGTTATACAGTGAATTACTGTACATATAGTGGATTGTTACTGAATTGTTAGCAATTGCAGCTGATGGTTTTTTAGACAAAACTAGTTTCCAGATTGATCATCACCATATATCTTCAATTCAACTGAAATATCAAGGGAGGAAAACATATGCCAAAGGTGTTAGGAAATGAGGAACAGACCATTCTCAGGACTTCCTAGGAAGGAATGCTACTCCCATGTCTGCAAAGCAAGCATGAAAGGAAAACCTCAGGAACAAGAAAACTGTAACATTAATGTTATTAGTTTATACAGTAGAAATACTAAGTAAAGTAGGAAAAATTAGAAAGGTGGTAGGTCACTGTAGAACAGCAAGAACAAAAGAAAAACAGCATATCTTAACGGTAATTGGAGTGTACCTTCTGCTGTTTTGATAGGTGTTTGGCTTTTTGTTTGTTTGGTTGATTTGTTGGAGAGGTTTTAAGCCAACATCTGTGGGCTGAGAGTACTGAAGGCAGGGCTACTATGTCTATTTCTCTTTGGGATGTCTCAATGTTTTAGTACCTAAGGAGGCTTAAAGCAGGCTTAATTGCACACATCTTCATATAGGTTTGTATCAACAGTTAGGCCCTAAATTTTCGGATTTGTCTACATATCAGGCACAAACAGAACTGTTAGTAACAGCGTCTCTGCACAGCCCTTTTACTGCTTTAACACTGAGATACACATGGTAAATGTCAGTTGGCTTTCCATGCCCACTAATTCCATCCAAGTTGAGACACTGACAGGTCTATGCAGGCTAAATGCTCAGCAACAATTTGCAACAACTGAGAATCTGTCCCCATAAATTTAAGTCACCATATACGAAATGTTAAACACAGAGTTGGCATAACAAAGAAAGATCCAAAATGTCCATGCAGGTGTTTGAATAAACCAGGCACTTCAGGCAGTAAGCACAGCAAAACCTCCTTTCACAAGATTCTTCTGTTCTGATGATTATTTTAAAATAATATTTCTGTAATTGCTATATATGTGAAAAAAATCCCTGGTGAGCACCTGCAAGTGCCTTGATTCTAGTATCATGCTTCTCTTTATAAATCAGGTTTAAAAAATGAATACTACACTCACAGAGTTCAAAAGTAATTCAATTTGAAAATAAAGCAAACAATCTCTGTTGATATCCACATTCAAGTAGTAAAATTTCAAAGGGTTTAAGGGAAAAAAAATACAAATTATTTCAGACATAGTCTCAGATCTTCAGAACTAACAGATTTTATTTAAAAATGCCAGGGTCTTTTGCATTAAATGCAAGGAGCTTCCTTGTGGGTAAGGAACTTAAATGGTTGCCTTGTGCTGGGTAACTTGCTGTTATGAAATACAACATTATACCCAGCTAATGATGACCACTTCAGCACTTCAATAGCAAACCACAAAGTATGAGTGCAGAAGTCTTGTTCCATACATGGTTACTAAGTGCTGCCATGAATACAGAAGTAGGTCCCCTTTTACAAGTATTGTCTATGCACAATCTGTGTGTCTCACTTGTTTGAAATTCATCAACCCTTCCCTCATGTAAAAACAGTACCTAGAACCCAGGTCCTCATCAAATGTCACAAATGTTATTTCTCTTAATACATGCCAAGTGATTTTCTTAAAAATTGCAAAGTAATAGAATTTTAATTCAAGTCTACCCAGATGGGATATATTAACCCACAGCAAGAAATACCAGCCCTTTCCTAACAGGACTGCATGAAGAAAGACAAAGCATGAAAGAAAAAAAAATCTTTGTCCCTGCTGAAGCAAATGTCAGTTCTGCTAATTATTAGATACAACCAGAACATTATTCTTTGTTTCAGACAGGGTTATTGCTCTAGCTCTATTAGTGACTTGCAGGTGCTGTGCTACAAAAATGGAAGGGAAAAAAAAGAATCATAGGCAATTCAGTTTACATTAGAAACTCAGCTGTCATGAAACTGTAATTTATATTCTGAAAGACAGACTTGACAGAAGTAATGAGAAAGGCACCATGTGGAAGTCCAGCTCCAGCAATGCTAGCAGCAGCAACAGCACTGCACGACCACATCCACTCTCGCTAATGCAAGCAACGTGGCAAGGCTTGAAAAGCCTCCATCTGACAAGCACGGCTTTTCAAGGGCAGCGTTCACTGGGCAAAAAGAACAGCACTCAGAATGAACTTTGGAAAGACCATCTGATCTCAGTAGGGCCAGCTTTGAGACCTTTAAACTGCTACTCCAGTATTCAAAAGATAGCCAATTTTCTCTATTCTTTATTCACCTTTTGCCCTTATTTTACTGGCATTCTTCTGGAAAGATTATCTAGATGTCTAGATCGTATCAGCTCTCTGTCTTATGGTAACTGGTTTCAAACAAAAGAGGGCTTGCATTAGACAATATAAACAACCCATAGAGCATGCAGATAAATACCTTCCTGAGTATACAGAAAATAGGTCAAATACATCAACTACTACATTTCTGCAGACAAGAAAATAGATTGGTTTTCTCATGTTATAATGTTCACAATTTACTCTAAACAGTGTTCAGATTTTGAAGCAGGGATTTCAAACTCCACTCCAGGACATAACTACTACATAGCTCAGCACAAGTCACTGCTCATCAGCATTGGTGTGTCCTAGTCAGCTGGATTTCGAAGAAATAAATTACATAAATCTGCAATATGACAATTTAGTGTTACTGTAGAATCCAGAAGCAGGCTAAATTGCACCCTAAATGACTCAATTGTGGTGGCAAGTGTTACTGTTAGAACCATTTTCCTTCAGGAAGTATGTAACATTTTCAACTGCAGCTATGCATTTCTGATCACTTCCACAATGATGTACCTTGGGCAGCTTTCTACACGTGATGAGCTCCAGAAGTGGGATGATCTGCACAGCTAGTCAGATAATCAGTAATAGCTATTGGAGAGAATCTTCAAATTAATTTAAAAGGTACTATACTGGCAAAATTTTAGATCAGCCTTGCAAAATGGTCATTTGTCTGCTAGCAACATCGAATCAACTCCACACGCTCCAAAATTCTCCTAATTCTGTCTGAAATCAGCACATGGATTTTATGGATCCTTTCCATCAGATCTTTAAGGGTGTCAAACAGGAAAACAGAACAAAATAAAAAAAAAATCCCCAAAGTGGCAACATTATCATTGCAAATTCATCTCAAATTTTCCTAAGTCTGCTGTATGCTCCGAAACCATATCAGAAATAAGTGTACTATTTATTCTGACTGTGAAGCTCCTCAGGGTAAATTAATTTTAAGGAGGAGCTGCCTGGAAGATTTTCCACATGATACTGTAGCAGGTTCCTATTTTTCATACTAGAGATTTAATGTTGATTCTATCAGCAATCATTTTTATTGGCTCTCACTTTTTATAGGCAGCACATGGAAACTGAATATAAGGTTGAGTGGTTGCATAGCAGTAGGAGGAGAGCAAAATAATCAGTCTTCATTACAGAAGCATCACTTAACCAACCTGAAAAATGACACAATCTTGGGGAATGCAGTATAGCCTACAGATGTGGTGCGTTCAGTAGAAACAGATGTAGAGGTAATACACAGAAAAATAGTTAGTGTGAGATTTCTAACCCAGTTTGAGCTCCTCGGATCAGCATAATAACCTTGCAAATATAGAAAGAAGCAGACTTAGGCCACCAACCTGTACCTTGGAAAAACACTATTCATAAAAGGCCCACCTGCCCTGCCAGACATGGATGAAACTCAATCAGTGCACACATGCTTAAGAATGCTTTTGAGTAGGGAGATCAGGTACCAGTAGTGAGCCAGCGTTTGCGGCTGGCAAACAACAGGGAGTTTACATGCTGCTTCACAACTGACATCAGAACCTGCTAGTTCAAAGGCTACATCAAAACACACATTCTAAGTAAAACTGCAACCACTGTGTTTTAGTACTTCTTATGGAAAAATTATTTCAGACTGCAAAGCTGTGTGAGCTATTAGACAATATATGGAACAGTTACAAAAATAATTTCAAGCAGACTCAGTATTTGCAGAAAATTAGTCCACCAGGTCCTAGCGATTCCTGACTTCGTATTCTGCATTCTCTGAACTGGATCAGATTTGTCAGCCCCAGCCTTAGCCACAGTAGTGATTGTTAGGACAGCATGAAGTCAGCCTCAACAGTAACAATCTTGTAGGTAGGATTAAAACTAGATCATCTAATTAACTAACACTGTGATTATGTCATACCAGTATGGTTTTCAGTCTTAACAGAGTGCAGATTTGAAAACAACTATCATACTCTAAAAAACCCCCCCTGTCTATCTTCACTGTGGGTGGGAAAGAAATAAACTAAAACACAAACTACAGAAACAAAACCATCAACAGCAAGTGGAGATACAGAGAAAGATTTTTATGCTTTGTTAGCTTCTACATTAAAAGTATTGTAAGTAGTAAATACTATAGTACTGTTTGAAACTTACACTATGATCCATTATAAAGCTTGCGATATACTTCATTTTAAAATACATTTTTATCTGATTTACCTGACATCTGAAAAGGAAAACCTATGCTTCAAAAAGAACAGCCACAGACAGACACTTCAATAGAAATCTAAACGGATTACAGACTATGCTTTAGGAAGTCAGAGCACTGCAGCACCAGTCTACTTCAGACATGCACTTAAAAGAGCACAGCTGCATGCATGAGCATCTACATGCTAAAGATGTATACGCCTTCGTAACAGAAAATGCACAGAATATGTGCTTTCAAAAGCTAAACACACCAAATGCAGTATTGGCACAAAAGAAAGTTCAACTGCAAGTCAGAACACGTTTTACCATGTTTATTGGAAGAACGGCCAAAGCAACTAAGTCTGCTTTTCTTCTTTTCTTCCATTAAGTCAGCCAACGTAACCCCTTCGCGTTAAGTACATGTAATCCCAGCATTTACACAGTAGATGGCAGCAGTTGCAACGCAAAGAAATAAAAACGTGTCCATATATACAACACAAGCAATGTTAGGCAAAACAAATCCAACCTACCAGCAGCGTAACTAATCAGAGCTAAATCCCTCACCCCTCGCTGATATTCACATTTTGAGCTGAATTCGCATGCTCTGAAACCAACTGAAGCTTTTCCTGGACTTCAGGATAACTAGCAGTTGGGTCCTAATACTGACTTACGACTGCTACAAGGCATATTTACAATTCGAGTAGTTGAAAGGAATCCCACTACTCAGCAATGCTGAATACCTGCCCACTATCTGCCCAGCAGAGATGTACAAACACAGGGGGTCCATATGAAAGTTACTTGACTTAATGACATGCTGGTCAGAAATTTTTAAATGCTGGGGTTGCAGGAACATAAACTACATTTTTTTAAGGATAAGAAACTATTAATCACCAATTTAACTCCCTTTGAAATCTTCTCCTGCCATAGAAAGAAAAGACCTTCTGTATCCTAAACCCAGAGCCCTGGCAAATTATTGCAGAGCATTATAGTGATCTTCCATCACCATAAATCAGCAGGAATCTTGATCATCCACAGGTTTAGGTATTCAAGTAGGGAAATAGCTGTCCAGAAGGCTGTGTTAATATTCTGCCTATCTTAGGGCTTAGCCATACCTTATGGTCAAAGGCAGTTCCAGACAGACATCACCAGTATAGCTGGACTAAATTTAGCTCGTAATCTTACTACTCAAGATTATTAACCTGGTGACAACTAGCTAAATTTCACCTGACTTCCAAACAGGTGATGCAGGCATCAACATCAACCCACAAGTTACTTTCCAACCTCTCATAAAGTCATCTTGTTTCCTTCCAGTCAGTAACAGATACACACCCTGCTTTTATTGAGAACAAAAGGACCAATAAAATTCTGAAACTGAAAAATACAAAGATCTTTAAAAATTTAACTACATGCAATAAAGAGGTGAGTTTAAAAACAGATACCTCAATATCAAATAACATAATTTGCACTATTTTACTACTTTTAAAAAATACTATGTTTTAAAAGAACAGTTCATAATAAATGAGCAGCACTAGAAGTAAAAGAACAGTAGCACGGGATTATTTCAATAGAGAAAATAATATTCCAAGTTGCCTTTGACACAGCACTTATAGATGCATCTTCTTTATACTCAATGAAATCTAAACAAATAAATATCATGACTTGTGGAGCATCACATGAATAATAAGGTACTATTCAGTATTAGTACACATAATGAAATTTGAACTTCAGTCTCACATTTAGTGTTAAATCATGAACCACATCCTGAATCTATGTTCTCATTTATGTACACCACTAAAACTCACAGAAATTTTAACCACTACTACGTAAATGGGGCTAAGAGGCCAAAATAACCTCTACTAAATATCACATTAAAATACTGCTGTTATTCAAAAAATTTAACATAGAGAAACCGATTATAACTTTTGCAGTTGTTGCAATATCATGAAACTAACTTGTTCTTTTACGTTAGGACTCAGGTCAGAAGCACTAGAGGGCCACCATAGCGTAAATTACCTTTCCCATAGTACACGATACACTACTGTCAAAAAAATACGTTGCAAGTGATAATTACATTTGTCAGTGTTAAAGAAAAAATCCCACAAGCTTTACTTATTTCACACCCAGTTAATACATCTAATAACAAAGATTATGTATGGTTTTCTTGGTTTTCAGAAAGATTCAGAGTGCTTCAAAACTCAAAAAAGTCCTCACTGTTAGCAAAAGGTTAGTACTTAACTGCAGTTTTAGCCATATTTTTAAATTGCTTTATATTATTATTATTGCTATTGCATGCATACAGACAAACACGTATTCTTCTTGACTAAGGATTTACAATGACAAATAAGTGGCACAGAGCTTGCATGTACTAGCTTTTTATAGAACACAAACGTGGCAAAGTTTTAAAGCCTCCGTAGTGACTGAGTGCAGACTGTGATTTCTACGTGGACAGCTCAGAGCAGGATTTTTTTGTAAGATTCCAGGACTAAGTATCAATATAGGATTGGACACAACTGCTTCTGCAAACTGGCACCAGGGAACGGTATCAGGTAGTCTGCATTCACCCTGGTGCAATGCCCTGCACAGCACTCAAACTGTCCCACACAGTAGTAAGTATTGAGTAAAGAATACGTACTGTTCCGCTTGCCTTCTTCATCAACCTCTTCATCATTCTCAGGGTCAATGTCTTCTGCCTGGGTAATCCAATCTAAATATCCCTTCAGATCTTCTTCCAGCTGCTGTTTTTCACGTAGCTTCTGAAAGTCCCCCCGTGCCTTGGCTTTTTCTCTTTCCTTGGAAAATTCTCTATCAAATTCAGATAAAACAGAAAAACAATACTAATTGTCAAACTCCCAGGCATTTTAACCTAGGTTTTGACATTGCAGTATAACATACTGACACAGAACATGAACTAAATAAACTATACTGAAAATCTAAGAGCTTCTTTGAAAATGAGACAATGATGCAAAGAAGTCATGGCAAATCCCTCTCACAAAAGCTTATAGAGCTTTTGATTTAACTGAAAACTCCACAGTGTTCTTGACTCTTCCAATATGGGGAGAGCCTATTTCATCCTCCCCTCCCCCCCTCAACCCCGCCATTTAGTTATGTGCTGTTTTATGCAGACTTAAGAAATTTACAATCAGTTTTATCCAATGTCTACAAAGAGAAATTGAGTTGCAGCAATGATGTAATTTCTAGAAGTTAAGTATTAGTTCAAGTGAAAAGGAAATTCTGGCAGCCAGTTCTAAAATCCTTCCTCTTCCAGTCACGGTTTATTGGCCATGTCCAAACACACTTCTTTCAGCACATGGTTCACAGAATTCCACTAAGAAGCTCTCTCAACTATATCATGCATAGTCACCTGTGCCATTTCAGACCAGGATGCTTTTGCCCTGTAACAGAACTCAGAAATCCTGTTCTCAGAGATTGTCTCATTGTTTATTTCATGATTTGGGCCAATCCCTAAATTATCATGGAATGATAATTAAAATAATCAAGTCATGCTCTTTGAGAAGGAGGCTCAGTAAAATGGCCTACCAACATCTCTTCCAACCTGAATTACCCCATGAATCAATGATTCCTCTAGTGATATACAATTCAAGACAACTATCAAATAACTTCAATGACACTATTACAGCATTTGATCTGATGTACAGCTCCAAATGCATAACTCCTTTCACTAGAAGGGCTATACATTTACCAATTTATCTGACCTATCACTTTCTTTCAGGGGCAGGCAAGGACCTTTTGAACACGTATTGTAACTGTATACTGATTCAGTACTAAAAATTAAGCTTGTTCTGACCTGTTAATTTCACGGTAGCGCCAAAACTATACCTAAAAATGGCTATAATAATTTAATTTACTGTGAATTTGCTAACCTTTTATTTATTGTGAACTTTCATTTGAAAACATTCTGCAATTGACACACTCTCAAGGGGAAATTTATTAAAGTACTCAATATCCTTCTTCAAGTGGAAAAATAGTAGGAAATGAGTTCAGTGACAGTTATTGCTTATGTGGAATTGCAAAGATGTAATCTCTCCAGTTTGGGTTGGGTTGGTTTTTTATTTGCAGTCCTCAAAAATATTGCCTTACCATAGACTTCTGCTTTTACATCAGTAAAACTAATTGTTAAGCTATTTATATGCAACCATACAGATTTTGTATTTTTTTAATGTTATGTTGCAGAAGTTAAATACTTTCTGTTGCAGAAGCTAAGAGGCAGGCACTACACCTTTTACAGTTGAGGACTTAATTCAACAAAAATTCTGTTTGGCATGTGATCAGCCTTTTCCATCTGATGGCACTGTAACGAAGCTGAAGAATGCCAGTGCTTGCTTTGCATTTGCTACCCTTCACCTAGCATCCAAGGACAAGGTCCTTCAAAAGGCCATCTCTTCACAAAAATGCTCACGAAAGAGGAAGAGCTCAAACAGAGCTCTCTGATGGATAATTGCTTTTTAAAACAAAACAATATCACTGTTTGGCAGAAGATGTCACAAGCCTGTAAGAAATTATTTGGTTTATGGAATGCTGGGTTAAAGCTCCTTTCAGAGTATGAAAAGACCGTCCTTTGCATCTGACTGAGGCAACATACTCATGACTCATTCCACAGACAGTATCTTCAAAAAAAGGGTTCTTGCAGCATAGTATGAAATCAGAACAAGCCTTGCTAGAGCTTTTACCAAGGATTCATGTTTTGTTCAGTTAAGTCCTTCGGGTGTTTTCATTAGGGTGAAGGATTGTGATCTGTCGTTGGAAAACTAAAACAAAAGCTGCTGTTATTATATGCAGTGAAGTGAAAGAAATAATTTAGAAATGAAACAGTTGGCAAGGCTGATACTTTCAACAGCACTTCACCCATGACTGAACCACATTTTAACTTTGACTTTACATTAAAATGGCTGCATGCAGAGAATAAATACAGGGGGGGTTATACACGCAGCTCACTATGACCTTTCCCTTTAATACAGCACAGAAGTCAGGCATTGTCTTGTTACATGCTGCTACAATTTATCAGCAGGGGAAGACACAATGGTTCTTAATTTCCATGATATTTAAAAGTTTTACTTTTATTTTTAAAAACTGTAAGGAAGTATGACACCTAGGAAGACTGCATTTTCTTTAGGGGAGGGATGAATCTGGCTCTATAATATTCTTTTCTATCTCAGTCACCATGAAGTGACATCTTTCAGACACACATGTATGTATGTATTCTTTTTACTGAAATCCTATTAATAAAATAAAAAGTAATTACACAGAACAAGAATATAATGAGTTTCCTGTTAGCAGAATTAAAGCTTTTTATTCCAAAAACCAAAAAGCTGTTTGAAAAAAAAAAATGATGGGGGTGATGATGAGGTAGAGATATAGGCTCTTTTAAAGCTTCTGACAAAGACATTTAGGACAAGATATCTGAGTATTTTTAGACAGATATGTAGACATCGGCCGATCTCCTGGAAGGAGGAATAAGACAGCTGCTTGTGCAGCATTTCATGGCTACAGAGAGCGTAGGATGGGTCCAGGGCAGAAAGAAAAAGCTTTTGGCTATGTAGGTACTGACGTGGTTAGACGAGTGGCCTGAACTGGCCTCCCTCATTGTCATCAACCCACAACTCAGTCCAGAAGCCTGTGAAGTTGACAGGCTTAGGAAGGGGCAACATTAATTGTGGTAAGTGGACTTAAGCTCTGTAAATATTTGGTTTCACAGATGCCCATGCTGAGACCTAACTTAAAATATGTATTTCATTCTGGCTTAATCAGATGATCTGGATCTGGCATTTGAAAATGTACACTGGGGAGATGTTCATCAACTAAACTGACAGAAATTGTATTCCAAGGAGTGCTGTGACCATACTAGCATTCAAAAGGCCTCTTCACTCAGACACGACTCAAATCAGTCTTCACACAAGCCGCAAACTGAAAAATCCTGATGACCTACTCTGGTATGACACTAGCATATGCAAAATGAAAGTCAGGCCTGTTTATAAATGAAATAGATTGAAGTAGTTTTCATAAAGCACAGGACCCCAATAACATGCTTTTGTCCTAATTTCAACAGCTAGAAAACCGAAACTCACAACTGTCTCATTTTCATGGATAATACGCTTCAAAATTAAGACTGCAGGCTAGCAAGCCTTTTCTAGCCCTTTTCAAACCTCTGCTTCTGAAGAATCTTATAAAGCAGACCTGCATAACACCATGTTGTTACCTGTTTGCCTTCAAAAAAACCAAACTAATCTTTCCTTCAAATTGTCTGTTGCTACCTGGATGGAGGCAATTCCATTTTTCATTTCACTGCCAGAGCAAATAAATCTGATGACCCAGCCCTACCCAGCCTAATTTTGATTTAAATATGATTAAAAATTGCAGCATATGACAGTATCCTGTAAACTGAGTAAAGCTTCAAATTGCAGGCACAGTGTAAATAAACTCAGTGAATTGTACCTGCACTGGAAAGGAGACATTACTCACAAAATAAAGCCTTTTATGGAGACTCACCTACATAATATAACCTATCTTAGTGATAACTAAACTATTATATAAAGCGCAAGTTTTATTTCTGTTGCTCCAAAATTCCTTGTCTCCTTGCAGAAAAATGATCTCAGTTCTGTGTTTATGCACAACGCCATCACCATCAATGGTTGCTGAGGCAGAAGCATATAAAATGCAGGCTTTGAGTTCATGCTTCAATAGTCTGGGGCAATCATTTTCATGCCAGGTTTTTCTTCCTTCAACAGAGTGAAATAACTCCTGCTGGTGTGCATCGGTTGGGAATGGCTTGATGCAATAGGGTGGAGGCCACAGCAGGGAGTATCTACTGGAACTCAATTACAGCTCTCCAGTTCTCACATCTTAATTTGAGGCAGGGTCACAGTAACCAAAAATCCTAAAGAGGCAACCTGCTGAAACATGACTACACTCTCCCTTCCCTGTAATTCATGGGCATAATTTAGGAGACAGTGACCTCTGCTCAGCTCAAAGTTCTTCCATGCTAAAGGCTACGACACTTTTCATACGGGGCCTTGTGCAGCAACATAAGCACTGCTGTATCTTCCAATGTCTAAACATAAACCAGATCACTACTTCACTGACCATAATACTGCCCTTCTGTGTCACTGCAAACACAGTGAGGGAGAGAATTCATCTACTGCAGTACATCACTTGCTGCACACAGGGTCTGGTATGCGGAAAGTGTTATGTTAATGCTATATGTAGAACTGTCACCCAGACATCCTAGACTCTCGTTTATTCACAGAGAACAGTCACATAACAACAAAAATGTACTCTCAGGAGTACAGTGTTGGCCACCAGCCTCATGGAAGAGGTTTCACACAGTGGTAACCATACCAACCAAGAAATCAGCAGAACCAAATCAAAGAACTCAAACTGCTTAAATTGCACAGATAAGCATGGACAACAGCTCACAGCTGGGTGTAATGTGTAACAGATGTAGAGAGACATAAAAAAGGATTAGGTAACATCACATCTTTAATTACTGGAGATTTGTATATATCATCATTACCCCTTCTTTTAGAAACAATAAAAACCTCATGGGATGAACACTGTAGAATTATTTCTACCAGGAATTATCCCTGAGCAAGGGGCACTGAGTTTTTGATGGGGAAACACAAACTTGTACTACCTACCCATAGCTACTTCTATAGCGTTTGCTAGCAATTGACAAAATATGTGTTTAATGGCTCCAGCACAACCTCTGTGTAGCATTATTGTGCCAGAGTGCACATGAACACCATGGCATCCTCTGGGGGAATAGCAAGATAGGGAACAACTTGATAAAGCAACAAAACTGAGATCTGATGCTTTGGACTTACTACCTTTTATATAAATCTTTTATATATACATAGCAATATACATAAAAGATGTGCTCATTCTGTCCTGGGTGGAGACCTGTTTGGCTCAGGACATGCTGAATTTCTTAGAGGAAGAGCTGACAGTTGTACTCAGGATAGAACCGTAGCCCGGAGTGGATTCATCCCACCATCTTGACATGTCAACACAATTTTTGAAATTAATGTGGTTTGTTACCTGCCAGGAGCTCATCTCATCTCACAAGGCTAATTCCTAAGAGGTGTTGGTGCGATAAGCTCAAACAGGACTGAAATAAAATCAGTTTCCTTCAGCTCTTATTCAAGAAAACTACTCCCGTTGACTTTAGCAGTCTCTGCGAGTTGGTTAGAATCTCTGCTGTATGCAGTTGAGAGTGTTTGCTGATTACCGACTGTTAGAATAATTGGTCAATCAACCAAGGATAGTATTTCCCTGTTTTTTACCTATTTGTGTTTGACTTTATTTTACCAGCCACACAGCAATCAAAAGCACCTAATTTAGCTCATAATCTGCTGAGATCTGGAGTTCCTCTCCTCTTTTTGCATGTATATTCTATTTATCTGAGGGAGTTAAATTTTTATCCATAACTTTTTTTAACTAAGCCTTTCCTCTGCTGTGAAAAGGAACACTGTCAAAACCAGTTCATTTCCCTTTTGCTGAAAGACTCTGGCTGACAGTTCACTGCCGTTTTCTATTTGGTGCATCATTATTCAAATGTCTTTTTCTACAATTTTTCCATATATCCTGTAGACAACAGTTCTTCAGTGTATATGCTTATCTGTGCCAACATATTTTATATGACACTAATTGACAGATATTGCCATGAGATTAGCATGGATGAGTATGTTCTCTTCGCTTTTAGAATTATTATGTACGTACATTGCAAATAATACTGCAGGAAAGAAAGAGAAAAAATTAACATTCTGTTAGGAACCTGCAAGACCTGCATGTAGGAGGATGTATGTAAGGACATGTCAAAGCTTAGGCTTTGGTGTCCTTTAGCAAGGCAATAAATTCAACTTACAGCTTTATTAAAATGTGTTTGAGAGGTCTTCTGTTCCCATGGCTACCCAAAGAAATACTAATGCTTTGAGCAGAAAATACTGTCAGCAGCAACCATCCCCTAATGATATAGACTATCTTGAGGAATTGATTATCATGCATCGTGAAAAGCCGTGCCTCTTGATACATAAGTTATCAAGTTTTATAATGTATTATTTTCTCTGTTCATAGTAAAACACTTTAATGCATGCTGAGTTACTGGTACATTACCTTCCAACACATTTTTAAAGGCACTTTCACAGTAGATGAGTATCTAAGTTTTAGCTTTATCTATTACTTTTCTAACAACCTTAACTTTATAATTGCTAATTTAACTATTTTCAGCTCACTATCTTTTGCACCAATAGTCATTATAAGCTTTGGTCTTTTATCCTGGAATATTTGGAGGAAACCTGTCCTCACCTTCCAATTTCAGTGCCATCTATTTCATGACTTTGGAAAACACAAGTCTGGTTAATGCCTGCTACACACACTGTGTGTAAGCAAAACTACATGGAAAAGCAGGCTCCTCAAGCAGCCCACCACCCTTCACAAAGCTAGAATTGCTGGGCAGCTCCCCAGAGGCAATTTCTGTGCCATTCCATCAAGTGTGAAGTGGTATCTCTCACCGACTGAGCTCACTCCTGCTGCTGGCTAGAAAAAGCACAGCAATCGAGAGTGTGACTATATCCTAACCACCTTGCGATTTCTAGGAGCTGAAACAATTACTTGAAGCCATATACAGCTTTAAATCTAATTTAAATGAGCAAAATGCAAACCAGACCAAGATAATGAAAGTGAAAGATATCTAAGCACGTGTATGGCAGCTTTCCAGTGCTGTGGGCATTTTGCTCTGTATTTCCAAATACTGAAAAAAATTTAAAAGGCAGTCTTATTGTGACAGTTCCAGGTATCCAGCCAGGTTCCTAAGAAATTTGCTGTGATGAAAGAAATTACCACCACGCATTTCAAACCACACTTCCAAACACTTCTGAAGGTGCATCTAGAGCGAATTTGTTCTATGCTTCTAAGGAGGAGCTGTTTGTTGTCTTCTCAGGCCAGAGCTATAGCCTTCTTCAGAGCCCTCTGCTGGAGCTGGACCAAAAGCCATCACTAGAGCCCTTTCCTAGAGCCACATCCGTAGTTGGCTCTAGAGCGATTTCTAGAGCACTTTCCAGAAATAGATCTGTGATCCATTTACAATCCCATCCAGAATCCAGCTAGAAATGTTTCTTCATGTCTTTTCCAGAGCTGATCTAGGTTCAACTGCCCAGCCACTGACAGATTTCAAGCATGTTCCAGAGCCATTACATGGAATCACAGAATGTGTAAAGTTGGAAGGGACCTTTAGAGGTCATCTAGTCCAACCCCTCTGCAATAAGCAGGAACATGTTCACTAGAACAGGTTGCTCAAAGCCCCAAGGAGCCTCACCCTGAACGTCACCACATATCAGGCTTTTTGTACTGGCCTTTACTAGAGCTACTCTAGTCTGATCCCTTTCCAGAGCTGAATCTAGAGCCTGTTTCTGGAGAGCATGTCTAGAACTGCATCTAGTACAAGTTGAAAAGGTCAATGATGGAGCTGGAAACATTTCTGTTATCTTTTTTAAAAGCTGCCTCCATAATTTCTGAGATGGAACTAGACACCAATATTTCCTAGTATGCCTTTTCCTGTAGAGTCCTGCAAACTGCAACCTCTTTTCAACTGAGACTTCACTTGGAGAATAATGTGAATACTAGTGTCTAATACAGAGTAAAAAACCCAGTTTTTTTGAAAAAGCTGAATTACCTCACGCCTATGAATTCTCTCCATCCTTGTTATTCAAGATTATATTTAGAAAAAAATCTCCACAGTCAGCTTCCATACAGAAATTAAAACATTTACCACATGCAGACTCCACACACACAGTACTTCTATCAATTTACAAAGCTGTTATTAAAAATAAAAATTCAATTTTTAAGAATGTCACCTTCAGCAGGCAAAACTGACATGGATCACCAGGTAATACTCACCTTCAGAAATGGCTAGATGTAAAACAAAAGATCTCCCAAATCATGATTCTCATCCATTTGTACAGTGACTAAATACATCAAACATGCAGTGCACAAGAGGCATTACAGAAATACAAAGGGGCAGATGGTCACAGAGTAACAAAGGAGTGCAAAGAGAATGAATGAATATTTTAAAACTGCAAACAGATCAAAACAGCAGACAGATTTAAATGCACACAGCATAACTCAATACTGCAGGAAGTAACACTTTTGTACAGAAAAGGTGTATTGGGCATTCAGATTTCACTTCCAAAATCTGTCTGCAAAGCCATGCTTTTCAAGTAAATTGGAATAATTTTTGCATTCTTGAAGTTTGGTTGGTTTAGTAAAATTTAACTTTCTTTGTAGATTTATCATAAAGCAAGTCTCATGCTACGGTTTGAAGAACATAAAAGGTAAAAGCTGGTAACTCAAAAACAAAGAATGTATGTGTTACATATTCAACACCTGGCTTGGAATGAAAAATACTAGCTTTCTACTATGGAATACAAACACATTCATATGCTTTTACTAGTACATAATTTTTAGCCATAAATTTAGACATGTAGGTCTAAATAGAGAATATATGAAAAATATTATATATACAAAAATGGCATTTATTGATCAAAATACATAAGTGTAACAGTATTCCACATTGGCCCTTAGAGTTTCAAAGAAGTATGCTAGGTTGTTTTCTTCACTTATGCACCAAAGATTAGGTTGGTAACATAAATATCTTGTAGGAGTACTCTCATTTCCTTTCTCCTTTTGCTCACTATATCAATCACTGGTGATATCTACATATCACATGTCTCAGTTCACTAATATTGTTTCTTGAGCATAGAAAATAATAATAATAAAAAAGGAGGGACAGGAAGGCTCATTCACATATTTAGGGCAAACACGAATTCAACCAATTCATCAAGCACCCCGAGCAAGTGACACTGCAGTTAGGGGACAACTAAGGGAGAAAATAGATTTCTGAATGAATTTATGAATTTAAGGAGAGTTCACATCACGCTTGACACTGCTATTTCTGTTTGCTGGAAACTGAAGACAATCCAGATAAGGTTCTGAAGTCCGTTAGAGCTCTACAGATCAAGCAGTACTTAGAAATCAGTGGTGATTTCTTGTCTGCAGATTGAAACCCAAAGTTAAAGGGACAGCTCTTCCCCTCTATCATAACAACAACTGAAGAAACACTCCGTATTCCAATAAATAACATAGTGTTGCAAACTTTCTGAAGTATTTTAAATGTATTAAATCAAATGTAAATCTTATCTGTGAAGGTGTCATTAAATTTCCAAGTCTTCAGTAGAGGAAATTAAGATGAGCAACAAAATACCAAATCTGGCACTACTATTCCCACAACTTATTTTTTAAAATATAAAAACCTAAAACCAATAACAACTTAAATCATGCAAGGGAAAAGGGGAGTATTTAGTTAACTGTTAGCACAAGACATCTTCACGCAACAGGAAGAAAACTAATTGCTGCTTGTATGACCTTCTTAGGGGCCAGGGAAAGGAACTGTGAAAACCTAATCCTCTAATGACTTCAGTGGGAAGTCTAGTCACACAGCAACCTTCAGTAGCGGTTTCAAAAGAAGAAATAAATTACACAGCAACCACCCTCACTTATCAGTCCTTTTTAGTGTCTGTGAGTGTGGCTGTAACACGAAAACTAAGGCCTTAGTTTTGCAACAATAAAACAAAGTCAATACAACTGTATAAATCAGACTTTAGTGGATAGGTCTTAGAAGGAAGAAATTAAGTCTGAAAGTCAGTAGTGTGGGTTTAGCGCTATCTCTCTGCTTTTAAACATCTGCTTTGTAAAGCAGTTCTGACAGTAACATAAACCTATGCTTTCCCTAATTTCCTGTGTGCAACAGTAATCTAACACATATAAAATGACTTATGATTTTAAAGAACATATTGTAAAACCATTCATCAGATAAAAACACTCTTGTATCAGAGTTAGCATATTAGCAAGTGGAAATCTTGTTTGATTGCCTGATTTCCAGGAATATAATGCATTGCAATTCCTTTCAAATCTAATGTATAACATGGCAAAGCCATGAATAGGGCAGCTTACACAATCTGCAGTCTGATGACACCATCAACTAGAGTGTCATGCTTTCCCTGCAAGAGAAATTTTTCTAAGAAAAATGGCACAACTTGCCTAAGGTTGCCAGAACAAAATCATTTGTTGTATAACTAAAAGTTAATACGTACAATTAGAATAATTTTCTTTTAGTATTCAAATAATAGCAGCAGGTTTTTTTAATCAGAAACGTATCTTTACCACGTACTGGAGTTTCCCAAGCTCAAGTGTGTTAGAAACCAGGAAATGGCAAAGGACATGGAGCTGTGACCTCAGTAAGAAAGCTTTGTAAAAAGAAAACCTTGCACAGCGGTGCTGTAAACTACAGTTTTAAATCACGTTATTCAGCTACAACCAACACCAGTTCTTGGCTGGAGCCTGGAGTATGCAAACCATCAAAAATCTGACAGCCACCCACTGGCAAGTATATTAAATTGATACTTGATTATTGACAAATATATCAGCTTGCTGCTGCGGGTTGTCACAGCAGTTCACAGCTCTACAATATAGGCAGCACTACACACTGTGCTAAGGTAACCTACTCATACTGTTTCTGTAAGATAGATCTTAAAGCACCTATTAAAAATATTCTGCAATGTAACTGGTAAAGACAAATAACATTTAAATGACTTTATTTGAAAAAGCAAAAGTTGGGCTTTCAGAAGAGGACACCCTTCCCTATAGCTATAAGGAAGAATATTCCTACAGGTGCACTACCGATCAATGTGAACAAAGCAATGTTACTGCCTGCTGGAACATTATAAAGTAAAGAAATTAGCGCCTCATATAATGAATATTTTTGGCAAGCATGGTAAATGTGATGTCAGACAGATACAAGCACTGGTTCACACAGTTCAGTCAAAAGAGCAAACAGTTGCAGGATGACGTAAGAATCTCAAGTGCATGCAAAAAAGCCATCGCTGTGAAGCTTGAGTAAATGCAGAGGCCATCTTACAAGTAGCAGTAGCATACACAAGGTTAACTCAACTGCTTACCCACTAAGTACACCAAGAACCAGGTTAAGTACGAAAAATGAGCCAAGGATGATAAGACTAACAAAATAGATCCATGGCCATTCACATCCTATTGCATCATTTACCTGTAAAATGTAAGGAAATAAGTTATGATTCAGTTATTCATTAAACAGCAGAGTCCTTTTTGCAGCTGCCAGATCACGTAGGTTTCAGTACTGAAAGTTTATGGCTTATTCAGTTCTTAAAAAAAAAAAAATCAATGAACATTTATTTCTTTACTTACCCAAATTATGTTGTAGATGTGATGCCTTAGAAGATTAATTGAAAACATTTAAATAAGTGTGGGTGAATCCTTTTTATAATTCTGCATCAATTATGGACACGAAGATATATACTGGTAAGCCTAAACTCTGATTTTGGTATTTGTATGTTATTTATATAATAGTTACAGACAAATGTTTCTGTTCTTATTAGAGAAAAAATAGTAGTTTATCAAAAGATGTCATCACAACTAAAGTCTCACCTGTATAAGATAACCTGTGTGTTCATGGCAACTGAATTCAGGACTCTGCCTTCATGATTAAAAAGGTGTATGCTTACCCGCTCAATACACCAAGAACAAGATTTAGTACGAAAAATGACCCAAAGATGACGAGACTGACAAAATACACCCATGGCAATTCAAATCCCATAGCATCATTCATCTGCAAGAAATAAGATGATCTTATAGAGTAGATCACTATAGAAATAGCAATGAAAAGTCAGAGACAAAGAGAATTTCATCATTCAGTTGAGATAGCATTCCACGCATTCCTTCAGTGTTCAAAGAACAACAATACAAGAAAGAAGGCACTGGCAATATTAACTTTGCATTTCTAATATATACTCCAAAATAAACTGAGTAAATCTAGCATTCAGATCAAAATTATTATTAGACATAAATGGAGCACTGCAACAGTTCTGTTCTTTAATGCCTAGAACATGAACTAAATTTCAAAACTCACTAAAATGATGCTTACAAACTGTATTGAATTATTAAGATTTTCAGTTCATATATATCCTAGATACATGAATGATCCTTTGAGAAAAGAAACAGTAATATGTACCTTACCAGAACAAGCAATATTATTTTTTTCTGTAACATGGAATACTACCGTTGGATGCAACCAGATATTTTCAATTAATTCAAAAAGAAATAAATGAGGGTGAATTTGTGTAAAAACATGAAGATAATTTTAGGAAAATGAAAAACTGAAATAAAATTTCACAAGCATAGTGGAAACATGGAAAGTTAAGAAACACTTCTGAACAAAAATTATAAAAGATTAAGTTTAAATTAAGCTTAAAAGGTGCTATTGACTTTATTTTTTTTAAGCAAGGTTGAAGTAGCTGAGGTTTAAAAACACTCTTTATAGACTCACACAAGCTTTTCTATAAAGACCTTTTCCACGGTCTATTCTTAGTAAGATTATTATACCTAGCAGACTATGGATTTAAGAAACACACCCATAGAAATCTGAAAAGGAATATTCAGAAAAACAGAATTTTTAAAACACAGGCCATTTGTTTTTCTGTGTAGCATTCAAGTGCAAAAAGGCATTTTGGTAAGTTACAAAAATAATTCCAACTTGGAATTGTTATTAGCAATGTTTCTTGTAGGAGAGAAATTATTCTGGATTTTTTATTTATTGAATTCTTCTTAACAAGCTTTTTAGCCATAAAAATTCATCACAAAATATATACTCAAGACTGGATGTGGTACTGTAGAACAAACCTTGGGCAAACCTTTTTCATGTTCTGTGAACGCTGTCATGTTTGTCACATCTGAAACTTGTGATTAAGCTCTGAGCAGTACTCATAGTCAAGTTTGACTCCTTCCCTTAATATCTCTGTTGGAGCACACATATTAAACATGGAACAGATGATTTTCAAACTGTACTAATTTTATCTTTGTACCACGCTATCAGTTCCTGCAAGGTGGTCCTATGATAAAAGCACACGCATTAAGTCTTTGCAGGTTAAGTTCCACAGGCACTTCTGTTCAGCAGTGATCTGCAATAATGTCATTCTATACCAAGTAAAGTAAATAAACAAAATAAGTAACCAAAGATTATTTTCCATTACTACTTCGTGCATCCCTACACATGATCTATGTATAATTTTAGCAAATGCTTCAGCAGCTGAACTGAGGCATTGAAAAGTAACTTAAAATTAATTAGACTTGCTAGGAAAGTTGTATTTGATTTGGATCTTTGCATTTTAATGTCACTAAACCTGTATTTTTGAGAAATTAAAATGAAGAAGGGTTATAGCCATTCAGAAAGATTGCAATCATGAACTTCAATTTTAAAAGATCCCAAGTTTCCATGGTCCAATTCTGCACCAGAATATTCATATGGAAAATAAAGTCTTTCATAATGCTGCCATCATACTGACCTACTTAGATTTACTCTCCTTTGCAATACTTTTAGTCATACTTAGCATGTCAGGTGCACATGCTAAGGAAATAAATTGTAGTTTGATTTTTTCATCATCCTCAACCATTCCCTCAGAGCAAGTTCCCTACATTTGAGAAGTCTTAGCAATAATGACACTTAGGTATTTAGTAAAATACTCTGCTGCCCAGACTGAATCTCTGCTTTGTCCCAGTGTATTGCTCTTTGCACCTTCTTTCAGCTGTAGTCATCAAGCCTTAAGGTTTTTTTTGAAAAAGCATATTCATAATTATTACTTTAGGATTGAATAGGCTTTATAGCAATGATTCATATGTATAGGCAAAGTGTTTTTCTAACAATAGGTGGTAAGAGCAAACATTTTGATTAAATTTCAAATGCATATGAATGCGTTTTGCATCTAACTGAACTATACCATTAGCAAATAGTTGTTTGCAAGTCACCAGAGTTCAGACTGAAGACATAAATTCATCCAATGTTGATGTTAACATTTTCCTACTATAATCTTTTTTAAAAACACGACATATTAATTTTCGTAAATCTACTTTGAGAGAAAAAGAGCTCTGGGAATCACTCTGTGATTACCATCCAACTTGATTCACTCTTTTTGCTCACAAAGAGAACATATTCAAGCAGCCAGCCATTGTGCTAATTTAGTAACCCAGGAGCTGAAATCTCATGCTCTTGTCATAAAGGCTCTATTAGTACAGGCAAATGGGATTTGCATTTTCTTCATTCACTTTATAGTGCATAACATATGAAAATAATTCCTTCTTATTTACACCGTTTGATTGCAAACCCAATGTTTTAAATTAATCTAAGACTAACAACTTGTCATGTGAACACTGGAAACTGCAGCTTACCAGTGCTAGAAAAAATGCTTTGGTTTGCATAGATGCTGAGCAAATTCAAAAGCTTCCCCAACTCAAGAACCCTTAATCCAAGTAGAACACCTTGGCACTAATCTACAGATTGAATTCCTAAAAGCAACAGCCTGAAACTGCATCTACTCAAGATTTTTACTATTTAATTCTAGAGACAATTGAAGTCTATTCAAGTAATGCATTGTAATTTCTATTCATGAAGTAATACTTCTGATTGCATTAATACCAGAGATGAAAGTATTTTAAAAAGCCCTTCCATTTGGAAAACTTTCCTGCTCATTTCATGCATGTCAAGTGGCATTTTCCATAACTTTCAATTAAAGAAAGATTAAAGGAGTCAATTTGCCTTCTGATTAAAAATCGAGGTAGAGCTTGGTTAATGTATGAGCATAGGAAAATCTCCATCTTCAGAAACAAGGTATTTTCAGTTGAAAGGATTAGCGCTGACTTCTCGCTCAAAGTGAAGAATAGGAGGACACAAACCCACAAATTCTAACTGCAGCAGAACTTGCTACTAAGAAATATAAGCAATAAAAGTCCCTGAATTATACTAAAGTAACAGCAGGAAATCTAGGAGATATCACCTTAAACACAAAGTGTTGCAAGACTCCCATGTTCTGTATCTCAGATAGGCACTATACCATGGGAGGTATTCAATGACTCTCAATGGATTTGTCCCATATACTTTTAAATACATTTAGCTTTTAGCATCCGTAATACCTATTGCAAAGGCACCCCCAAGTACCATTCTTGCCCTTTTCTATGGTTATTTTTCAGATCTAGTCTTACTGTCTGGATTTCAATTCTAATTAGTTTGTCCATCATGTCAACCCAAGGAGAGATGAGATGATGGATGATATGAAGGATAAAGTATTTTACATAACTCTTGTCTTGCACCATAACAGTAGATGGGCACTACTTAGATAAGTGTTTTTAAACACTTACTCTCCAGAGATGCCACTTATGGCTACGTTCTGGCCTTTTCACTCCTTTCACAGAGATGTTAAACTAGATTTGGATGTTTAAACAGCTTCAAAAAGAGTTTTGAATTGAACTCTGAAGATCTTCCTTTCTCTTTCATGAGCAATGCAGTAACTAACAGTTCAAAAAGTCCATTTGTTGATGCTACCAGATCTGGAGACAGGTTATTCTGTGCCAGTTAAATTGGTGGGTAATAATTAATCTTCGTTGTACATTTGGGTCTTTATATTTACATGTGAACGTTTGTGAGTCTCTGCAAAGTCTCAAGAATTATCTTGAGCTGATAGGACAAACTCAGTACAGTCTAGAATTGCCTCATCTGCATTCAGAGTGAATTATCTTGTTAGATGTGCTGTGGTTGGAGTCAACTCACAATGCAGCGTTGATGATCAGAGACCCAGACAGGGAGAAAGCCAAATTTATAGCAGGCATAACAGTCAGTATTACACAGCAGCAGATGGCATACTCCAATCTAAAACATCAATTAGAAATCATTAAGATGTCTCATTTATCTGTATCTGTATCTGTTGTAATTGTAAAAATTGCAACTGAATGCAGACCAAGGTCTTCCTTTTCGGTACAACCAGTACTAGTTTGCTGAAAATTGTTGCACGCTCTCTGTATGTATCAATAAAAGCTCAATATAAGGGAATAATGATAGAGCAACGCACTAGTCTATCTAATTCTGCATCTGTATTACCCCAGTTATAATGGGCTGATGCATGTATCTATTTTGAATTATTTTCCACAGCGTCTCAAACTTGTCTAATTTCCAAAGTTTCCTAGTTTCCTTGGGCTTCAATTTTACCTTCCTCATTTTATAACATTCCAATAGATCCCACGACTGGTGGGTTTATTTATTGTTGTCTATAAACTACCTAATAATCTTAAAAATACTATTACTGACAAACTTGATGGGTGAAAAAAACCTTCAGAAATCAGTATTTCTGTGAAATGGGACAAATCCTGCATTCTTTGAAGCATACAGTGTAAGCTCACAAAGCTTCAGATCACAGGCTGTTTATTGTACACATTTTGGAGTACACCAGACAGCTTTTCAAAGCTTTCTAGCTTCAAAGGTTGTGTCCTGGGATATTCTAGGCTGAAGTGGAGTTAACTTAAAGCTGACTTAAAATAGGCTGTGCTTCAAGCAGGCTGGTTTGCAAATGCATGTAGTTTTATCTTCAATCTTCTCTGGGTTCTGGAGTTAAAGAGCAGATTTCCCTGACATTCTCCTGCTTGGCCAGACTCAACTTTGTTGTACTGCTGACATAGAAACAAGCTGAGATACATGCTGGTGGGATGTGAACTTGGCCACCACTGGTTTTTAAGCATTACTGCTCAGCAACAACTGGGAAAATCAGAATTTCATGGCTTGGGCATTAAGGTAGGCTAAAGAGAAATATTTCCCTTGGAGTAGTGGAAAATTGCTACAGTACCCGGAAAGCTTCATAATTACTTAATTACCTCTAAATTTCACCCTCATCTTCTGTATGTAAACGTGCTATAACGTTACATATAGGACACATAAGTGACTATGTCAAGTTAAACTTCAACTTTTAAGACACTACTTTGCTTTTACCAATTTGCTTTGATGTATCTGAAGAGAACTCACTTTCTACCTTCTGTTCGTTTCCTCCATTATTAGCTAATGAAGTGTATCATTAGGTAATCACATAAAGCATTTATACTTCCAAGCTAATTGCTTATAATTTTTTTCTGAATATTAATAAGATACTAGATGCAGGTCTCTTTTTTTTTTTTCCTATTCAGATACTTTTTGTGCTTCTGATGCTATTTTGGCTAATTACTGTTGATCGCATTTCATTAATCAGCTTAGTGTCTTTAACCAGGGGAGGAGAGGAATCAAATAATTGGTCCTAGGGAAGCCTAGCTGTCAGATGTGACCACTAAGTAGTTATTTTCTCTTTTTCAAGTAGCTATCCCAGCTTGAATCTGTAGAGCAGATGGACACTACCATAATAAAATGAAGAGTACTGTCTCTACAGAGCAGTAAACCCAAAGAAGATTTCCTATTGGTCTGTGAGAGGACTCTACCAGGTTGAACAAATTCTGTGCTCCAGGTATAGAAAATGGAAGTGTTTGATCCTTTCATTGATTGCAGCATATTAACTTATGAATAAAAATTTTTTATTGCTTCTTCCTATTTATCTGTGTTCCCCAAACTATTTTCACAACAGAAATTTCTAAAATCCATGTACTAAATTGGTTTATTGAATCTAAGGGCTCAAAAAACTACTGAAATTAATGTGATGAACTAATATGATTAACAACATGTTTATTTAAAAATATTTATCTACAATGAATTAAAATGCATAGAGCAACAGTATCCATTGTGGTCATGTGTACTGCATACCTTTTTTCTTTTCGTATCTGCTATGCAGCCTATATATGTACCATACAACATCTTATAGTAATTGGATGTATTTAATAGTTCCCATATGATGGATACAAAACAACTGCAAGCAGAATAGCATGTACTATTTGGATTGATGATGCAAAATTACCACCTTACTTTATATAGAAACAATGAACAAGCCTCCAATATTCAAGGTAGATCTAAATCCATCTATAATCTGTTATCCTGGCACAGTCTGGAAACCAGGGTGCTTTTAAAAGGATTGCTTGTTTCTTGTGATGAAGTTTTTGGAAGAAATTCTAGCTACTCAGCTAGTGCAGTCTGTAGTACTACCTAAAGTCTAGTCTACTTCTAATCTAGTTTCTATCCATTTTATTTAAACTCTCAGGGGAGAAATAGTATGTTCTTTTGAGTATCTGCAATGATCTACGAAGATAAATTAGTTCCATGCTTTGACAGCAGTACAGGTCAGCAGTCAGCTACGACTAAGATAACAGGTATCCTGTCAAAATAGAGCAAGTTCAGTTTATGGGAAAGATACTTCCTGGGAGGTAGTAATTCAAACTTTAAGTATGCATATTACTTAGCTTGGCAACTCTGTTTGCATGTCTGAATTTGATCATTCCCTTTTCTCTCTGAGGTCTCTAATTTGTAATTTAAGTCTTGTCTCCTTGCAATCTAATATTGGATTATTTGGAGCTTTTTATATCTAGATCTTAAAAAAGAAGTAATTAGTCCAAATCGTTACCTAAAAGGTGAGGGGGTTAAGATAGATTTTCACACAAAATTGGATTCAAGTAATTAACATGCAAATTAGAAAAATTCTGCCAGCAATTCCTGGTTTGAGTGTCATTAATACTGTCATCCAAAATTTCTATTACTCTTTCTCCAGCTAGATATCATGTGTTAAATTTCTGGCTATGTAGTCAGCAAAGGCTGGGCACATGGTGTACCCAGCACATCAGTGCCTTTGGGAATGAACTGCCTTGTTTCACTGAAGAATCTCCCTTAGATGACCTGTGGGTGCTGTTGAGCAATGCCAAGAGAATAGCATTAAGCTATCCCTAGTTCCTAACAAAGGCAGAAATAAATATTTTCTAAGATTTTTCTAGCATATTCCCTAAAAAAAAAACTTAACATTGTTTGCTGAATATTTGCAGCTGATACACAAAAGGAAAAAAGCTGTCAAGCATCCTTTCACTTCTCTGAGTGCAAGCTGAAATTCACTGCTGACAAGTATTGTCTGGATCCAGTAACACGCCTTCCATTTCTGCAGCTGTAATGTGACTAATAAGTCAACCAAAGTATTTGTTTCCTATTGGTTTATTAAATCATTCAATCTGAAGTTCTAGCATATTACAGCTTATGTGACTGCTGGCCACATTTTTGGAAAGATATTTTTCAGAGATTCCTGCTCAGCACACTGATGACAGATTTGATAATACTTCAAACATACTTTGCAACTTTGTGTTTATGGACTAATAAACCCCTTGGCTCAGGCACAAAATGTGTTTCTTGTGAGATATATTTGCAAAATATTTGCTTCTGTTTAGGAAAATCTTTTGGCTTCATATCAGCTGCTTTCAACTACATCATATCCCTTTATAATATTTCTGAGTAGGCTGTCCTTTAAGATTCTTGAACTAGAAGCATTCTAAAAAGTTATGTGATTACAAGATTGTCTGAGTTCCTGATCATCTGACTGAGGTTCTGAAAAATCAATAGGCTGCTTTGTTTTACTATTGTAATTATTTTCTTTTCTGCACATTATTTTATGTGTGAGTTACAGCCATTTTATTTTCAAATTCTCATCCAGTTAGAAAACAAATGCATAGTGACTTTCTGCTTTTTAGTTTATGCACAGTATAGTTGTCTCATACTGTTGAAAAGCTGGTAAGGAAGCCACAGCTCTTGTACTTGGTTACAGAGACACATTTGACGAAATACTGATAGTCTTAGAAATTTTGATATATTATTGCCAGTAACATGAATACAATCACTGTTTAGACACTTGCATACTAGACTTGCACAGAAGTGCAGTGCAGCCTAAACAGACTGTGTTACAGGAATGACTGCTTTTCTTCAAATGTTCTAAGCTCCATCAGGGAGTATATTGGGGCATATCAAGCTTAATTTCTAAAGCAAGAAACATATTTCTAAGTGCATGCTTAATTTTTTGTTATAAATGCAGAAGGTGTGTCTGATGATAAAACGTGTTGCTTTACAGGAGTAAAGAGGACAGTTTTATGAAGTTGGCATATTAGTAAAGGGTATATTAAAAAACCTGACACCCCTTTCCTTAAGCCTTATGCAAGTTTTAGATATATTTTAGATCACTCCAACATATCAAGTAATGAATTGTGTATTTTAAACACAAATCCCTGAGAGAATCTTGTTAACATATCAGTAGGTGTATTAATAGACAAAACCATATAAGGCATCAATGTACCATTCATTGTTCAGCGATTTCAGCTTGAACACTTCCATCTTAAAAACCTCCAAGTCCATGTAAATGGTGTTAGATAGGTGTCAGAGAGCTGAGGAGCTGTTCTTATTTGAGCTACTAATACAGTTTCTGTCCATAAAACTGACCTAGTAAAACTGAGTAGCCACTAATATAGTTGCTCCCTCATTGAATCAGCTGTGCTACCAACCCATCACAGCGTAGTTTGTCTCAGAGACTGCTCCCATTTTTCATTCAAATTAGTCATCTCAGTGTAGACTTATTCAAGTGTAGTAACTCAAGATAACCTCACTACAGTGAAAACAAGAATAATTGAGATAATTTTGGTACTCATGGGAAAATCGGGGGTTTACTGGCAAGTAGTGCTGTTCATCAAGTGTGTTCCTGTGTATCAAGCAAAATAGCAGAAAAAAAAAGCAATTTACAAAATAGGTGTTTGCCATTAATAGACCATAAGCCTGAATGTTTGAAAGACATGGAAAAAAGTCTAGAGCCAAATATGCAAATGGAGACTCAGATTTTATAAAAGTCTTCACTGTTTGCTAGCATAAATTTAAAATGAGACAAAGAATATTATGCTCTCAGCTTCACAATGTGAGCCAGAGCATTAAAAACTTGAGCACATAGAAGCTGCCACTTTGCCAATAACAAGGACTGCACTGGGATCCAAAACTAATAGTGTAAGCCTTCAGTTAGGCCTAGAGAGCAAACAGAAAGGACTGTGACTGGGAATTTAGTCCTGATGTAAATGAAGATGTACAGACGTGCAGCCACAAGCATATTAAACAATTTAGGAACACAAATGCTGCACTAGCTGGTGAAAACAGACACTACCCCTTAATCTCTATAGTTAAGCCTAGCATTGGGCATGAAGGAGTCACATTTTTTGTGGATGAGGCATGTCATACATGCTACCCAGTGAAGTTACAAAAGTCAGAGGGAGAAAAGTAGCCAGATGAAGACACTCTGGAAAATAACAGGACACGGGGGATTCAGATGCAAACTGGTGAGCAGCAGGTTGTCCATGTGAGTCACCAGGACCTGAAGGGTGCCTAGCAGTGTCAGCATCAAGCCCTCAACCTATAATAGATATGCATAAGAGAAAAATCATTCTCTGTGCTTGGAGAATTTTTAAGAGAAGTTTACTGCTGTTAACCAGGTGATAACGAGCCGTGCTAGTGAGTGTTACTGGAAGCTGTCATCTTCAGCTGTCATTCTTGCTAACAGAATGCCACATAGCAGGATGCAAAATATTGCACATATTTCACCCCCTCAGATTACACCTGCCAGCAAGATAAGCCTACATCATTAACACAGTGACCAAATGGAAATCAGAATTTTGTGCAGTTTCTAATATTCCTGGGTTTGACTTTATTTGTGTTTAGTAAAAACACTCATTCAGTCTGCATATCACAGATTTCTGAGTGAAAAACAACCAACAGAAAACATGCATCTTTAGCTAAAACGCTTTCCTTAGATTATTTGCACATTTCTACTACAGTGTGGCATACTTGTATTTTTTCACAAATTGTAATTAAAACCAATTTTTTTCCCCAATTTTTGGCTAGCAATAGCTAAATCTACCTCAAGTCAATCCAGGGATAAAAATAAAGTATATAAATTGTCATTTCTCTTGTCCTCAGGAAGTATTATCTGCTTGACAATGGGCAGCTTGCGGTCTGCAGATAGGAAGGAATCCAAATCTATAATTTAATTATATAAGCAACAACTAAGCTTTCAAAGCCACTTAAACATCTGAATTTGATTATATTTCACAAGGTCAAGAAATACCTGCTTCTCTAATAATCCCAGTATAACTTGTAATAAAATGAAAACTGACATCTGTGTTCCTGTAAATATATTCTGCATTAGGAACTCATAGAGAAATAAGAAAACTTTAAAAACTCAGAACTGCCCACAGGTTATTTTATTTATGCCTTGCGTTTTTTCTGATCATGGCAAGATTCAGCATACACTTTTAATGGTTTCATTTTCCTTTTGCTGTTAATGAAGACTAAAAAGATTTCTAAAATGCATCAGGTTATTAGTTCATTAGTTCTGGGGGGAAAAAAATGTTTAATACTAAGCTCCTCAGGTCAAATTGTTTCTATATCTTATGTAATACTCATATTGTAAATGTGTAACTCCCTGAAGTTTTTACATTAATTTTATTGAAAAAACTAGTGATTGTTGGAGGAATGATCAGGTACTGAACTGTGGGCATACTTTTGCCTTGGAAGATGTTAAATGTGCCTTTTTTTTTTCTTCTAGAGTATCATGGCAAACTTTACTTTTTCTTTCAGGAGGGATAAAAATAACATGTCACAATCATATAATGCACACACTAGTTCTACATTCAGATAGTCTCTTTGAGAAAATTAGGAAGCATTGGAGAGCAAAACCAAAAGAGTTGATAAACCTCTGCTATGAGAAACAAGATATCAGCCTGTATGTAGCTATGCTTTATTGTTAGACTCTCTGGAATTTAATGTTTGCTGTTTATAGCCAATTTTATACCTCTGATAAATGACAGTGGAAGCAGAGATTCACACTTTGCCAAACTTTTTTGTCTTTCAGTTCCAGAAGAATGCCATCTTACCATCTTTAACAGTGGCGTTATCTTAAAAGCATCTCTGTAGTGTCACGAATTTTATCTAAGACTACACTCTGGTGTTACATTTTTTAGCAGCAGCATATTTCACCTTGTTTTGTAACAAATGACTACAGGAAATGAAGTGTTCATTCACTGGGTAATACTACATTGTTTAATTGCATTCAGTACTCCACAACAGATGTGCTATTAGTAAATAGTCCCACTCCGCCTGACAAACTTAAGAAATTCTAAATGTGAGCTGCTGTGAGCAACATAATAGTTGCAGTAAGATACATCTTGAGATAGCTCATCCATTTTTAATGGCTTGCTAATACTGATCCTGACTAGTAATCAGTTTTCTTCTTTCATAAATATTTTCCAACATTTGAACCATTTTAATTACATTTGCTATGAAGTTGAAATTGCTGCAAAGACTTACTGCTGAGTACCACATAGTACAGAATAGTTACTGATTTTCAGCACCTATGGTAGCTGAAATAAGTGACCTTGAACAAATCATTCACACCAGATATTCAGGTGCTTAAAGATGTGTAACTATCTTTTATTTAGACTATAATGTCCTTAGATTGGAATGGGTCTCAGCAGAGAAATATCTACTTGGATACTCAGGTGCCCTTATTCCTTTAAAAATCTGCGTGAGTATATCTTCAGTTTTCAGTCTGTGTCCAGCTGTCTCTATAGTGTAAGACTGTGGAGGTTCCATACCTGATGCTAGAGTAGCATTTAAAGGTGGGGACATGCAGTCAGGTTTTTAATATCTTTTGCTGCTTCTACAAAACAATGTCAGGCTTCCAGCTCTTAGGAATTGTAACTTCTGAATGGTTAACGAATGGTTTGCAACCCCCATGACAAGCAACGACAGTAGAGGGCTTTCTTTGTTTTAATTTATGTTAACATTGTGAAATATTTTGCAGATATACTACAAAAAGAGAGTTCTTAAGCTTAATCAGAAGAGACATGTAAAAACTATAGGCTTGCATGAAAAAACACCAGTCCAAAGGACATAAACATGATATTACATTTATCCAAATGGAATAAGGAAAAACCCTCAAATAGGCAACGAATACATTTGATTCTAAAATGTCTTTTTAGCCTGAGTAGTTCAGTAAGACGCTGTGACTGGATAAAGTATGCAGCTGAGCTCATCTTCTGCAAAAACTCACCAGTATTTCCTGCTGACGTACCGTAAAACAGCTCACATGAACACTGAAGCTTGCTTAGAAGTAAACAAATCTCAGTTACTTACAAACTTACCCAGTATAACACATCAGTCCATCCTTCCATGGTTATACACTGGAACACAGTCAACATTGCAAATGCAAAATTATCGAAGTTGGTTATGCCTCCGTTCGGTCCAACCCATCCACCCTTACATTCAGTGCCGTTCATGACACACTGACGTCCGTTCCCTGAGAATGCACAAGGTGCTGGATCTTCTTCAACTAGTATATCTGAAAAGTGACCCAAAACAATTAGAACCTTCACTCCTCTAATTTTTGTAAGTAAACTTTTTGCATGAAGTAGTATCTACACTGTTGGAAGGTCAATCCAGATATTAACCTGAGAAAGGCAACCCATAGGGGCTTTGGAGCTTTCAGTCTCTCTCACATCTGAGCCTTACAACTTTAAAATAGGTTAATCAAAATTGAATGTGTAAGAGTTTGAGTAATTAAGTAATTGAAAGTAGAAGCTATTACTACAATATAAACTTCTTAGAATTTCCTCATGCTATTTTTTTTTTTTTGCCTCTTAATTCCTGTTTCTTTATTTCATATTAACATATGGACCACCAAGGAAAACAGGTCTGGACTAATTCCCACATATAGTCTACTTCATTATTCAGTTGACAGAAATGTACCCCCAGGCGTCAGATGAGCTCTCTCCCCCTCATAGTATTTCAGTCCTTCAGAATTCTCCCATAAGACACACTTTCATTTCATCATTTCACCTTCACCTTTGCTTTCTTCTCTCAATTCAGAACTGCACTTCTAACCACACTGCCACAGTCTTGAAAGAGACACCGGCACTTCCAGATTGAAGAGTCAGGAAAGTGTATCTTCCCTGGAATAGGACCCACCCAGCTTTTCAGCATTTGGAAAAAAACTGCTAAGGTGTCCCTTGGGGACTGTCACCCTTAAAGTTTTCACAACTAATGTTTCAGCTACACACTTCAAGAAATTAAAAAGCTTAAGAGAACGTTCTAGTCTCTAAGTGCATTTTTTGTTTTCTTTTTTAAATTTAATACACACTTCTGAAAATTATCAATCACACTGAAAACAGGAGTTCCAACAATTTTAGAGCTGGTTTCAAAGCAAAATCCCAGAGGCTTGAAAGAAAACAGCATTTATCCCTTGTTTTAATCAACAGTTTCATGACTTACCTGAATCAATAAGAAAACAAGATTTGTGCATTTTTCCAATAAAAAGTTCCAATCCTATAATAGCATAGATTATGATTACAAACAATACCAAAAGGGCAATATGGAGGAGGGGGACCATGGCTTTTATAATGGAGTTCAGGACAACTTGTAAACCTAAAAGATAAAGAGAGGATACAAGATATGAACCATACTCTTATGCCCTACCTAACCAAATTTTCTACAATTACACATTATTAGAAATTGATACCGGCAGAGTGAATCAACCATAAAACATTCCTGTAACAAAAATACTCTGTAAGAATCTAAACCACTGTGTCTAAAGTATAATTATTTCCTCTGTTAATAAAGGTTTTGTCATAGATGTCAATGCTTGAAAAGTGTCATGAGAATGTATGGTTCTTTTAAAAGCACATACAGTCAGGATGTGGCTGTAGGTCCATTTATATGACCTTTAAGAACTCCTGTGCTACACCCACAACTTTGTGGCAAGTTCTGGGGAACTGTATGCTCCACTACTTACAGAACTGTATTTCTGGTCTGGAGACACAGATAGAGGGAAACCTGGGAAAACACAGTTTTACTCTGAACAAATTCACTCTTTCATCAACTCCCTCTCATATCACTCTCAGAAATACACCATTTTTCTTTACTCCTTCAGTATTTAGCCAAATTTTGTGTTTACCAAAAGAATTAAACTCCAGACTACTGAAGCTGCCACAGTACCAATAAAAACAAAATATGCTTCATTTTATTTTATTAGACTTCCTTTGTGACATTTCATAAGACTGCTTCTTCCTTCATGGAAGTTCTTTTGCTAAATATATACCATCACGATCATTTCTATGTAACAGACTGATATTATAAACACAGCATTAGGATACTTATTTTGAGCATCTTGGAAAGGGCTGAATTTTAAGCCACAAACTTCTTATCCAGCCCAAGGAGCTTCAGCAATTAGTAACGTATTAAAAAAAAATAGAAAAGATTAGCAGAAAATTTAACTCCTTTCTTTAAATAATATTGTTCTACTTTTTAAGTTTCCTAATTTATCTCTTAGCTCTACTGAGATAAACAGAAGGCATTCATGTGCATTGGAGGGGGCAGAAAATATGAAATGCGTAATGTGCTTTGGCATACACTTACCAACATATAAACCATTTTAGGACCACCTACACTTTCAGATCTGCCGGGGTTTGGAATAAAAAAAAAAAACCCTGAATTTTATTTTCTGGTATATTTGCATTCTAACATGTAATTTGCTTTTATATAAAGCTTCCAGAAAGGAAGTTTATCCCTCTGTCTGCTAATTGACCTGTAAGAAGATCATACACTGAATGAGTTCACAATAACCTGAAATAGGGCATCACTCATCTGGAAACTCACTTTATCTACATATCTCTGTAACAAGAAAAACCTTTATATTAGCTCATTTTTATTAGTGACTGGAACAAGATAGTTAAATAATCAGATCAGTTACAGAATGCATTCCAATAGAATAAAGTACAAGAGAGCTTACTGGGCACTCCTGATACAAGCCGGAGAGGTCGCAATACACGAAAGGCTCTTAGGGCTTTGACATCAAAGCCACCAGGTTTGCCACCTGAGTGGCTGCCACCTTCTGTTTCTTTGGTTAATTGTTCCAATATTACACTAAATAATCTAGAAAATGAGATGAAGAGTAAGGTCATCACCAGCCATTTACCATGCAAAAAAAGGTATCAGGAAATTACTTGAGCTGCAAGCAGTTCTGAAAAGCTGTTCAGCTGTCAAAATGAGAGGTATATTCACACCGTAAATCATGACAGGAAGAGTTATGAAGTGCAAGAGTTTCTAATCCCTCCAGAGAGCGATGATCACACAGTATCCAATAAATTAGCATTCTGCTTGTATACACGATCTGCTATTTTTAAATAGATGAAGCTACTTTGCCACTTCTTTGTTCAAACATTTTAGCTGTGAGGTTTGGAGAACAAGTCTTCTCTTTAGAACATGAAATAGATAATCACTAGAAACCATCTGTTTTAATTTTAGTGGAATATATGAACTCCGAGTGACACTGCAGTTCAATATTCTAAATACAGTTAGCAAAAACTGAATATATTAGAAATAATTAGAGTCCAACATTTAATAACACCAACAAGATTTGTTTCTTGCACATATCTTTGAGGATAAAAATATTCTCAGATGACTCATTTATTATATTGTATTTTTTCACTGCAGAAATGAGCTAATCATTCATTAGAACAGTTTGGAATACAAGAATTTTACTTTTCTTTCCCAATTCTAGCAGCAATTCAAAGCAATGCAAATGGTTGAATTACAAAGGCACATTAGGTTTTGGTTTGGACTTGCATTTCAGATGCATGGCTTTCTAGATTGTGGCTAGACCACACAAACCATATTATTCTTTCGGGTCTGTATGTAGTTCAGTAGTTGTAAAATTGCACTTCTGAAAGGATTATGAAGTCAATATAGTTTTGCAATGGTGAAACATGTGTCACACTTGGAAAGGATTCCTGAAATGAGCAGGTCGTTGCTTTGGTCAAGAAGTTTCCACAACTCTGGTTCACAACTCGATCATGCTGGATAGTAACTAGAAATCATCTAATATTTAATAGGTTGCCCAAACTACAATAGTGAAGACACTCTCTTCACCCAGTAAGCAACTGACCTCTATCAGTCAATACTAAACCGATATTATGGTTCATTCTCCTCTAGAGTGAAACCCAGCCACAGACCACAAACCTTAGAACAGACACCAGCAACCTAAATACTGCAATAACCAGAGAAATCCAGACATTTAATATTTCAGGTCCTGATTCAGCCCTATAATTTAACAGAAGCATAATTTTAAGAAATGAGCAACCTGATGACGTCAGAGTGACTATTCATATTGTAAAGGCAGATGTGATTAAACATACTTCTGAAACAAGTCCAGAGGTAAGAAGAGCTGCTTTCAGCCTGTCAGGTTGTGCATCATTTAGAAAATTGAAGTGCTGCAGGCATGGGAAGGTACTATGAAAGTTTCCTTTACCAGGACTTTACTCTTTCACAAAAATCAATGGAAATTATGTGGCACAGAATGCAGGAAAGTAGTAAGACTGCTCTGAAAGTAATTCATACTCTGGTTTCACAGAGAAGTGACAAAGACAGAAAACATCAATTCACAGCTATGTCTACAGCTCTGTCATTTTATGTCTATCCTATAAAGTCATTAAGGTATAAAACCACTCATTGCCTTTATTAACATTTACATTTATTTTCCTGTACATTTTAACAAAATATAAATGCCAAACTTCATATTGTGGAAAAAAAGTCTCTATACGTGCTTCTCTTCTGCTAGCAGAGATTTCTTTTGGTATAATTAAGATTTATGTGTTTAGACTGCTACAGTTTCTGCTGAGAAAGCACATTTCATCTAATGCGTTCAATATCGGACATGGTGGCAGATCTTTCAAAGCTATTAAAATACCTAATGAAATTTCACAATGAAACTAGTTAAACAGAATCAGATCCAGAAGTGATTCAATAACCACCTTGGGTTATATATGAAAAATCAATTTTTCACTAGGCTTTTAAGTATTAATTAAATAAATGGACTCATGCTTGCTCACTTGCTTATGTGGGTTGTGTTCTTCTTAAATGGAGAAACAAAATTACTGCTCATATTGCAAGAACAAACATACTGCTCACAGTTTTGTTAGTGCCTGACGTTATGAAAGGTCCATCTTGCCATCCAGGTGGACTGATGACAACATACACTATAGCTGATGTTACAAAAAAAACTTTTGTGTTTGTGCTAGGATTTAAATCTTAGTGGAATCTTTTACGTGTTTGATAAGACATAGTCCTATTTTCTCTTTATTTTCCACAAATTCAGTGTTAGCATTTGACCCAGCTAGATTTAGCCTCCAATAATGACTGGTTTAGTTAATGGAAAATTTTTTAGTTATCATGTATTTAGGACAGAGCCAAAGAGAGAGGTCATGTTAATTAGACTGCTCCAGGGTTACTGTAACTCCATGGTCACTTGACAAGAGGGAAGAGGTCTATTCAAGTGACTGCCTGGCAAGAGAATAGAGCTCTCATGTCTGATAGTCTCCGCACCTGCCCACCAAGCTTCCCCTTCAGGCACAGAGGCCAATCTGTTGAAAATGACCTGACAAAACATCTATTTATATTCAAATTTTAGTCTTAGACTAAAACTGCCTGAATGCCAAGCAACTGGCACAAATAATCTTCTCAGTTAACACTTACTATCTCAGATTCAGCTATAACATCACTGGATATTCGTACATTCATAATATTTACCCAAAACTAATAACACCTTATGACAAATTCCTTTCCTTTGCATCTTTTTCTTTTCCCTTAACAACATAAGGTAAGAGCTGCACATGGACTAATTTCTGGGCCTTTTCAATTACAGGCAACCCTTGATATAGTTTGAATTTTAAAAATGAAAAGAGAATTGCATGCTGCATGCAAAGATATTCTTTGCAAGCCAGCCACAACACATAAAGCTGAATGTGGATAATGATCTTCATACTCTATATCAATAAATGCTTTCCAGTACTGAAAATTTTTCCTCCCCCAATATAATCTCCTCCATACTAAGGGAATTGGGGAATATATACCCCAAGATTGATTAGCTAGATAGCTAAAAGTAGGATGTTGCGATTAAAGAGCACAACCACTAACATGAAGCTGCTGACAAAAAAAGCCAGATGCATTATTTATCATAGGCAGGTGCATAATGTATACGCGGGATGTTCCACTCTTCTGTAACTGGCATGAGACCTGAGCAGTCCCTCCTCTGAGCTGAACAAACTTTTCAAGGTTTCCTGGTACAGCAGGGCACACAGTTAGTATTATTTATTTAAACAGGGGTTTAAATAAATAAAAAAAAAAAGAGCAAGTCATTTCACATACATTCTCCCTTTGGAAAGTCAAAATCATATAGAACTGGGGCTTGATCTGCAGCACCCCAAATGAAAGTCCAGTTTTCCTCAGACTTGGGGAGGTCAAGGAACCACTCAGTTCACTCTGCCTCCCCAAACACTCTCCTCTACTTTGAAATATATGGGATTTTCCAGAGGTTTTTGCAGACGAGATGAACTCCACATAACTGCAGTACAGGGATAAATGAATAAATAACATCAAATGAATAAATAACATCAAACTTTATCACATGGAAAGATATCAAGAGTTCACCTTGGAAAAAAATCAAATGGAAAAGATTCTGTAAGCCAGCAACCAAGGAAAATGTTTGGCCGAATTCAGAATTCCCTGGGAACTTCTACTATAAGGCTGATTGTGCAACATGGCCTGTGGCCACAGATAGCACCGAAGACTTCATTGTGAATTGTTTTCACTCATACATGTTCATTCCTTTACTCAGAAGTAATAGAAATCAAGCATACTCACAGCCAAACAGGCCTGTATCTACCCCACTGTAAACATTTTAAATGTTTCTATAATGAAAGATGTTACTTACCCTACTACTACTATTACAAAATCCAACAAATTCCATCCATTTCTAACATATGCATTGGGGTGTAATAATAATCCATATGCTATAATCTTCAAAAATGTTTCAACTGTAAAAATTATCAGGAAGGCATATTCTACTTTTTCCTGTAAAAGACAAAAAAAGTACAATGAAAGAATAATTTAACAGCTCTTTTACTAGTCAGAATTTGAAGTGGGTAAATTATATTGATGAGGACTAAACAGATAACAATACTTCATGGCAGTTTATTTTACAGGTTTTAATTGCATAGCACTTAATGACAGCTGCACTGACAAGGTTATAATTACATAATTGCATGCGATTTTCCTGTTTTCACATTCTGAGAGAGAACAAGGCTCTGTTGCTGTAAACATGGAAGTATACTGTACCTTTGCTTAAGGAAATAGTCCCATCCAGGTCAACAGGATTCTTTGTACTTATTAAAATCAGAAAATGCTGTAAAACTGGGCCCTGGAAATATCCTTACAAGGTATGCAGTGGCATACTTACTTTCACTATTCCCTATGTTAGCCTTTATTTAACTAGGACCCACACAGTTTTGCCTAATAAGGCAGTTTGAGACATTGTTATCCCACACTAAGGAGATTCAAAAAGTTATAAGGTATTGAAAAGGGTCTTCACTGAATTATAAGCTATTTTGCCACTTTTTCATCTTGACGTGGAAGTTTACATTGACTTAATTCTTCCTTCCACATCATCAAACTACATTTAAATCATCCTAATATGCTTGAAGAACTTTTAAGTTAATATAACACCACCTTTTATCACAGAAGCTCCATTTGTTACATATTTTTTTAAACAGCAGTTTCTTCATTTTACCAAAATTCTTACTTTAAACAGCATTATACATTCAATCTCTTCTCGTAGCTAACTGGATAACATATTTTTATGGCTTCTTCTTTCTATAGTAATAGCATATTTGATTTGGATAAATTGTAAACGCCACCACTATCAAAACAGATCAGTTAACACATTTGTTCTTTTTTACCTTCAGAAAACATCACTTCACCACTTTGTACAAACGCTTTTAGTTATCTGTTGCTATGCAAATATTAGAGCCAAGAATAAGAGACACAAAGAGAATGATTCTTTTTTTTTTAACTTGTTCAGGGACACATGATTTTGCTCACTTATCACACACAGCACTAATTACATGGACTGTAACTGCTCAGTAAGGACTACAATCTTCTACTATCATATCCTCAAGTATAGCACAGACACTACGCACAAAACTATGTATTTGCTATTTGTGACACAGCTTGTCACTTCTAGTTGTCACATACAAGGAAATAAAACCCAGCCTTGACAGTTGCACTTTAAACAAACACCTTGTTCATCTCATACGCAAAGTCTTTGATCTGGGAGGCTAGATTGCTTTCCCTGTGAAAAGGCCATTTAGGACTGGTTATCTATTTATATATGTGACACTGGTGACATAATAAATGGAGAGGCTTATCAATAAACTACATATTTCTCTTCAGGTCTTCATGTCCATCAAGCACTACCCTGTGATCACTGAGAGGTAAGGCTTTCTCCAAGCGCAAGGTGAGGATTCAAGGATCTCATTCTCTGCTCAGCTCAGTCCCATTCTCCTGCCTTTTTCCTTCACTTTGAGTACACTTCATAAACAATGCAGAGCTTCACCCAAGGCAGCTTCTCCTTTACTACCCATTATATTTTGCACTAGATCTTCAGTCCTGATGGACATCTTCCTTCCCCAGATTTCTTTATTCTTATTTTAAAACTGTCTTTTCCACTTAACCAACCACCAATAAACTGAAACAATTACTGGATAACCAAGAGTGAAGTGGCCTCGCAGAAGAAATGTGAATCTTTTGTGCACTAAAAGGCATTAGATGTCTTTGGCTAGAGAGCACCACAAAGGCTAAAATAATATGAATTATCAGCATTCCTAAGAAACATACTGTGAGAACACTTAAATTCAAGCAAATCCTACCATGTACACATTTCACAATAACAGCTATTTTTGTCTTCATGCATATAACTAAGTCTGCAGCTTGGATATAGAAAGATAAATAATGTAAGACAACATAAGGAAGACAAAAACATTATGGTTGGCATTTGCTATGGGCAAAATATACATCAAAATCATAGTAGTAAAAGAAAAGGTAAGACAAAAGAGAAAATAAATTTCATATATGCAACATTTCAATAGCTTCTTTACATGACAGGAACATAGGACACAGGACTGTGTGGGACCTTCTGTGCCTCTTGGGTCATCATGTCCAGTGTTCCGATATTACAGGTGAATATATAACTTAATTCACCCATCTACCAACCAGAGTTCATCCTAGAAAGCGTATTTACCCTTCACCACTCTTCATGTAACCCAAACAGTCAGGCCCTTGCAGTTCAAATCTAACATTTCTACCCCATCACTTCACATCCCTATTTTAAAATAACATTGGTCTTGTTGCTACTGTATTTCCCTTTTATGGAAGGACTGTTTCTTACTTCCTAAAAAGTACTGCAATCACTCTGTTCACACAGCATGGGATTTACGAAAAGTTAACTTTTTTAAAACCAAATGGTGGACTTAAGTCTTTCATTCAGTCACCTAGCAAATGTACCATAAGAAACCTTGACAGCTAGACTAACAGAAGTACAAGAACCTCAGCAAGGAAAAACATGCAGTTTGTACCTCAGGTTAAATAATCCCACATCAATACAGGCTGAGAAAGGACTTGGAAGTCACAGTGGGCACCAAGATAACTACACGTTCACTGTAAATCAAACATGCTCTGTATTTGGTTGTACTAGGACTAGCATGGTGAACAGGGGGAATCATTTGCCATCTCCACTCAGTGCAGTGAGGCTGCAACACTACTACAGTTTTGCATCTCTTAGTTCAAAAAAACGTGTTGAGAAAGTGAAGACTCCAATGACAGAAAGATCTCTGCAGAAAAGAGGGTCTAATCTCCATCAAAGCAGTGGCTAAGTGAAGGTCTAACAGTAGACTACAAATACTTGAAGGGGGTGTGGGGGAAGGAAACCCAATGAAGCCAAACACTGAGTATCAGCACATGGTGAAATAAGGGGAAACAGACACAAGCTGCAGGTTTGGAGCTTCACAGGAATTTAAACTAAACTTCTTTATCAGAAGAGTAGCGCAGAACAGGAACATGCAGCTTCAAAGCATGACATTTTGAAAATGCAGTTAGGCAAAGGGACAACTGACCTGATCTAATGCTGGCAACAGTCCTGCTAGGAGCTGAAGGGCTAGATGAACTCCTGCAGTCTCTCCCCGTTAACATTCTGTACTTTCTATTACTCTGATACAATTCTGAATTCCTATATTATCATAGGAAAAATTACAGATAGATTCAGGGCATGGACACCTACCTACACCCAATACACATTCAACATGTAAAAGCCCCTGCATTCTACATAACAAACACAGTGAGAGTTTTCCTTCCTTTCTGTAGAAGGGAAGTGTTTCCTTCCACACTTGTTCCCTCTTCTAAAGCATATATATGCCTGGTTCCAGAATTTGCCCCTAGAAATATATATTTATAATGGATAAAAGACAGACCATTCAATGATCATATTAATGGATCCAATGGCAACAAGGGAAAGATGCTTTGTAATAATACCCACTGGGCAATCCAAAAGCCACAATTTCTTGAAATCCCTGACAAAAGGAACACAGAAATTTATGTACATCTACAACCAAAGAGGCCTATTATTTTCCAGTCTTTCATTTTCCCTACCCTCCTCCTTTCTTCCTTTTTTTTCTCTTTCACCCTCACACACACACTTTTTTTTTTTAAATCACAACTTGCATCTTCCAAAGAGGCCAGATGAATGATTTGGCCCATTAGTTAACAATATTCCAAGTACAGTCTGTGCTGTTTTTACAGATTGCTTTTTCGTTCTTTTTTTTAATAAGTAGGCAGCCAACAGATGTTCTAACACAAACTGCAAAGTTAGCAACCTGCTCACCCTCAAGAAGGTACTGGCAGTCCCTTCTCACACTTCTATAACTGCTTGCCAGTCACTACGGACATCCATTTCTGCCTGTCCAACAGATACATCTGTAGGCCATACATCACCCAACATGTCCAGAGCTTAAGCAACCATTACTCAAGAGTCAATAAAGTTTCATCTATCATACCATTTTCAGTATAATTGGAAGAGTCACAGAGATACGGTTGTTACGTAAAGATAAATCTAAAGCAGTAAAAGCTAATTTAAAAATACAGATTGAAGACTGCTTTCTTTCCTCTACAGAGCAGGAAGCTATATCTGCACATCTTGTTTCATTCAAATGAGTTGAGATCTTTAAATGAAAACTTTATTTCATGAAAAATGGAAATAGGAAAACTAAGAAATAAGACAACCAAACAAAACAACAACAACAAAAAAAACCAAACAAGGACAAATGTTAGACTGACTGCTTGCGAAACAAAATCTGCATTAAAAGAAACCGAGAAGATACTTTGGTTCTAAGAAATTGTACAGATTACATTAGAAATTGTACATAATTTCTAATATCTATTTATTGCAATAGCAGAGAAACAACGACAGCTGTAAATCAGAAGATATGAAGCAGAAAAACATATCTGTGTTACTAAGGATCTAGTCCTGTGGCTGTATAAATTAATAGTAGTTTGTTCACTGATTTTATACCACACAAAGATAGGTCATCTTTCTGCACAGGGGGCTGATTCCCACAAGGCTGTCTAACACTTCAGTTAACGTGCTCAAAATCTTCAAGTCTCAGCAATCAATCGTTTTCTGACTATATGATGCAACAACAGAACCAACAAAATGCGCTGCCTTTCCGACAGACACAAGTGAGCTTCACTTGGATATTAATCATCAAGTACAAAACAGAGGCTGCCCTTATTCACTGAGTTTCAGTGAAGTCATCAGAACTTCGTTTTATCAGCAAAAAAATGCATTTGCTTTCTTATTTTAAATAAATCAGCTTAGCAGAAACCCTGTTCCTCAGGAAGAAATCTTCCCCCCCCACCCCCCCCCACCCTAGCCAGATGGTGTACATTAGTCACATTTATTATCTTCATATTTTCAAAATCTCTGAAAGAAATATGCAAAGTGAATGCTACATGTTGTAATGTGATGCACCAAAACTCTGCATTTAACTTAAGATGTCTCACAAGATAATTGTTTAAAAATAAGTCATTAATTTGCAAAACCTTCATCTACTATGCTATGTAATTAAGTCTTCTCATTAAATTCTACTCCCTGAGGATCAGAGATCAGAATTATTTCTTAGCTGGGGAAATACATTTTTGTACCCAGAGTAATATTCACGTATCAGAGTAAAAACTGCTCAGCAGATAAAGTGACTCAATTTACATGAAATAACCAAACCCATTAGCCTTCTGCAGTTTAGACATACACAAACCAGATACTTTGACATTCTTGATTTGGGGACTAATCATCAATTGTCTGCTCTAAGATGTGTAACTGATATCTTGACAACATAAAAAGCCACTTATCTTCTTGACAAACAGCCATTCCCTTCAAGTTATGCCACCAGGAAAACACAGCATTCCCAAGACAGAAGTGTAACTGAGTTTTGAATTCCAAAATACAATAATTTCATTTTTCACTTCATATACCTGTATTCCCCTGAAAACCATTTCTGACCTGCAGCACAGTAATACTAAAGAAAGAAAATTACTTATTCTCACACGTGGAAATTGTTAAAGCAGTTTTCCAATACAGAAAATGAAATAAAAATTAATTCCATATAAAGGGCAGAAGGAAAACAAGCACTAAAGCTTTACTTTGTTTCTGCTTTTAAAGCTGATGAAATAATTTACTTCCTAGATGAGACATCAAAATTACTCTCCCTTTATTAGAAGAATTAGTTATTTCTCCTTTAAGAATTCAGTGATAACTCCTGGGTTAAATACGTCCTTACATACATAACAGTACACCAAGGAGGGAGAGTTTGAAAAACTTTAAGGATTTGTGTTCTGATGAATCCAACTAAACTATGTTGTGCCTTCCTAATGATCCACCTGAGGGAATACAACTATTGCTCTCAAGTGTCAGATGTCTCCATAAGTGTTCTTGTAAGTGCACCTTTTACTTTTTGACAGAGGAGCTCTGCAGCAATTTTAAAAATGTAATTTCACATCCATAATTCTACTTTAATACTGACATGGGCAAACAGACATTGTTTCCATACTTAAAGCATGCATGCTGTTCCACGTACACAAAACCCTTTTATGTTTGATCAGCAACGTTCCCCGACCTTAAATTGCTCCCAGGGCACCTTCATGGAAACATCTCAGAGTGCCAAGAGTTGGACAGATATCAGAATCCCAAAGGACTAGGACTCCAGTGTGGAAAAGTAGACAGTTTGTGTAGATGTATTTTAAAGAATCATTTAACTGCTCACACGGATTACACTTTTGGTGACTAAATCACATCTCTAGATGAGCAGTAGGATTCCTCCTTAAACAGTAACTGCCAAACTACTATCAAAAAGGCACCCTGTCAGAATACATATACTGAAGTGTTTTATGAAGGTGTGGACAGAGACCTGAGTAGTTTTTTCCAATATTCAGAAATCTGGAAGGGTTTAGAAGTAATACTGACGTGGCTAAGCCAACTTTCAATATATCAATTTGTAATACGTCTGTATGCATTCTGAAGCCTGTCTTGGGCAACTTTGGGAATGTAGTTCATAGCCTTTAGGTTACTATCCAGTAGTCAAGAGTCCAAAAACATTTCTGAATTTACAGAAGTAACTAGCACAAAAAGCATAAGAAATTTAGCTTTAGTTGTGGAAGTCTGGAATAATACAACTGAAACGAGTACATTGGCTTACATGTAAAATCCAGGGCAACTCTGGGTAGGAATTTGGCATTAGGCCCAGAAATATCTCAGTCTTCCAAGGCTCTTTATAGGACACTATCACAGTACTGCAGATCCAGATGCTTTAGTGGTTAGCACTGATACATCTGATAGCAAGGTTGATACTTATAAGTCAATACCAAATGCAAACTCCATATTTAGGAGTAGATCTAAGTAGGTGCTACATGCCATAAACATTCTTAAAACATTTAAAAAAAAAAAGCTAATGGGATTTCACATTCCAAGTACCACTGCCAAGCAACAAATCTCTCTCAGAATTTTCAGTTTCCAGAAAGGACACTAAATTCTTCTCATCTCATTTGAACTGTGAATTCACAATCACTTGGCATAGCCCCAGTTAACAACAGTTCCACCCTCTAGATCTCAAGGAGGCATTTATGCTTGCAAGAAAAGAATGGGCAATAGGACTTCTCAAATACTGAGTACAGCAAAAGAACAAAATGGATGTGCAAGCTCTATGCTGAAGTGTAATTAAGATGAAGCATAATTAGGTTTCTTAAAGTCCCTTTTTATCAGTGTAGTCTGAAGTAGCATTTGAGTAACGTACATCACTGAAATAGTATCTCAAACTTCAAAGAGTTTTAGGTATCAGTAATGCCTATACTTTCATCTAAGAGATTCTGGCAGTCAGAGGTAGCTGAATAGGCAGATCATATTTAACACTTTGATTACTTCTCTTCGTTATTTTCTGTAATCATTTCCTCTAAGTGCACTATAGACCTGCATTTCATCTTTGAGCATGATTGCTTTTCAGATTTTTAAGTCATTTATTTTCCACTTCACCTTGCAAATAAACACAATGTAGTTACAGTTAAAACCTCAGTTCTGTAAATAAGCATTTGTGCAGAAAGGAAAACCGTATGCCCAAATGACAAATTTTCACACCAATTACAGATATTTGTGAGGATTCTTGGTGGTTTTGTTCACGTAAAAGCATATGCTAAATAAGTGTTTTCTATTCATAACAAAACAGGAAAAATCCAAGTTTTTATGTAGGCAAACTCTGACAGGTAATACAGAGCTTTGCTGAATAACAGCTGGGTGGAAACAGCAGACATACCCATTCTGTACATATGTTAAATAGTCTATTTGCACTCCCTTATATACCATTATAGAGGCACAGACTCTCTTTTGGTTGTTTCATGTCATACTGAAGTAACAAGGTAAGCAGCATGACATTGGAAACTTGCTTATAAATTACTAAAACTGTAACAGACCTACCATAAATTTACCTTTTACTGAAAACTGATCAACAAAAGAACAACCAACCAATCACTTTGCATTGACTATATCCTTGCAAGGTGTGAAAGGCAAGTCAGAAGTGCTAATAGTCAGCAACACATGAATTTTCAAGAGGAACTGTATGGATTCAGTACTAAGATTGAGCACAGTATGCCAAAGAATCTCAATCACACAACGCAAAGCAGACCAAGCAAGCAATAAAGAATATACCTGGAATAGAATCCAAATTACTTAGGTGTATTTCTGCCACCCTCTAAGTGATGGTATTTGGGAAAATAAGGTCAGCAAAATAAGGAGCGTAGAAGACACAGTATTTACGTATAATGTCACACTGCCAATTTTACCTTACATGGTTGACTAGAGTCAGAGTCAGCGATGAATTAAACCTGCACATAGTTATAAAACAGCATTAAAATACTGTTAAATGTATTGTTACTTGTTAGTAGTTTTATTTATTGATAAGAGAGCATCTTTTGGCTACAAACCCAGGAATGAGAATGTTATCCAGGCAGCAAATACTCTGAAGTATCCTCACACGCTCTGAGAATTTATAAACCAAGAGATTTTTTTTTAGGTCTTACAAATTCACCTCTGACCATGCAGAAACCAACAAGTAGATAACAGAAAGGGAGACTGATAGCAGTAAATTATCTACTGAAATATATATGTATATATATATATATATATACATGTGTTGGAACTTGGAAAACATTCTAAGTTTTACAGGACTATTAACCAGACCACTTTATGTGTCCAGCAAGTGTGTCTTTGATACAGTCTTCCCAGGACATGCAAAGAGAAACTAAAGAACAAGTGGGGTAAAAAAATTATCTGCAAGAGCTGAAATGAGTAATTTTTCCTTAAAAGAGAAAAACTGCAGACCAGAATTTCACCAATAAACTCAAACTACACTGTATTCCAACATTTCAATATGAAACATGCAAAAAAAAAAAAATTCTGCTATGAAAATACTCCTGTGTGAGCTTTCCCCATGTTTTCTTCGTGCACATACACATCTCCTTGCTAGCCATATATAGTGACATTATGCATAAGTTTCTTTAAAAAACTGTCATGAAAACACAGTCAGCCTATTCAGGTGACACTGCAATAGCCTGAATTTAAGTCTACCCACTTTTTCCTAGGTCCATTTTCCAGTTTTGCCATAGTTTTCAAACCTGTTTATTTCATTCTTTGACTAATACAGTTCTGAAGTGCACACGAGTGGCACTCATATCAGTCAATGCTCACTTTGTGCTCTGCTTTAATACAGGTGAGCTTGTCAACGCAAAAATCTATCCCACCAACCAGATCATTTTCCAGGAGATACCTAATGCAAGCTCTTCTCAGGTTGCTCTGAAGGATCATGGCAACCCAAACAGAAAGGAAACGTGACCACCAAAAAGGTAACACTTTTCTAGGTTGACAGGTCTCTAACATCCCAGTGCTGTGTTTTATCAATGCCAAGGACTGGCTGGGAAAAAAAACCCCACAAAATTAAAAAATAATATGGAGAACAGACAAGATTTTGTCGTTATGTTCTGCACCAATAGCATCAGCTAGGAATTAGAACAACGATATATTCGTTAAGTAGGTGCGAAACTATCCACTGTGAAAGACCTAATGCTTTTCTGGTAACGACATGTTACATGCTCTATTATGTACTTGGATTGTTTAGTTTTCTTCTAGAAATAATTTCTTAACTACTTCGATACACATTAATTTATTTTCTGTTTGTTAGTAAGTAATATGCAGTACTGCACTACACGTGGTAATACTCAAAATAAGTCCAGGACAACTCTATTACTTATGAGTGGACAACCTGCCACAGCATTAAAAGTCAAGCTATAAAAACGTCAACGGCAATGATGTAAACGAAATTAATTTTCAACTATAGGAGATGGCAGGATGGAATACTCTTTGGTAGCCACTGTTCAGAACAACAATATGAAGAACAAAAAAAATAATGCATTTATCTGAACTGACAGGAGAATGGTCTGCAATATCCATAAAAATGTTAAAGAACAACTTCATCTTTGATTGTCTGTTTGCTGTTTGGCACTGCCATTTTTGAACCTAATGGCTGAAGCGTCAATAGAAATTTTATTCCACAATCATCAAAAATCAAGGCTTTTTCACTAATAAATAAGTTGGTTATAGAACAGTATCTTGTAGTGAATACAAGATACGCAAAATTTAGTTTGGCTGCAGAGATTCGTGCTTCCATGCAGCAATAAAAAGCAGAGATATTCCCCTTTTTGTGCCCAGTAAATATTTGGATAACTCTGAAAGGGAAGACCTTTCTAATTCTTTGAACGTGAACAGAACGTTGAATGCACATGAGAACATTTTTGTTAGGCATCTAGGGTCAGATTGCTCTGGCTGTTCCATGACAAGAAAATCCAGACCTGTAGAGGAAATAATTGCAGTGAGAAATGCACACTTCTACCATCATAGTGCTCAATGGAAGCCCTTTCCTCTCTAACGTAAACGGAAAATAGCTTGGACATACATCACAAAGAGAGAACGCAAGGAGAAGAAATATTAACAGATGAAATGGTTTCCTATGAATATGAAGGAGTTCCAAGAAAAAATTAAAAAAATAGCACAGCTAAAACACCAGTTTATTACCCAGTCCACAAACAAGATCAGTGATATATCTGCTTTGATTTCAGCTGTACTCAACTACAATACTGGTCCACTCTTCTAAAAAAATCATTAAAATAGGAAAATATATTTAGCTTGGTTCTAGTAATAGCACCATCATGAAGTCTTTCTCTTTCCTTCATTCTAACCATACTAGAAAAGTGTTCAAGAAATAAACACAAGGAATGCCAGTGACAGTCACTGCTAACATTTTTACTGTGGTGAGTTTCCCCAATACAAAATTGAAATAACTGAATAAAGTTGAAAAAATATTATTCACTTCCTGTGATCCACAGATCAAACCCCACTGATAAAGATCTTCCATTTCTGATATGAAAACATGAGTCTGTCTGCCCTGAAGTCAAATTTCTTTCTTCTCTACAGATGAATCAACTTTCCTTCTATCTTGCAGAATGTTACTAACATTAGTTAGTGCCCCTCCAGTAGCCACTACAATTAACACTCTAGATTCTGCTAATGACTACATGTGGTTTTTTTAATTACAGAGCCAATAAAGGCAGTAAGCAGTATCCAGTCTCAAACACTTCTAAGCGCATTCCTATAATTTCAAAGCTGCAACACAAAATAATTTTCTTCCCTTAATTCCTATACCATTTGGCAGCCCAGAAGATGTATTTAGGTTTTAAATTTCTCATTTCATGTTCCACTTCTCCAGACAGGACACTATTTATCAGGTAGATTACTTTGTTATTCTTATTATTCCCATCTGAACTGCATCTAAGCCTTTTTTAATTTATTCCCCTAACCAGGTTTTCAGGTTTGATTTCCAGAAAACTCATTGTCTACAACAGCATATTTGTAAGTGCTCTGTCAGTATTTCAAGTTCACATCCAGCATCACTGTAAGACAGATTGAGTATACCAACACCTGCTTTTTCCGCCATCTATAAAACTGCTCCCCAGCTGATATAAAACGTCACAGCCCCTGTGACTTTCTCCCACCCATTCAGTGCGACAGCCCCTAAAGCACATATACAAACTGTGTTCTTTAAAGTAATCACATGGAACAAGAGTTGTTACTTCCCTTTTGGAAAAATAATTTTCCTTCCCCCTAGAGAACTGGAGTCTCTGCTACTTCGAAGTAGGCAAGAGAAACCTACTATTCTGATCAGATACAAATCACAGAGATCAAGAGCCAAAACCAAAAGTTCTTTCTCCTTTAGTTATTCACATGAAATTTCAGAAACATGCATTTGCCGAAGATGTTCCTGTGTGGTCAGATCTACAGTCCTATACTTTTCCAGATTCAGCATGCTTCAATATTTGTAGAAACAAAACAGCAATCATCTGGAATTCCCCAAAAGGTCAGCAAGTTTAATTTCATGAGTATTCTATGTAAATGTCGCCATCAATTCATATTAGCCATTCCGCTGCTTTTTTTTAACATATATATATATGTATGTGTGTGTCACGTATAAGAGAAACTTGATGATTCTACTAATGACCCTCAGCCTACCTGGCTCACATGGTCAGTCCACTCAGATTCTCCTATTATGTTGAGGAGAGAGGAAGGGTTGTTAGGTGGCATGCAAGGCAAAAAAGTGTTAAATTCTATGTACTGCAACTAAACCCAGCAAGGTGTTATTAGTACATTTAAGTGAGGATAGAAATGCATGAACAGCAGAAAAGAAATTCAACATAGTTACTAGGCTTCTCTGTTTTGATGGCAGAACACACCAATTGTGTTAAAAATACATGAAGAAAATAACATCACCTCAAGAAGCAGGATAAAAATTCATGGTTACCAGCCTAAGGTGTTATCTGTTCATCCGTGACAGTCTGTACATACAAGTAGGATATAAGGATTGGGCCACAAACTCCTTTTTTGATTTGACCTATTCTAATCCATTTATGTTATCTCTCTTTTATTAAACTCAATGCTTACAACAATGAAGATACTCAGATTAGCCACTGTCCTGGTTTCAAATGAGATACTTTTCCTTCTTGTAGCTGCTATAGTGCAGTGCTTTAGATTTAGGATGAGAATAATGTTGGTAACATACCAATTTTTTCAGTTGTTGCTTGGTAGCTGTAGAGTCTATACTATCTCAAGGACTTTTCAGCTTCCTATGCCCTGCCAGGTGCACAAGAAGCTGGGAGAGCACAGCCAGGACAGCTGGCTTAGACTCACCAAAGGGATATTCCCCACCATACAGCATCATCATGCTCCATACAGAATGGGGGAAGCTAGACAGGACACAGGATCACTGCTCAGAAACAGACTGAGCACTGTGGTAGTGGTGGTGGGGTTTTTCTTTCTGCATGTGCTGAGCAATTACATTTATGCATCACTTGTCCTGATATTATTGTTCCTACACATCCAATTTGGGATTTTTCCTTCCACATGTTGTGAGCAACCACAGTTGTACATTACTTGGCTTTCTTTTCATTATTCTCTACCTTTCTTATCATATTACATTGTCTGTTTCTCAACCCAGGAGGTTTTCTTCATTCTCCTCCCCCTCCTGTGTGGAGGGGTGAGTGGCTGTGCAGTGCTTAGCTTAGTGCAGCAGAACCACAACAGACCCAAAAATCTTCTCTACTGCACAAGCAAACAAACAAAAACTTCTTCATATCTAGGGAATCAGATTCTCTAAGTGAGGACACTTCACAGTCAGAATAATTGCACTGAAAATGCTAAGAGACTCCCCATTTCAGTGATTTGCAGAAAGCTCTGAAAAAAAAAAAAAAAACAAAAAAAAGAAGAATCGATTTTAAGTTTTAATAAGTATACCAACTAAAATACAAGTATTTGTACCTTAAGTGCCTGGAATTTACTGTTATATTGCAAGAAGTTTATATCTAGTATTGGTTTTTTAAATGGCTATTGAACCATTTGCAAATATTTTTACAATCCACTACTACAACACCAAACGGCCAGTGAAAATACTGGAAAAACTGAGGTTTGAAATTTAGTCTTTAACATGGGATGAAGGATAAAAGGAAGTTTAACCTACACAGCCCTATCTCAGAATTACTTTGTTATAAGCAACTACCAACTTTTTTCCTCTTTTGCTAACTGGCAATGTTACATTTCAAGTCGTCCAGTGTGATTTCATAACATCAATACTTGGAATTTGAATAGAGGGTCTTCATCTCTGCAGAAAAGAATGGCCAATACGCCACAAAGTCCCCAAAGAGAAACAAAATGCTTTAATTAAAGCTATTTCTTTTGCTAGAGTGCTATTTCTAACTTATGATTTGCCAAAGGCATTGTTTTACTCATGTTTCAATGGAATACTTAGCACAGCATGAAATAGATGGCATCTCCTCTGTAGCAAAAGTGAAAGGTTGACTTTTGCCCTGGGCATCTTTTATTTTCTATGAAAGCTTAGAGGTAGAAACTGAAGCATGATAATTGAACCTTGAAGGAAAAAGTAGTGACATTATAACAACTGCTTCTGTCAAGTGATAAATATCCTGTGTTGCAATATATTTAATTTGTAAAAATAAATTGATGGTGTTAACAAACATTTAAGCAAGTCACTCTACACCAAATGGGATATGCTGATAGCTAGAAAGCCCCATTTATCACAGTTCCAGGTAAAGGAACAGTTTACTGACAAAAAAAAAAAGGGTAATTTAATATAATCTTAAAATAGTAAAATCAGCATTTAACATTTATTATACATGGCATATTAAAAAGGTGGTTTTCATATTCTTTAGTGCCCAAGGCAAAAACCTGAAAGTGCCAGTAGAAATAACAAATGATGTAATAGAAGTGTGTAAAACCTGAGGCAAGAATGCATCGTAGTCAGAATCCAATGGTTGTGCTCAAGTGACGTACACATTTGCACTCTGAAGTTTCGCCTTTTTTCCCTTTGGTTTAAGCTACCAAAGCAGCAGTCTCCTAGTGAGATGTGTCAGAACTAATGTATCTGAATGTAGTTCACTGTAATTGAAAGTAATTCATGCTGTCACATTTACTGTAATGAGAGGTCACATCTCGAGGGCCATAAATGTTGTTCACATTAATCGTAACTGACACCTTCCTCCTCCTTCAGGGAAATTCAGCCATATTACATGGCTTAGTTCACATCCTTTTCAAGCACTGAACTTCTTTATGTTTGGAGGTTTTTGTTGGTTGCTTTGGGTTTGGGATTTTTTGGGTTTGTTGGGTTTTTCTTTAAAGAAAAATAGGCACCAGAAACAAACTCTGCCTTGGATATTGTAATAAAGTCAGCTCACAAAGTACACAGTAATAATTTCAGTTACACTGATCTCCAAAAATGCCACAGGTAACTAGAAATTATGACCTAAAATCTGTCCGTTCCAGAAGCAAATACAATCCTTAAGTTGTACATACATATAGGCCATATTCAAAAGTGGTGTTTTAGAATGCAACATACTACCCAATGACCACAATGACCAGCTGGACTGCAGGCTTTCTTTTGTTCCCACTAGTACCTAAATATATGATGCTTTAGGAGTCATAAGGTGATATAGTAAACAATGTCTTCATGTTGGAATTTTGAAACCTCTGCTGGACATGCCAGGAAATGAACCTCTATTCTTGATCTATTTCAAACCTGATATTTAAACTATGATACTATTTCCTTTTTAAATATTAACTAGTCATTTGGGTTTTTAACAGCATGTAAAACTAAACCTTCTGCCCTCCCCCCGCCACCCCGCATTTGACAGCTATTCACTTGAAGAAAGCTCTTCAAAGCACTGAATACATGTGTACTCCGTGTATAATTAATACAGTTTTCAGAAAACAACAAGCTTTTCATCTGCATGCTTAGTTTATCCTGGAAATAATATTGAAAGATGCATGCCACTTTTTCTTCTATGACAAACACACACTGGAGATAGTATGATGTGCTTGTTAACCAGAGAATAACCTTAATTTCTTAGTTTTACAGGTTTGGGGTTTTTTTTCCCCTCTGGCTTTTCTTGAAAAAATAAGTACCTGAGCCACAATTAACAAGTGAGATCTTAGCTCAGATTTAAAAGCTTGGCTTTTTTCTAATAGATATTTACGAGAATGCAAAATATGAATATTTCCTTTAGTTTAAGCAACAAATTATAGTATTTATGATGCAAAAGTTCACTGATAACCCTCAATTATTATTAAACCACTGAATAAGACAAAAACAGAGACAGCTTCAATTCTATAATAGGCTAGAATAATTTGATATTATTTGAAAGGCAAAATCACCTTCAAGTTACAATTTTAGAATAATCAACAGTGAAAGACTCCAGACTATCACAGAACAGAACTCTTCAGGGATAACTAGAAGTAATTTTTGAAGACCTATTTTCCTGTTGTCTGACAGTGTCATTTAGTTTTCAAGAGGCATCCAGCAATTGTGTAATTTCCTACAGTAATAGTTGGTGTAGAGCCACATAAAACACTCCGATGATCTCTGCAGCACAAGTGTGCTGAAAGAGCTCGTTCTATTCTTCAACGTAAAAGAAACATCAAAACCAAAAAATGCATGACTTCAACATAAAAAGGCCATAATATGCTTATACCTCTTATTTATGATTAACCTTAGCTATTGTTACATTTTCAACAACATTACCCAATATTTTTCGGAACTAAATCTAGTTTTTGCCTCAAAACAGGTATGCACTTGACATTTTAATATTTCTACACATAATATTCACCCTATCCCAGCATCTATGATACTCCACAGTTCTTACTGTACCAAACATGTAATCAATAAGAATGAAAGAATGACGTATTTAAAATAGTTCTCCATTTTTAGTATTATCTGCATTACAAATACATCAGTTTCCTTCTCTGCAAAAGTCACTTTGGCACTTCTGCCCAACTGACTTATCAATATATATTTCTAATATATTATCACTTGGAAAAAGAGCTCAAAAAAAAAACAAAACAGTGAAGCTATACTTCAATAAATCACCTTTGCCATTGACTGCTCATCATTACTAAAAGTATGTAAAATTAACTATAGGCCTTTCTAACTAAGGAAGTGACTTTTACTTCACAAATACTTTCTAGTTAAACAAAGAATAAGCCAGAAAGTACAAACATGTAAAAACATGGACTACTAGTGAATCCTGAAAGACTCTATTTGAAGCAGGTGAGTTATTTGCTTAGGATTGACTCTCAAAGTACTTCAGGTTGCACAGGGAGGTGATGGCTGCCCACTCCCTGGAGGTGTTCAAGGCCGGGTTGGATGGGGCTTTGGGCAGCCTGGCCTAGTTAGAGGTGTCCCTGCCCAAGGCAGGAGGTTGGAACTTGATGTTTCAGGTGCCTTCCAACTCTAACCAGTCTATGATTGATTCAATAACCCAGCAATCATCAAAATCAAAGTTCCTGGTGAGAAGCAGCAGCACCAGCAGTTCAGAATAAACTCTGGGTATTTTATGATTTTGCAGATATTCTAAAGCTTTATTTTTTTGATGTCACAGAATATATAGTCTAACATTTTATTAGGTTAGGGAAGATGAAGGTAATCTTATTAATATGTCAGTAAACTGAGATCTCATCTTGTATCTATTTTGTTTCTTGATTCTTTGCTGTGCCCTTCCAGCAGATTTGACAGCATTGAGATAATATGTGACGATGGGAGGCCCAATCCTGCAAAAGTGAATGTCCTGTTCACTCCTACTGGAAGTCTGTTCGCATATCTCACCCCTCTGGTGTTAGGAAAGCTCCCTAATGTAACTTTACTCAGAGTTAGTTGATACCCAGCTGCTCTTGTGCTAACACTATCCTTTAGCTAAAGCAGCTTTTCTCTCCCCTTCAGGTTCCCCCAAAAAGATTCTCTCTGATTCTTCAATTTTCCTAACTGAAAAATGTCATGCTGGTACAGTTCCCTCTTATGAAATAAGTCTTCTTTACACAGTCATCCTATTATCCTTCCTCTGCACCTATTTATTTGAATTGATCAAAAGATGATGATTAATTTACCCTCTGTCAGAAAGCAATTTCCACAGTGTGACAAAGTATGCACATAAATCTGTTATGTAATTGAAAATTACACATCTCTTGTATAGAGAGATTCTTTAAAACAGAGATAAACCTTCAAATCCTTACATTAGAGGAAAAAATGTCACCACGTGAACTCCACCAGTCAATCAACACTAGTTTATTCCAACCATACTTGACCAAAATTCCTTACACTAGTTTTTTTGCAATCACACCATTCCATTCTATGTAAGCATATAGAGCTTCGTAACATTTCACCCTGAGGGAGTCCTTTCTGTGGGGATCCTTCGAATGGACATGAATTTTTATAGCAAAGAAAAGGAATGTTCTGGTTTGTTTACATAAAGCTGTCTTTTCCCATATTACATAAGCCTTGATGATGTCTTCACTATTGCGTATTTATCATGTCCACAGTTAAATAATACTCTCTTAAGTCAAAAGGAATAGAACTGAATTCAGAATTTGGAAGGTATCCAGTGATACTTTGTTGTAGTAATGCTTTCTTTGGATGAAAGAGGCTGGACAAATGCAAAGCCTTTTTACCATTGTTGTGAGATATGGTTAGACGAGCTCTTCAGGCTATATACATCTCATTTAGATTCTGCGACAGCAATAAGAAATGAGAAGAGCAGAGTGAAGTTAGCCAGACAGTCACTCCTTAAGACTATTTTTTAAAATCCCCTATTTCAGAAAAAAGGCCATATTAAAAGGAAGAATTCTTTTTTTACCTTTACTTGCAGTCTCCTATAAGTAAGATTATAAAGAACTATGCTATGTGGCTTTTTATTTTCATATGTTTTCTATAGCTTATGCTGACACATCATGTAAAATGCTGTCGTTCGTTGTCTCTCTTTTCAATGGATGTTCCCTTTCACATAAAATTGCTTACCCAAAAGATACCCAACTACAGACAGCACCATTCTGGTACTACTTAGCCAAGCTAAAAGACAATTTGAAATCTGACCACAGATTTTGCAATGACTATCCTATCTAACAGCCATGAATACTGGAGTTCTAACAACATTTTATGCCTCAGTTCAGCTTTGTTTCATTACATAAGAAAGAGCACTACAGATGTGTTATCAAACAAGGTCAAATTACATATTATAATTTCTGAAGAATTATATGTTGAGATGCCATCCATTCTCCCCTCTGGAAAAGCACAAAAGGTCTCTAGAAAAGGCCACAGTAACTTAGTTCAGCTGTTGTGAGAGATCCAGGATAATTTCCAGACCAACCTCCTAGCTACTGGCCATGTAGAACACTGTGCCCTTGGAGTGCCTGAGATGCTACAAGTCAGGTAAATCTCAAGTCAGACTGTGAAGTATTTCTACCATGATGGGACAATGAAATGCACCTTATACGCTTAAGAAAAAACTGAAGACAAACTCATACCAAGGTTCTTGACCTCCTTAGTTTCCCTTTACCTCCAAGTTTCACCAAATTCCACAACAAATCAGCCCAAAATGTTTGCAAAAGGAAAGGCAAAACCATACGATATTTGCTTATATATATATATAAGCAAATATATATATTTATATTTATATTTATTTTGCTTATATATATATAAGCAAATATAAGCTTTTATATATATAAGCAAATATAATGCAATATATTGCATTCTCCTGTCTCTCTCACATTACTAAGATAACCTTGGGTGTTACTACTTTAGACTGTGTATCACAACAGGCATTTTAGTTCTAAACTACTGCTAAGCTTTAATCATCTTTGTTGCATTAGTTTAACTGAGTCAAAACTTGATTGCATCAAGGACAGATGCATGGTGTATTTATCTTATTAATATATATATATATTTTACCTGTAGTGCTAACAGCAAAGTGACCATAGCATAAATAAGTAGTGTCAACCAAATCTAGCTAAGTACTAATAGCCTTAAAATTGTTGCAGCAAAACATCAGCATAGGTTAGTAAGCTGCAGTCACTGACACTGCAGCTGCACTGATCATGCCCAAACCAACTAGCTTTAAGTCTTCCCTATGTATTCTGTAATTAAGTCTCTGACTGCAATGCATATAACCTAGACATAGTGACTTGATAGCACTATAAAACCTTGTATTGCCTGGCAAATAAAGCAGTCCACTAAATTACAGAGCTCTGACTGTCTAGAGCCTCTATTCCAGTGTCTAAGAACTGCATGCAGAAATATACTCTCCATCTACTAGCATATACGGTGGTGATGAAACCAGGCACTGGAAACAGACTGGGAATCTGGCCAAACATCACTGTGTTGGAGAGTTGCGACAGACAAAAGACTGCTGTGCTCAAATTCTACAGGCATCTCATTTACTTAAACATTTTAATGGTAGCTTTGATAAATATACAGACACTAGTCTATATATTGTAATATACAGGCTGTATATTACAGGCTACATATACATAGACTATAGTCTGTATGTATGTATGTAATGCACAAGCTGTTGGTACAGCAGAGAATGGAAAGTAACATTCTAAGAATGTTCTAAGAAGTGCAAACTGAGATTTCAAACCAATCCCCTCGCTTGGGTTTATTTCCGAATGCATCTAAAGAACACAAGGAGAGAAAAGCCTTCTCCCACCCTTCAAAAACAAAGTAGGTCAGCATGACCTGGTCATATTTCCTTACGTTTTTATGCTGGCCAACTACTGCAGAGTGCAAGGGAGAAACTTGAAATATATATCCATTAGAAGCTGTTCCATACATTTGCTACAGCATTACATATAGATCCACAGACAGCAAGCAAAGGTAAGAAACTGAAAATGTAAATGCAGAGTTTTAATTTAATGTCTGAATAATCCCCATCCCAGCCTTAATCTAGAGAATTTCTGCTTGCCACACCAATATAATGCAGATGAATATTTCTTTAAAAATAAAATTGTTATTCCTTAATTTTTGCTTCTTATTGTATCAAATCTTTGCTCTTTAAAAGCAAGACAGAAAAATATTAGCCTTTTTTCCTCCCTCATGTAAGATGGCAGCCTTCCATATATTCTTAATATTAAAACTATGTCATTCTTAAAACTATGCAACATTCTTTTCATGAAGAATTGCATGAAGTTTTGTTTTTCAGCAGGAAAATGCTATTAGGGCAAAAAGTCTAAAAACCCTCTGAAATATTCATTTTCAGATGAACACAAATACAGAAAGCTCATGTATGAATAGCAGAGGACTAAAGTTTAAAAACATAGCTGAAGAGTGGGTAATAAGAACATATAAATCCTTCCATCTTTCAATCTTTCTTTTAAAACTCAATTTAGGTGCATAGTGGTTAAAATTGGATTCTTTGAATGTTTCTCTGTTACCTCAGTGCAATCAACTAGTACGCTCAGGGCAAATCCTACCATGTGTGTACACAGAACAAATACCCAGACGATCTGCTTGGCAGAAACGGCAAAAAAGCTAACACCCTCTAGCTTTAACCTTGACTGACCTGTGGATCAAGTTATTTTCTACAGCAAATGCTACAAAAATATTATATTATACTAACAATTAGAGACTGTATTTAGCTGTGCAAAGATTCAGTTTGTCACAGTTTGCAATGTTCAGTAAAGATAAGACCCAAATATAAATATGACCTCCAATGCAAATGAAGGATCATACATAGACTTACAGAAGGAAATAACTTTGTAAATCATAGCTGCTTTCTATTTTCTGTTCTGCCAAACATGAAAACAAAAGAATTCAAGGAATGAGCTGAATCCTTTTGGTATACTGTGGGAAACCTGCTCCAAGTAAAAGATTACATAGCATGAAACTTGTAATCCTTACATTGTACCTATTTGGAAAAGGTCAGCCTATCAACTTAATAAAGTTTAGGTGGAGTGCTTCAGAATCCATTTTACTATCTGTCTTCAATCACTTGCCCAGCCAGACCAAGTTCTAAGTAGATAACATTAACTACGGTACTTCAGGCTCACAATGAAGCATCTGACAACTGTCATGAAGACTGTCTGGATATTATCTTTTTGTAGATAAAGAAGTTCAGTTTGCTTCAAGCAATAAATTCACTTTCCATAAAGAATGCAGATGGTTAGATACCAACACGATGAATGTTGTACATGCCTTACATGAAAGATCAGAGCAAGCAGTTATTCTATTCATCAGTTATGAAAAAATCAATTAATTTAGCATTTAATTTGCAAAAGAATGTTAATATAACATCACACACCTACATGACAAATATTTTGCTGTGCCAGTATGTTTAATGCTACTTTACCCAATTTACCGGAGTGCATTGTAAGTAATTGTGAAACCATGCCAACATCTCAAAATGTAGTTCAAAGCGTTCCATCCCTGAACTGTACAACATATACTGAGACATCCTTAACTTCTGCAGAACAAGTCATTATGTTCAGTCTCAAGTCACACAATAACAACAATTTTTTTTTTTTTTTAAATTATCTGTTAAACCAGTATCCTCTTCCCATCAATGTGTTCATAACGACCTTTCTGGAAAGCACTACAAGTGCCTAAATATTGTATACTCTGCAGATAACTCACACCGGTGTTACAATACTTTGAGTCACTTGACAACTGCACATTATATTTGTACGTCTTCCAGTGACAGAAGCAACCATGATAACATACTTCTAGCCAAACTGCCAACCCAAAATCAGTTCCAAATGGAAACTCATTAGCCTATGAGACATAAGACACAGAGAAGAAAACAGGACTAAAATATTCTTCAAAATATTATTTCTCAATTATTTTTGCTATAATGCTGTGGGATATTTTTGCAATCATTTCATATGTATTCATTACAACTTCAGAAATCCACAGCTGGAAGGTCTAAGCTCACAAGTCCTGGTGGCTTGCTAAAATGTGATCTTCCCTTAACATTCTGCTCGGAGAAATCAAAACTGAGACAAGTCTGAAGGCGAAGGCTGTAAATTCAAAGTATTATCCACGTCAGTACATGCAGTAGTCAAAATTTTGATTCACATCACACATGACCCATGATCATGCATCTGTTCAATTATTTATAACACATAATGCAGAGCCTATCTAAGTTTGACAGCTATAGCAGGTCAGGTGATCCGTAAACCAGACAAAGGCCTAGTAGGCCAAAGAGACGCCACCTGCTCTGCACTAAATGCCAATGAAAAGTTAAACTGCAGGAAAAAAAAAAGTAAAAAACTTCAACAGCTACAGGAATTTTACTTACATTCAGAATGCAAAGGACATTTCCAGTTTAGTAGTTTTCATCTCTAAATCAAATGGTATTTTACGGGGCTTTGACTCAAATGCTACGTTTCCCAGTTTCTCATTTTATGTGAGTTTTAAGTTCAATGAAATACCTATAGGTTTAGGTCCAGCCTGCTATGGGATAAGAAATGCAGGGAAGACCACGTACAAGCAAGCCTGTTTTTCCAGCAGCACTGGATTAAACTGAGCATTACTCCCCTCTAATTTGTTGGTCTTGCTCATAAAGGCAACACTATTTCAACTACCAGGAGTATGTTGAACCAATTAAACAAATATTAAAAGTTGTGGGAATGGGCCACTAACACAAGTTTGTTCATTGATCTGTCTCACTACACCACTGCACACAGGTATAATAACACCACAATCAACGCAGCAGAAACATATGCTGGAGGATGGAGACACTGCTCAAGCAAACAGTGAAACAAAAAACTGTTCCTTAAACTAAAATCCTAGTTCTTGGGGAGTGGGAGGGAGGGTGGGAGGGAGGGGGCAGGAGGAGAAGAGGGTGGAGGAGAGTGCAGGGAGGAATCAGTTTTCAGAAGTATCAACAGCTGGATCCTTTTAAGTAGCAGCACTAGGAGAATAGAAGAAAGCCAAGTTAGCTTGATCCCAGGTTTTGCCTTTCAAGAATTTCAAGATGGGACCACAGAAGTTACCGCTAACAGCAATGCAGCTATAAAACCAAGCAGAAATCACTGTTCTCTGATCTCCCATATGACAAAAGCCTAGATTGGTTTTACCTCTGGCCCGCATGAAAGACCGACTGCCACAGCAACCCAGGGAAACGTTCTTTAAACAAACTTGACTTTAAAGCTACAAAATCAAGAGTGATTCAGCTCAACGAATAAAAGCTTCTCCCTTCCTTCAGGACAAAAAGCAGTGCCCTTCAATCACCCTAAAGAAATTAATCCATGAATAAAGCGGTGCCCTTTAAGTTCAGTAACTCCATTTTGACCTCCAGTCTTTGTTCTTTCTTGGCTGAGGGCCTACATAAACTCATCTGAAGAAAACCACAACACATGGAACTGTGGTTTCACATGAGGAGTGAATACTCAAGCGTTTTATCATTTACTAGAGAGCTGGGTCAAAGGCTCTGACAGGTCCCCAAACAAACCTCGTGTACAGTTCCAAAAATCAAAAATTTGCTTTCTGCCCTCTTAGAGCATCCTGCCCATCAACAAAATCCCATTCAGATTTTTAAAATGGTCAGATGCACCTGGGTTCAAAATTTTCACCTCGTACCTCAGAGTTTGTATAGCTTCAGCTCCAGCATTAAGACATTTAAGGTCACTGTATCTAAGTAATAATACAGTCCAAGTATTTCATGGCATATCCCGAACTTTTCTAGTCCTGTTACATGCAGGCACTGACGAATCTTGATCAAGTATCCTTATGTACTCCAGATTACTCGAAAAACTAATAATACACAATAAACTATCTAAAAGACATAGAATGAATTACAAGAACAGCAAATTTGCATGTTAATGAGGGATGATGCCATTAAGTGCAAAGACCATAAAAATATCTCTATCTAGACTGGCAAGAAAAATCATCAGACAAGCAAAACAAAATTTAAAGAATGAACAGAGTTAACAGTAGGCATAGCTAAATCAGCCTACATAAACCTAACTTCAGAAAGACAGAGTCTACCATAATTTCACAGACAGTAACTTGCACTAGGCAAAGTCATGTGATCTAATGCATAATGGGAACAAATTGGATTAGCACCAATTGCACAGCAATGAAATGCAGGAATGCTTAATGGAAAAAATAAGACATGCAAACTGCTTTCAGAGATTATTATTTTCTTTGAAATTGCAGAGGTTAACCCAGTTTATTTCACTAACTGAAGAGGAAGCAGATTATCAATAGTTTTAAATAAACAAATCTCTTTTTGCTGGACGCGAGCAAGGAGTAATTTTTAGGAACATACAGTTTAAGAAAGCATGATGGGAAAGACTCTTACAGCCCCAGTTGGGAAGCAAAAGTTAGATAAAATAAGATTTTAACCAAATTATTTTTAATTTGAACTGTTTTTTTTTCCTCCAAATCTCCTTTCAGGTTCTCTTTGCTCCTACAAGCATATCAGTAGCTTATGGAGCTAACCTTGTTCAATCCTCTCATTTTATGAGATTTACCTAAGCAAAAGTGCCACTTACTCAAACCCAGAGTTCTTTGCTTCATATTCCCTAAGTTCAGTAAAATTGCACTAACAACAGCAAAAAGCAACACCACAGTGGCATATGCTGCATGATCTCATTGTAGTGAGAAATTTGGAGTATTTTGCTGTAAAAAGTGTCTTCAAATGCTTGATGAAATAATCATGTTTCTAGTGCACTTAAAGCTTGGTTAAACATTACTGAAGTTTTTTTAAACCTAGAAAAAACTGCATTAAAAAAATCTAAATTCATGCAATTTAATGCAAAGCCAAATTAGTTTTAACTTTATTATAAAAAGTATCAATATTTACATTAAATGTATAGTTCAAAATTTATCAGAATGTATTTGACCCATCTCCACACCATTAAGATACTAATTTTCTAATGTTGTTGTTCCTTACTATCTGAACACCCAAGTACAAATAACCAAAAAGATCTGCTCACATACATAATCAGATCACCTTCCTAATTGCGTGGTGTGATTAAAAAATTACTATGGAGGGGGTCTCTGAAACCTTTGCCCAACAAAGAAGTCTGCAGAAAAATATGGAAATTACCTGTCTCCATAAATTAGGTGTCACTTTTTAAAGCTTGTGACTTGAAAAAAGCAGGCTAATAGAGCCCCTTTGGGAAAAACACCATACATGTAAATCGCACCCTGCTCCCAGAGGCCTCTATTCTCATGCATCAAGATTGTTAATTCCCTCCTTACAGCCACAGAATAACTTCCTAACTAGATTTCTGGCAGGACTTTAGAAGGTCAGCAGTCTCAAACTATTTCTTGTTGACTCCAGACGTGTTGCTCAAAGAAAAGTAACACATTCTCCACTGTGATCACAGCCCCTTCTAAGGAAATGATTGAGAACATGATAGAATCCTAAAATATTTAACAAGGATGTATTTTAGAAGCTGCTGCTGACAACTTTACTATTTCTGTGAGTATGTTTTACAGCATGACTTTCTTCCAATTTTGAAATATTACTACCTTATTTGGGAATACTGTGATCAAAATCTTACACAGGAGAAAAGCTCATAAATTGTACAGAATGGAATGTAGGTAAATGCTGAATTTTCTTTCATTACCTGTTTTGATATGATCTTTAATTTATAGCATGATGACAAACTACGATAAAGTAAAAGCTTCAATGATCTGAAGAACATCAGTACAAGTTAGTGCAACATGAAACAGAAAAAGCACTCAAAAGTCCCTGTTTACAGTAAAACAGCAGTACAGCAGCATTTACTCCTGCCATCCCAGTGGAAGCAAAACTCCATGCCTGTTAAACCAATATTCATTGAATGATATCAGAACAAAAACACAACAATTTTGTATATTCAAAGTAGTCCCATCTCTACATTTTTTACCTTCTAATTTGGTCTATAGAGGAAGTTGAACAACAGGCTGTGTCTCATTTCTGCATGTATATATATATACACATATAAAGTACCCCCTAAGTCTACCAAAGTGCTCAAGGATTCTAGCACTGGCCACATTTAGTGCAGAAAATGAGTATGTACTGAAACCAGGCGGTGATTTGAAATTTCTTTCAACTTCATTTTTTATTTTCAAGTCTTACATCACTTGTCATATTTAGTAATTATGTGTTCTAGACAATCCCAATTTTATAGGAGCCCGTCATGGAAGAAAACCCCTATTTAATCTATACCTTACAACACCTTCAGAGTGGGCACTTACTCTTTCCTCTGGGGTCCATCTCCCTTCAGTACAATGTAAGAATATAAATATTTACTAAAAATAGTTCAGCATGAGGATGAGTCACAGCATCATGTCCTTGGAGGCTAATTAAAAGTGGAGTCATTCTGATCAAGTGTTATAATAACCATCTAATAATCAAAACAAATAGAATTACACCTTGAGTAAGTACTATTTAATGCGAGAACAGCTGATTCATACCCTTAGTTTTAAAAGGTCCTGTTGTGTGCATAAATAATTTCACTACTTACAATGGGTTACACATGATAGCAAGGTTTAAAAGACTGGTTCTCACTTTTGGAAATAAGTTAGATGTGTGTGAGACATGAACTTACTATCCATGCTATGAAAGATTTCATTAAATCATTAATGAAAATGAAAAAACTGTCAGGATCCAATTGTGCTGTTGTGAACTCTGCATGGGAAACAGTTCATACTGTTCCTCCAGATGATAACTTTTTTTTGTTATTGTGTCAAAAGTTTTCAGAAACCACAAGTGAAGTTAATAGTCAGAATAAACAGGAGAAAAATAGAAGGTTGGAAAACTGGCTAGTTATTGACTGAGGCTGTGGGCTGTGTGCTCATTAGCTTCAAAGAAACCATGATTTATTACAATAAAGCTCTGCAACACTGTAACTGAGTATTTAAAATTATACTAGCTGAACTTCATTCTCATGCCAATTTGTACTCAGACTACTTCTGTACTCATTTACATTTGAATAGCTATTTTCATACTTAAGTAAATTCCTATAGAAGCTGTTTCATTAAATAAAAGTAGTTCTAGTAATTCTACTCTTGAGTATTTATTATAAGTATGTATTTATGGTACAGGTCATAAAATAAGCAATGATAAAACCTCAAACCATGGTCTTCTACCAGCTCAAACTGAAAGATATTGCAGAAAAAATAGTTAATATTTAAACTTCTCCTCTAGCAAAATAATCATACTCTTGATTCAGCTGGTTTTATGCAAGAAAATAGGATATTAAAAGTTGCCAATCCAGGCACAGAATGTTGTTGGTTCAGCTGTTGCAAAGACACCTGTACTGCTGCCTACAAAATAAAGCACTGAGCAGTTAAGTGAGGTTTTATAAAGATGCTTGAGCACTGAAATTAAAAATTAGTTTATTTGCTTGCAAAAGTCTCAGTCAATTTGGTTAGCACAATGCTTGAAAGAATATTAGGTAGGTGTTGCTTACTGACCATTTCTGCTCTGATTTTAAACGTATACAGTAACAGTAAATAAAAGTAGGTATCCTTAACTGTAACCTAACAGAATATTCTGAATCAATAAAGAGCAAATAAAAATATATTCGCAATTTTACATCTATAGATTACTACATTAAATTAGCAAGGAGTGTACTGAAATATGTGTCTATCCCACCAATAAACATGATCCATGTATTTACCCTTTTCACAGAATTCTTTACTTGAAAAAAGTTAACAGTATGTTCAGATGTTCTACTGATCTGACTACAATCCAAGCATTTTATAGAAGTGGAAGTGTAAAAGTAGCTTTTAAAAGCTAAGGGATAGTAAGCAGATCCATTCAAAGATTTCTGCTAGTCTGGGCTGGACCAAAAAATCAGCAATGAGATCTTACATGATAAAATTCTACTGCTAGAAGGGACAGCCACAGCTGACTGCTGCAAGGAAACAAAACGTGTTACCGGTTTTTGGCAAAGGTGATTTAGAGTTCTTAAGCATATTAATAAGTGTAATGTCACTTCAAGAGCAGAGTCAACTGTAAACAAAGTAACATTTAGAAAATGCATCTAAAGCAACTTGCATTACATAATTAATATGGGTCTACTTCCTAGATTAGTACCTTGACAAAGGAAGTTTTCTTTATATGGAGCTCTGATTACAAGATTGCAGAAAAGCTAACGAGTTCCCAAGGCAGGTGACTTTGTCATTCATTGTCTTTTACTCCTCCGCAAGGAAAACTTATACAGAGTAACTACTGAAGGAAAAATGCAAAGTACATATTCAAAATTTCTTTGGTTTATCATATCAGTAAATAAAACAACTTGATGATGTTGTTCCTGCAGTTTCTCAGCTATCCATCTATATAAAAACATTAAGTTGGAAGTGTTCCAAAATATTGTTTTCAGGTGCATATAGAAACAAAAAAAGATTCTGTCCCACACCAAGAAACATGCGTATGTTATGAACAATCTTTCTTCCAGGTTAGCCACCTATCATCCTCTTTCTCTCAGATTAACTATGTTTAATAGTTGGCACTTGTACTTTCCTTATCAGAAGTTTAGGTAACACCTTAAACCCTCTAAGGTCCTATGAAGAGTTATTGTTTCTTTTTCTCCCCTGTGTGCTGGGAACGCCATTCAAAAATCAGTAATTTCAGGCATGGACACAGCCAACAGGTTCATGCTTAATATTCTTCCAATCCAATCCAAGACGTTGCATAATTAAAATTTTTTGCAGAAGGGATGAAAATCTAAAACAATTTTGTGACCTGCACAGCCAGCACCTTTCCCAGAAAGGTCTTAGGTGGTCACCTGTGCTACTACACATTTTAATTGACCAAAAGCACAAAGGGTTTCCTGAAAAATCAGGTCTTTGCCAATGAGCCAGATAAGCTTTCTGTATACAATATTTTTCTAATTTACACTGGTCTGTGATTAAACCAGGATTATATAATTGAGCTCCTGGTAACTGGCATGCAAAACCATTCACAAAAACCACCAGTAAAAACAGTGCCATTCCACTGAGAGCAATCTGAAGTGCTGCAACAGCAGCAATCTTTGAACTGCTCAAGTTTCCCATAGAAATGCTTATGTGTTTTCCCATAGAAATGCAACCATTTCCTCCCTGCTATTTTTTTTTAATCACAGGGAGAAGTTAAAACAAAAAACCTAACTTTTTATGCTTTGGACCTCTATATCAGAATTATAGAAATGTAGCATTAGGTGAGCAGATAGACCTAGCCAGCATCAGAAAATAGAAGCAAATCAATTGTTTTTCAAGTTGCTATGGTGAGTTGCCTTTTTTTTGTTCCAATTCATAGCTATACATAAGAAAAAATGTCACGAGATTTGGAAAAATGAAAGTTCCAACTTGCTCATATACAGCATCACTGTCTTAAAGAAGGGACTCTATCTAGTACTCAAAACCCCCATCTCTTGACAAGACACAGCATGTGAGAGTACACGAACCACTACCACTGTAACATGACTATCTCTGTACACAGGCAGCAGAAATTGTATGGAACATGTTACTTGAACATGTCATTAAAAATGCTTCATTCTATCTTCATATACAGAAATTCCAATAGCAGAGTTCCAAATACAGTTCTCCAGCACTAAGTCATTTTGGAATACATTAAAAATCTAACTAGACCTATAGGCATAACTAAGCCTAGCAGATTTATTTGGGAATAAATCACAGTATTGTTTGCTATTTGTTTTATTTATTTGTACCTTCATTTCAGTTGAACAGAAGAATGACTTTGTCATTAAAAAATTAAATAGTTAAAAAAACACTTAAAGAGAATGTTGTTGATTAACTGAATTCTTTGAAAATATGAAACACTAATCTATTTAATTATAATTTTTTAAAAAATCTATTCAGTCTTGTATAAAATTCTTCAGCAGTACGAAGCACAGTCAGTGAGTATACTTGTTAGGTTACTACCAGTCTTCAAAATTTCCCTTATATTCACTCCTGCCCTGTTATTCCAGTATCAAGTAAATTTTCTACGAAGGTAAATTACACCCTCTTGAAGATCAAGAAAGACAAAAACGTGTGAAGTTCCCTTCCTTAAGGAACTAACCTTGAGTATTAACACTCTATCTTACTTTATTCAACTGTGCAATTCTTCCAGTACCAGTTATTATTAGTCTGCTGTCATGCACACACAGACACATGTATACAGACACTTAACCACTTTCTTCTTTCATACTTGAGTCCCCCCATTTCTGTGTTCTTGTTTACTTAAGCTTGGTACAGTACGAATGACTTTTATTAATGACCAGTTTTACCGTTACTCCTGACTGAGAAAAGACGTTATTTTTGAGAATGAGCTTAGGAAGCATTTGCTTCCAAAGCAAACATTCTGATTACTCTGTAAGACTGAAACAAAACCAAGCTCAGGGAAGAACCACCACTCATCAAGGAATAGCTGGATAAGGAACAGGGCTACACTACTATGAAGGAACAGTAGCTACACTACTATCCTGAAGAAGAAAAAAATTCCTGTAACTTCATTCCTTTTGTGAGAACTTTTATACATGTGGTGTAAGGGCTGTACTGTATACAACATGTTCTATAAGGACACAAACATGATTTGATCCTACCAATAATCATGAGGGCACATGAGAAGTGAGAGGACAATACTGTTACTTCATTCTGGTTTTTAGTTCTCCTCCATGTGCACATCCAAGCTTTTGAGTACATTAAGAACAAAACAGACGTAAACAACAGAATCCGATAAATAAAATGTAACTGCATGTTTAGAAGTTGCTTTATTTCTCATCTTAATTTCTTGTACTCCAACTTTTGTCAGAGAACATTTGAAAATTAATCCCGCGTGAACAGCAGACACTGAAATTGTCTTTTCCTGTCATTTTATGTGCATTTTCATTCCTTTTTAAAATGAACAATCTGTTTAGTTTATCATCACATTAAACAATTACAACTGTTCCCAATTTTCATTTACAAAGTTATTGCAGCACCACTTGAAAGCTATAGACTTGCTCAAGAATAACATTGCTGCTTTGAAATTAACTCTGTATTCAAGTGAAGAAACTGAGATCATTTAAGACTGAGCATTATATGAATCTCAGGAGTTCTCTGAAGGAATAAAATTCAAGGTTATTCCCTTTAAAACTGCCATGATAGATACCCGCTCCACCTATTAGCCATTGACTATGCAAGTATTTCCTTCCTATTCTAAAACCTATATTGAAAATGAGAACAGACATGTAAGGTTTTACTATATTAACAGTTTCCTCCCAGTTAATCTATAGATAGGCAAGTTAAAGAGAAAGGAGTTTTATGACTGCATTTGCACTGCAGTGGTTGAAAACATCTCCCTCAGAGACAGCTCTCATAGCATGTATTATGCCACAAGGATATGCCTGCCAATCTGAGGCAACAGGATACGGGAAGAGAACAAGTGACTCCCTAGTCATTCCCTATTCAACTTCCCTAGGCAGACAATCCCATATTACCATGGCATCAGTGTCTCAGAATAAAGCACTGGTCCTATTTTTGTTTGTTGTCCCCAAAGGTACTGACCTAAGAAAAAATACAGTATTACGGTTTGAGAAGTCCCACTGTGCACCTTGAGCAATAGTTAATGACCTTACTGGATTGGTTCTGAACTCTTCTTTATAGTTCACATGCCTGCAGTGTATTTCTAGTGTGTAAGTCGAAAAAGAGCTTATTTAAGAGAAATGCTAGAGAATGTTACATGTTTGTAAACCCAGTAATTTCTACAGGTATCTCTAAGCATGTGCTCCTCAACCCACACAGGCTTGTCACCTGATAGTAATTTATACGGCTTCCTCATAACTGCCTCTTTAGAGGGACGTCTCAAAAGTGGTACAGGTTTGCAACCAAAAACTTAAAATATTAATGTTACTATTGCAATCCACTCTCACCAACCTTTTAGGATCACTTTGACCTCTTCTCCATCATATCATGTAGATGAACTGTAGCCCTCTATATACATAGGGTACTGCCAATGGCAGGGCACAGGCGCCGTACTCAGTGCCCTGGGTATCAGGACCAAGGGTCATCAGGCAGAATGTGTGTCACCTTCTCAACTACATGAAGTTTTCCTTTTGCTTGGTTGAGCTGGAACAGCAATTCTTTCTAATGGTCAGGTAGCTATGCCTCATTTGGTTTACGTTCGGGGTTTTTTTTCATATAGCATAAGAATAGCTCTATGTAGCAGTAAAAAGCAGTTCGAAATGCAGGCTTAATGTGGGGCAAACCAATTTGGGGGTAACAAAGAATTACATAACCTGTGTAAAACACAGCACATATATTACACTTCAACATAACTTGCAGACCACTAAGGAGCAAGATGAAAGAGAAACTGTAACCACACATATAAAGTTTATGCTCAAGCAGATCCTAGAATAAGGAAGAAGCAGCCAGGCAGACACTGGTACACCACCACAGAAGCTTTAACACTGCAGTCATAGTAGAGAACTGACCCTGCACTGCCAGTCTGCAGGATCTCCAGAAGAAACACCACAAAAGCCAGTGCCTGAAGTCCAACTTACACACATTGCCAGTATCGACGTTTCAAACATAATAAAACATATACCTAACACAGAGGGATGAGAAGAGTAATCAATAAGATCCAATTATGCAATGTATTTAAAAGATCCCTGGTAACACATTCCACACTGTGTGAACACACTCCTCCATTCTCGTGGCACTACTGTAGCACACCAGCACTCCCTAGAAGGGTAGAGGTTGGTGCACTCAGATCATTTTGCAACACCACAAATATATAATTCTGTTAGACTTTAGGGTGGGCTGTACTTTATTTCCTAATGAAGAACATTCATATTAAGTTTAAAAATTAAACTCTGTATTTAATATTTATTACTAACCAGTGTGTACTATGTTGTACTGGAGCTGTTTTAGATAACTGAACCTACTGTCATTAAAAAATGTTAAAGCTACTCACCCTTTGGAAGCAAGATCTGACAAGAAACGGATTATTACACAGTAATTTTAAGGTCATATGTATCTCTTCTAATTATGAATTAGCATTTTAATTAATACCAAATATCTTTATTATTTTCCTATACTTATTTAATTAAATACTCCAGGACAATAAAGACGACCTTCTGCTTTACTGTTAAACTACTTAGAAATTTGTTAGGCCAGAACAGACTCTAGTGACAAGATCGTATGGGGATGTGGGGGAGTGGGGGGAGGGGGGTGGGGGCGGTGGAAATTCAGGATTCTGTGCTTTTTATAAGAGATACATAGCATATTCCTGGTACAGGAACACCTTTCAGGTGCCTCTTCCTCCAGAAGCATCAACAAAACATGTTCAGGAGAGCACATTTTTGCTGTATCATTTTCTATGGCCACAGCTTTGCTGCATCAGCAAAATGTCATTAAAACAATACAGTAACAGCAACTATTGATCACACCCACTTCTCTGCAGTCTCTGGTGACACAAGTGGCTTCATTCAGATCACCTACTTCATACCTGTCCCACTCGTTATCCTTTGTAGCTTACTCTGATGCCATCTAGGCCCCTCATTATCACTCCCCAGGAATACCCAACAGTAAGCTTTGGTATTATCTCTGACCACAGACCTCATCTTCTGAAACCTGGGCCTTGGAAGTAATGCTACACAGATGATAATACTATCCTGATGATCAAAGAAGTTAAATTCACCAGAAATGTGCCCGACAAAATCTTTATATTCAATATTGAAATACTATCAGCTTCTCTGACAGCATAGTAACATCAACCTGAAAAGCACTGTATTTTTATAATCACATCAGTGACGGTGGTGAAGGCAAACACAACTCACAAAACATGTTAGAAACAGAAAAGCTTTACCCTGCTCTTTGCTAAGTATACAGTAGACCATAATACCATTACTGACCTCAACCTCTGACAAAGTCAACAGAGAGCAGATGCTCTACTGCTGGCAAAGCACACTGCTCCTTAAGATTATGGCAGCTCAACACAACATGCTTTAAATTATAGCCACACTTTTCACATGTATGTAGACTGCTACAGGCATTTATCAACTTACCTTACAAAATATGGAAATAAAGAAGCTGCCCCTAACTGAAAACTGTACATATTTAATAATGAAGAAATCAAGAAAAATAATTAAACTCCCAAGAGTAGACTTGAGCCTCACCTCACTGCATGTCTGCATCACAAGAGAACTTTTCACTACAGGGTGCGTTAAATGCAATAATTAAATCATCTGTTTGTATTGGTACCTGAAAAAAAGCACTAATAATTTTTCAGATACTATCATTGGTAGTGTGTGTCCATCCCCACTGTCATGTTATTGTCCCCTCCCCCTCCCCACAGAGCCAAGGACTAAAAACATATATAATTCTAGAACTGCAGAATTATAGTCAACATCAGTATAACTAAATGAAGAACTTGGCAACATGTCTCTTCATGCCTTGTATAGCACTGAAGGTACCATCTGTGCACTTAACAACTTGGTAACAGTGTCTCATTACCAAATGCTCCTGTAGGTATTAAAGCTTCTGCGCTGCATATGCATTGAAGCTTAAAAAAAAAAGAGGAGACAGGAATTTGGAATTACCTGAACTAGTACAATTAACATCTTAGCCATGTGTTAATGTAAGTGCCATTTAAAACAGAAACAGATCACAGAGGGCAAAGCTAAACGAAAAAATCAGGTTGCCATTCCCAGAATTTCAGGGGCTTTTTCTTCACTGAGGCTGAAATCACATCTCTGAGCAAATGAAGGACGCCTCACAGCCTCCAAACACTGCTGCAAATTTACTGGAAGACTATAGACTGTAACCCATCATGGGCAATTCCATGCAATCCCCTCGCTCAAGCACTTCTGCCTGCTTTGGTCCAGCCCTTGCTGCTTCATAGTAACTGAACACTTGACCCCTATCACCTCCTGTGCTTCCAGGAAGATTCTGGTTACAGAATCCAACAGAGAGTGGAAACCTTGTCAGCTACAGATTACACGTCAAATTTGGAAACAAAACTGTGGGCAAACTTCTTTCAGATCCAGCTATACAGCAGAAAAGAAAACCCCATTATCTTTAGCTTTGGGAAAAGTAAGGTTTATTTTTTAAACTGTTTTAGTTAATTCCCTTTGAAACATCAGGGCAGGGAACAACCACAGCAACAGTTTGGCTGGCAGATAAAAGACAATGGTTTCCTCTAGCAGAAAGAAAGAGCCAGGAGCTAGCAGTCAATCTGGGTTTTAACTCTTCCTAACATATTTTTACAATTACTCTGTCCTCTATGCAATCATTACTGCTTTACCTAATTTCTGTATTTATAATATTCATGATGCACATAAGTCCTATCTAACCTTTCTGACAATTCTAAATGTTTTGGGAATGTTTATTGTTAACTTAAAATTAAGAGTTTTCTTCTTTCTCTCTCTTCTTCCTCCTCAGTCCCATAAAAATAACTGAATCAAGATATGGTCATTTAGCATGCCAAAAGCAAGCTAAAAACTAGTCTATATGACTACACAAAATACTTTCCTACTACTCTGGTTTCTCATTACTACAGTTTATAACAAAAATTATGCAAAAAGCTAGATTTCTCCACAAAGATTTTGTACTTTTTTCCCCCTTATAATTTAGCTATCAATATATTACACTTGAAAAATCTTCATATTTGCGTAGCCGTAACACGCACCATACACAAACCAAAGATTTATAAGAAAGTTATTAGATAAAAGGATAATGATGTCAGGGATATACTCAAGTATTTGTTCATTTAATCCCTTTTAAATGGAGTCCAGTGTTAAATAAGCAATATAGGAAAGCACATAATATACATCAAGTTACTAACTTTTAATTGTTTCACATCTTCAGACAGATTAGGAGCCCTTAAATTACACAACAGTTACTGAAATAAGTTCACTCACTGAAATCAACAGGATAATTCAGCTAAATGCTTGTACATTCATAACCATCCCTCTTGTTCAATAGGTAATAAATCCTTCTATTTAACAGGCTGAAAAGTTAGCACAGATCATACATTCAGGCAATATGGAAGAATTTACTGAGATTTTGGCTAATAGAACTCATGTACCTTACTCAAACCTCACAACGAATGGACAGGAAATCAACTGACAAATTCACTTTCCCAAATTTCACTGTTTATCCAAGACACTGAGGAAAATAAAAGGGATGCTAATGCTTAAAAAGAAGAAGAAAAAATTAACTATGAGTTTCAGTGAGTATCAACTACGCTGAGTTTTGAAAATTCCTCATCTTCGTGAGGTTTTCTTGACATTTTAGCTGTTCTGAAAATTTCATTTTCTTGAAATTTCATAATGAATGGCCTACTCCATAAAAATAAATCATAAAATTGATAAAATCCCCCACAAAAAATTCTCAGAAGACTACTTAGCTTTCACCACAATACATACGGTGTGCTCTTAGAAAAATCAGAACAGATACTGTGAATAAAGTATGGGATTTTCAAGGAATATTAAAATGAGTTTAACATTTAGCTTGATTTCAGATATGCCAAAGCCTTATGTTTAAAAAAAATTATTCTTATAAGAACAACACAGCAATAATGAAAGTTCAGTACACACAGTTGTCTATAAAATGTAATTAATACTAGAAAAAAGACTAAAATACAAAAGCTTTTGTTTTAGGCACTCTCTCACGAGCTCCTTTTACTAACTGCTAAAACTTGTGCTAAATGAAACATACCATTCCCTGATTTTTCTATGTTGTCATTGTCTAAAATATGAAGAAAAAAAAATCATTTCAGCATAGCACAGTGTATTTTTACCTTAAAATATTCCATAAAGACCTGATGAGGCCAGCACACCCTGTAATACCAGTGTTGACTAGATGTGATATTAAGATTCTCATTTTAGAAGACGACTCAATGACAAAATTCCAGATTGCACATAAGCATTTTGACTTCACATACCCTGTCATTTAATAGGTTTTGACACTGCAAAAGAGACATCTGGCTATAGAAACTTGACATTTCTTCACAAGTTATCCATAAAACCTTCATATGGGCCAATGTTTTGACAAAAACTAACATTTTAAGTGTTCTGGGCCAAAACAAAAAACTTCTAGATTATAATTTCAAAGAACTGAATGTTATATTCACTGCATTTCTTACAGACCCTAACTCCATGCAGAGTGTCCAGTAAGGTCACTATTTCTTCCTCCCAAACCAATATGGATTAACGCACAGAATTTGAGTTGCAAGCTCACTGTCTAAGATGCAACACGCAAGGGATGCTGATGAGGGATAAAACAGTATCATAGCTGAGAATAACGCTAAAATACTGCAGGCTTATTCTTCTAGAGGTACTTGGCAAATTCCAACAGGTAGTGTAATACCAGTAAGACAAAGTCTTCTACATTTTCATGCAAGGACAGACAACAAAGCAGGATTTTTCTTCAGCATGAAAGAGGTACCTCTATAATGATTTCTGAAGTACTTATCAGCAATGAAAGCAACTCAGAGCATTCCTCTCTGAGCTGTTGTCTACATCTGAAGATAAGAATGAAAGTTGCAGCTGATGAGCCAAATAAAAAGCTCTTCTCATAAGTACAAAAACTTTTACAGACATCAGCCTTTAGCACAGAATAATTTTCTGCTTTTAAAAAAATGGCAAGTTGTTACCATGATTTTTATATAGCACAACTTCAAAAGATACACTAAACTACATTTTGGGACATGACAGAAAGCACAATATCACAGAATACAAATGTAAAAGTACCAAACCCACACTCATTTATCAAGAATGGAAAATGATTCACGTGTTCCACATGTATTGCCCTGTTTTCTAGTAACTTCATTAGTTTCTAGTCAAAGTGATATATCACCATTAACAGGACCTCATGCTGCGTAAGTTGTATTAGTTATTTCGCAAAATATTTATTTTCTTCAGAACTACATCAACATTGTAGACTGCCAGCACAAATGTAGCAAGACAGTGGATGGAGTTTCCTTAGGCTCCATTTAGCACCTAAGTCCAACTTTATCCCAGCACCACGAGGACAGAACACAGCGCTGATGGAGGAACAGAGCAGAGCTACCAGGCCACCACTTCCTCACCCCACTCGAAGTGGCCCACAGTCAGTGTAGAAGGATGGGAAGACAGTGACCAGCTTCTCCCATGTGCCCTCTGTGCAGGTCAGCTTGGGAGCTTTCCTAGATCACCACAGTCAACTGACATTCCTAGGCATCCTGCATGGAAACTCTGCTTTGAACTGTGGCATGCAGATACCACGTTACCAAAGTCTTTGTATTTATGTAGTGTGCATACACCAAACAGACCCAGCTCCCTCAATGAGCCCTGTCTGGCCTCCTGAAAGATGTACAGTTCCAAAGGCATAAAAGCTCAGCTGAAGTGAGTAATCTGTGAGATTCCTCAACTGTCTCTTCTGACCTCAGACAATGTACCAGCTTTCAAAACGGGCCCTTACCTAGCAATCTGTACCTCTTGGAGGCAAAGCATCATTTAAGAACTCATAGATGCTATTATCAGTGATCCAAAAGGAAATGTGGAAAAGCTCTTTCCAAAGCAGCAAGATAACATCCCAATAAAAATCTGAGCTATAGTCAACATCAAGGCAAGGGAAAAAAAATGGGGGGACAGGGAAAGAGAGAGAGAAATTCTGGTTATTCCACCAGCAAGTCTACAAGCCCCACCAAGAAAAGGACAATGACTCCCCATTTCAACTGGTCTAATCGTGGGGGGAAATATTTCTGTATATCAACCTCTATTTTCACATACAGAGGAATCAATCTGGACTGATGTGGTATCATATGTACCTTCTTAGAAAGTTCAAGTGTATAAATATTTATGTGCATTCATGCACACACACACAGATACTCTACTACAATATTAACTTCAGCAGTACCAATTTCTTGAATAAAAGTGGCAGAGTTCCAAAGCAGTAGCTCTGGATATCTTTTCCACTGAGGCCTTTCCACACTTTATATTAAATTACAAAGCAGTGAACATAAAACAGGATCCATTTATTTTCTTTGCAAGTAACCAGCAAAGCTTTTGACAAATAAATAAAGAGTTTAAAAGTGTTAAGAATTTTTCTTTAATATTCCTATAAAATAAGGAAAGATATCTTTTTTCTGAGCCTGTTCACCTGACTTCTCATCTTACCTTCTTCCTTTCACGCAGTATTAAGACTTACAATTTTCCCCATGTTACAATGCAGCATCCCTACTGGCATGGTTTAAACCCCTGTCAGTAACTGAGCACCACACAGCCACTAGCTCACCCCTCCCCTCCCACAAAAGGATGGGGAGGAGAACGGGGAAAAAAACCTGAGATACAAGGTTCAATAGAGTAACAAAGGATGAGAAGAATTAGTAATAGTAATAATAATACTAGGAGCAATACTAACAAGTGATGCACAAATGCAATTGCTCACCACATGCAGAAAGAAAAAAAATCCCAACAACAAAAACCCCAATCCAAACCAAACCTGATACCCAGTCTGTTTCTAAGCAGCAATCCCAATTCCCAGTTCACTTCCCCAGTTCTCTATGAAGCATGATGCCATTATATTGTGGGCCATAGCCCTTCATCCAGTCTGGGCCAGCTACCCTGGCTGTGCTCTCCCAGCTTCTTGTGCATGTAGTAGGATGTGAGAAGCTGAAAAGTCCTTCACTTAGCATAGACACTACAATTATCCAGCAACTGAAAACATCAGTGTGTTATCAACGTTCTTATCCTAAATCCAAAGCACAGCACTGTACCAGCTACTAGTAAGAAAATTAACTAACTATCTCAGCCAAAATCAGGACACCCACATACATGGAAAACATTTCTGATTTCTTTTATGGCACATAAAAGCCAGGGAACATTCCATAATACATACCTTTATAAAATTGTTTTTAAGTGGTTTTCATTAATGAAACAATGGACTGGGAAAAACTGGCAGAAAAATAGAGGTGTAGGCATAATTTTGTTGGTATAACGGCATGAAGACTGTATGTCAACCACCAAACAAAATCTCATGTTTAACTTTAAGAGTTTGGAAGACTGAAGTTCACAGTTTCACTGATGAAGCATGTTCACTTGCTTCTTATTCATCTTCACCACTTTACATCATTGAAAAAGGTAGCTACAGTAATTAAAAGACTCTGCATAATGGAGAAATCTCAGTAGAAAAAAATAAGCAGTCTGCTCCTCCTTAATTTTAGTTTTATTGAAGGCCCAGATAACACCAACTGCTTGATAAGCTGGGAAAAGAAAAGTCTGAATGGAATTATATGTACTAAGAGAGCAATGCATCCTTCATATATTGGCTGGGCATTTATTAGAACCACTGCAGTTTTGAAGATGGATAACCCTTGGTCTATAGGGCAAAACCAGGACTTGACAGAGAAGGGTGCTCCCAAGAGGCGTTCCCATTCATCCTTCCTGAACTGTGTCCCTAGTAGCATATTTAGCGCCACAGTCACGAAAAGCATTATGTGAACAGGATCCCAAAGCTCTTCCCACAAATAATTAGGAAGGGTCTATCAGTTCCAGCCTCACACAGAGACTTTGGTATATCTCAGTGATAACCAACATAATCATCTTTTAGAGGACTGGGAAAAAAATAGGTCCCTGAATCAGAGTTTGAATACTGTCCTTCAGGCCTTCGATACTTCCATACAAACAGACTTATTTTTAGGAAGCAGAGAGGGAGGACAGATTTCCAGACAAAACAGAAACACAGTTTAGCACATTTTAATTCAAACTTCTGTTTTCTACTCTTTAACTACAATGTCTTATTTTCTCCTAGATGCTTCCATGCTGACTGCTTGATTAACTAATTCATTATTCATCAGGTAACAAAGATAGTGTAAGTGGGCTGAAAACAGGGCAATTGATTTTCTTTTAACAGCTGCTCACTAGTGTTGACCGATTTCAGTCCAACTGTGTTTTCCTCCTACTTCAGCTGGAATCACTAGCTGCTTTTGTTATCTTTTAAGACTAAGAATATGTCATTGGCTTATTCTATACACACGTTAATTCGGTAATCTGATAATATAAAATTGCTTTTAAGAAAGTTACACAATCAGAAATTAGACTAAAATCTCAGGAGTGGAAAACAGAAGAGTTGTATTGACCAGACACTTCTATTCACAAATGACGTTTCAGTATTCTGCCACCTACTTCATCCCTGCTGGCTGCTTTCTTTAAAAAACACACTAGGAAATATGAACAAATTTATGGTGGGATGATACTGGGTGTGTTTCTATTTACTAACAAGTAAGCTAGGAAGATATTTCAGAATATTATAATATATTTTATGAGAAATACCACAAACAGTATACTCGGGAACAGTGTTTTGAGCTATCATTATATGTAGATATGTGCAATTACCAATAATTACCAATATGCGCAGGAGCTATCATTAAATATCTGGAGATAATCCGACTTCGCTAAGGTCATTAATAGAATTTGGCCAGGACCTATTGCCTTTACCTTCTACCAGTAAAATTGTTGAGAAGCACTACACAAGATACAACTGAGAAACTCATGACAACACGAAATCTGCTGAAAGGCATAGCTGACACAGCCCTAAACATCATATTCAGTTCCACATGCATATTCTGCTTGCTTGTGGTATAAAAGCAGCAGCTATTACAATCATAGCTGCTACTGTCTGAAAAAGCACTTCCCTTACTATCCCTTCCATTACCCAGGAAATCCTGCTACAATTCAGCATCTCAGAAACAGAAAAATTAGGTGTTGGGGGGGGGTGGGGGGGAGTGGTTGCAGTATGTAAAAAGTAACAAAATGCAGGGTCAGCTGAAGGGGAAATCAGACCAATATCGGTATCAGCTTTGCCGTTGGATTCTATTTGACAACTGACAAAGAAAACACTTTGACTACTTTTGAATTTCCAACTTTATGCTTGCCAAACCAAACATTAGACTAACAACAACAGACCAGATGCTATTAAGTGCAGTTTTAGAAAGATTTGCTTTAACCAAAAATCTTCATTCATACATAAATAATATCTGTTACTGAATAAACAATATCTATTTATTATATGCTAAAAGAGATCTGAAAGCCTTCAAAGGCAGGAAACACAAACCTAGAATATTCTTGTAACCCAGATCACTAGTTGGTCAATATTGGGTCAAAATCCATCTGAATTATGACACACCATACACACTGCATCTCAGTGTATGGAATCTCTCTCCAAGGAATCCAAGTGTAATGAACAGTTCTAATTCAAAACATAGTTTCTGAAGAATACCTCTGCAGCAACAATCACTGCATTCTTACATTTTATGTCATTGCATGTGCAAAAAGAAAAAAGTATCTACTAGAATGATATAAAAGAATAAAATAACTTGTTAAAGGCCCAATGGAAAGAGTAACAAAACAATTGCAGGTGGATGGGAGATTGCTCTATAAAGGAAGCTTTTTTATGGAGATGTTAGAAAATTTGTCTTAGCTGAAGCACCTTCAGAAAAAAATTGAGAACAATTAATAAAGAAAGCATAATGACCTGATGAACTTTTCCTCAAAACGTTTAAAGAAAGTATGACATGAAGCTACTGAATTATTCACTGTGATGTGTTCTGTCTCATTTTAAACCATTAAATGCAGAGACCTCACCTCTGGCTCAATATTCTTGAAATGAGACAGCTGAATCCAGTACTGTGCAGTTATTTTGTTCCCTAGGCATCCTCTATTAGTTGGTGTTACAGCCAGGACTGGGGGCTGGATGCTGTAACCCAGGACAGCTGTTAGAATTTGATGTTCCTACATTTAGGAAAAATCTTGATAAAGCACAGAGTTGCTTCTAGCATGACCAAGTTAATTTTGGGGCACATCCAAACCGAAAGAAAAATCCTGACATTTAACATCCAACTAATTATGGTGCTCAAATTATTGGTAAAAAATAACCTTCTAATCCTTTTTGGAGGCATGAATGCTTTTCAAATTTACATTAAAACAATGCATGCAGACTGGAAATATATAGCTCAGAACAAACACATTGCTCTATTTTAAGTTAATAGATATAAAGTATTGTAAAATAAAAACAAAACTCAGTGCTTGATTCTGCCCTTTGGAAGATCTGTGCCTGTCCAAGCTGAAAAGGCTGCCAATCACTACTGCACAACTAGCACAGCAGAACACAAGCCAGATTTAGCCCTCCAAACAAAGAATTTCTAAGCATGTCTGATTATTTTTTTCTTTACAGTTACTCCCAGCAATGAAGGTCACTAAAAACAACATAGCACACATCTTACTGCTTATACAAAATCAGATAACAACTATAAGCTAAAATATGTGATATTTTTCTTAACTCATGCACAGCATGCTTGAATGGATAAAGCACCAGATTATAGAACCACTTAGGTTGGAAGAGACCTTCGAGATCATCAAGCCCAACCACAGCCTAATCCTGCCTAGTCCACCTCTAGTCCATCTCCTCAAGCACAACATCCACACGCCTTTTAAGTATCTCCAGGGACGGTGACTCCACCACTTCCCTGTGCAGCCTCCTCCAGTACTTGACTACCCCTTCAGTAAAGAAATTCTTCCTGATAGCTAACCTGAATCTCCCCAGTGCAGTTTGAAACCATTTCCTCTTGTCCTGTAGATTCACAAAGAGTAATAAGGTCTCCCCTCAGCCTCCTTTTCTCAAGGTTAAACAGCCCCAGTTCCCTCAGCCGCTTCTCATACGACTTGTGCTCGAGTCCCTTCATCAGCTTCATCGCCCTTTTCTGACACGTTCCAACATCAATGTCATTCATCCAATGAGGTCCCAAAACTGGACGCAGTACTCCAGGTGTGGCCTCACCAGAGCTGAGTGTAATGGAACAATCACTTCCCTACTCCTGCTGGCCACACTATTCCTGATACAAGCCAGGATTCTTTTGGCCTTCACGGCCAACTATCAAGTAATCACTGCATGTATAAGTGGAAAATATAGCAGCATCCAACAATTACTGAAATTGAGGGAAATCACCATTTTTAATGTATTTTACAGCATTATTTTCACCACTGAAATCTCAGTATTTACACAAATCTATCAGTATGGGGAGAAAAACTTTATTAGGAAAAGCTATAGAATAAAATGCAGCAGAATCCAACTATCTTTGTAGACTGAATATACATATAACACACAACTTAAAAATTAGGATAGCAATCCTCAACTTTTTATCAATCTAATCATTATTGACAGAATAAATTCCATCATGAAGCCATGGCATTTAGCAAAAAATAATCCACTCATTTATTTAGACAATTTTGGTGTAGTATGTACTTATCTATACGTTTTCAAAGGAGAGTGAGCTCTTCCATCTTCTGGGAAGCATAGCCTTTGGTATTTAGCCTTAGGAAAGAGTTAACTAGTTGCAACAAAGTACCTATTATACTATAAACCTCAACTTAAATAAACTTCTGATTTTAAAATTATAGCTGAATTATGAAGCTAGTTCTTTAGAAAGTTCTAGGTACAATATACACACTTTACACTTGCTTAAAAAAATACAATCCCTTCATACTCTATACCCTACTCAATGATAAGAATTTTAACATTTAATTAATTACAACCTGAAAGCTGAAAATTTGTCTGCTCCATTGGAGTCAGGTGTTTTCATGTGATCACAAGACCACAGCAGTTTATCACTCATTATTAGCTAAGTCATTATACTTGACACATTTACCATGTCTTAACTGCAAGTAAAATGCATTAATATAAAACATGAGCAGCCATCAAAAAGGCAATTCAGTGTGCAAGTGGAATTGTTCAAGAGCAGCACCCAATCATTTCTAATCAAGTCAATGCACAAAGATATACAAAGACTGATTGTTCTTTAGTTTGAGAATAACCAATAATTTTAAAATAAAAATTTCAGCCTCAGATTTATGTCCTAGACAGAATGAAAATAGTCTCTCATGTTTTAATACACTTCATTAAATTTCACCTACAAGCCAAAGCAATCAAATCCATTTCTAGTGAAGCAACTTCCACTGTTACTATTGTACAAGACTACTGCATTTTCACAGTCCTACACTTAAAAGAGACTCAGATCTTCAAGGAATTCATCTTTTTCCAAAGCGAACTTCATCTCAAAACAAAATAAGCCCTTTTAACTTCCCTTTCTAAGTCAAGATAAACACCTAGAGTTGCTATTTTTTTTTTAGGAGAGAAATTAAAAGTCTTTGCTAAAATACATGATCACAGCTTTGTAGGGTGTGTCCTGGTTACTCCTCCAAAGGACAGGAAAACCTACCATCTTATACCCTAAGATTTCACCTTGTCTTCACATACTGGAAAGGAGTTACGAACTGTACAATGCAAAAACCAGCTGATCTTTCATGGTCACCTTCCGTGCTGAGTGCTGACCCTGTGTTGGAACGTCTGCCACAGTGAATGCTGCTTGTCAATTGAGGTAACGCCTCCTTCAGACAAAAGTGAGCCTGCATATCTTCCCCTTGCCCTGGGAAAACCAGTATCTCTGACCTCAGTGACCTCCCTAACACTTTAGGGAAGAGCAGGTATCAGCACTATATAAATATGCAGACTGACCATGGAATGACAATGAAGAGACACCCAAATCCTGGTTCACTGATAACTGATCATCATCATTTAGTATACTTTTAGATTTAGTTCACAGAACATGAGCTTCTACTACTTGCCAGGACAACAAGTATACTGGTATTGTGGGGATATCAGCTCTCTTCCCACGAAGAAGGCAGAAAAACAGAAAAAGGAAACAAGCAGACAATAAAGTGGAAAAAGAGCCTGAGTACCTGGACCTCTAGCACCCTAATGTGTCCTTCACATTTGCCAGGGACTTATTTTGAGATTGCTGGCAATAAAAGGACAGGCTATATATTTCAAACACAAACTATTTGAAATGGCATACTGGAAACAAGAGTCTGATTTAAAAAACATTACATTTTTCTGGTATAAATGGCCATATTCACTTGCATTTTTAATAATTTGAAGACTTAAAGAAGATTTTTGTGGGTTTAAACATAAAAACACAGAAACTTTTCTACTGAACATGTAAACTCTTCTATAAACTAAGTTTTTCTTCACATGATTGATACCTTCTGGCCTTCCCCTTGGGAACACAGGAATTATTCTCTCTTCCCTGACTAATAAACAAAATTACAAGTAAAAACATTCATCTTACAAAAATAAATTCTGCACTGCAGAGATCTTAAATCCAAATCTTGAACTAGCTACATGTAAAATTTGTTCCTTATTAGAGACAAAACCCTTCAGTATGTGCACTGGGTATGCACAGCAAGGTTTTGGCAGCAGGGCGGATACAGGGGTGGCTTCTCTGAGAAGCTGCTAGAAGCTTCCCAGGTGTCTGATGGGGTCAACGCCAGCCAGCTCCAAGATGGACCTGCCAGTGGCCAATCCCAACAGCAACAGTGGTGCTGCCTCTGGAATAACATAGTTAAGGACCGGAAAAGACACCAACAGCAATCTGAGCCACAGAGGAGTGAGAAGATGTGAGGACCAACTCTGCAGACATCAAGGTCATTGCAGAAGGAGGAGCAGGAGATGTGCCAGGCACTGGAGCAAAGATTCCCCTTCAGCCCCTGGAGAAGGCCTTGGTGAGGTAGGCTGCACCCCTGCAGCCCATGGAGATTGATGGTGGAGAAGAAATGCAACCTGCAGACCCCACACCAGAGCAGGGGGCGTACCCAAAGGAGGCTGTGACCCTGTGGGAAGCTCATGCTAGAGCAGACACCTGGTAGGAGCCATGGAGAGAGGAGTCCATGCTGCAGCAGGTTTGCTGGCATGATTTATGACCCTGTTGGTCACCCACTAAAGCAGTCTGGTCCTGAAGGTCTGCAACCTGTGGAAAGGACCAATGCTGGGGCAGTTAGTGAAGACCTGCAGCCCGTAGGAAAGACTCAGAAGCATTTTATGGTTTTAGTAGTATTTCAGAGTCACACACATTAAAAAAAAGTAACATTACTGTTTATGCCCCCTCCCCAGCAGTGTTGAAGGCCAGGCTTGACAAGACTTTAGGCAACCTGGTCTACTGGAAGGTGTCCCTGCCCATGGCAGGCGGGTCAGAACTAGATCTTTACAACCCAAACCATTCTAGGCTTGCGTTTTTTACACCAAGTGTCGGAATGGGCGATTTTGTACTTCTGACTACTGAATCTTGCAACTTATGGCTGACATAGGGGACAAATAAGCCTTTTTCAACATCACCACATTGATTTAAAGATGCACTCTAGAGGCAGACTAGGCATTTTCAAAGGATACTTTTACCAAGTAATCTAGCCACAAAATAAAGCATCTACTTTTCTTAGCTGTAGAACCACACTCTTTAGAATTGCACTTATATTGAAATCTGCTGTATGAAGGATAATGAGGTATCTTTGGCAATTTATCATTTCTCTAAGTATTAGAAAACAATTATTCTACAGGAGCCCTGAAGCACAGAACTTCAATCCATCTGTTCAAATACTTCCAGTATCCTCAGCCCAGAAACTTAGTCGTTATCTTAACCTTCAGGCAAATCAATCCGATGACTGAGTTATCTAACACATTTGCATTGTGTTACCTCTACACTTGTTTAAAAGGCAAGAAAAAACCAGACCATTCTAATGTGCTTACAACCTGTGTTACTTAACCCTCCGAAGGAAACCCTCCATCCACCGAACAGCCACTCATGTCAAGGCCTCAAAATCATCTGTAAACCTTCACCCTATATTCACTGGAACAGAACAAAGCATATTCAAGACAATCTAGCATAGCCTTATCTTTCCTCTAAGAATGGATCAAGCTCATTCAGATTATTTTTTAAAAAATGTGATGTGTCATACCACACAAATACACAGTCTTTGTGCACTCGCTCTTTCAAGTTCCTTTTCTTTCCATTAGCCCTTCCAGTCGTTGGTTTTCTTCTGATACTTTCTGAAGCAGTCTCATTCACAAACATGGACAGAGAAGACTAGATAAACCCCTGCTTTCATGCATGTATTCAAAGCAATTATTTGGGCCTAAGAAACATGTAATTAATAAAAACACCCTTGCCATCCATGTGTCACATGACCAGGCTAAAGACACCTTTGGTGATACCATTCCCACCAGCTGGAAGGTTCACATGAGTGTATTTGTGAACGCTGCTCAAAATAGCATGCTTTCTTTTGCTGTCTGTAATTTCTGTTGAACAGGGTGTTGTTGGCTTTGGTTTCATTCCCAATTCACCTGTTCATAGAAGTCACCAAAGTCCCCACCAAAAAAAAACATAGAGGGGTGCTTGTACTAGTAATAGAACGACGCTTAACATGAGCATTTTCAGCTACACATGAAACACCGTATGGAAGCTTACTGCATCTTCCGAGACATCTAACATTAACTCCCCCAAATTTCCTTTCCTACTGCTGTTTACCTAAATGTCAGTGCTTTTGCTGTATCACTATGGGAACAGAGGCTGTTCCTTCTGTTCCTATATTGCCACTACCAATCACTTCTTCTTCGCCAAAATCTGCTGCCAAAACATTCTACGTTCTCAAACTTAAAATATAGCCTCTAACAACAAAATTCACCAGAAAGTGTTCACCAGAAAGTCAGCCAAACCATTTCCAAATAAAGAAAAAATAAGAAACCGTTTTAGGAGAACTCCTTAGATCTCACTGTAGTGTTCATATGAACCCTATCACCATACCTGAATGTTTCCCAGCTTCAAACTTACTTTTCTTTTTTATATGCTTTTAGAGCAGAAAGCTGTTTTACAGGTGAGAAACTAAACTCCTAAAAAGTACATAGCTTTTTCAAGAACAGACAAGAATTGAGGTAAAATAAGAAAACTCAGTGCTCATTTCTGAAGTTCCTCATTAGCATCTTATCTTGCACTTTCCACTATGGGAAAAAAAACCCCACATTTTCTTTCCTTAACCCACATAATTCAGTGCTATTCATAAAGGGGAAAGGCAATTCTATAAACATGAAAATTAAAGCCTCATCCCTCTAGCCTGGCATTGTTTGGTGAGTTTTGGTATGACATGTGGGCTCCTGCTGCCATCTTCCTTTGGGGGAAAGAAGGAACACAAAGTTTCTCTCTTCCTGTTCGCAAAAAAACATGTTAAAACTAACTCTGAAATCTTTGTTTCTGTTTTATTAGTTTGAAAGCTGAGCTCTGTAATTTATGAGAGCATCTAAGACATCGATGTATAAAACTTGACTGCAAATGCTCCCCACACACACACCCTTTTGCAATAGGAAGCTCCAGAAGAACCACTTCATCTCTATCACAACTCGTGTCCCATATATTTTTTCAACCACACTGATGAACACTCTCAGCCTTACAGAGCTTAGAGAAAAGGTCGGTGTGAGAAGCAGCTGATAGCCTTTTACTACAGGAGACAGAGTTGACGAAGTCCTTTCTAAAAGTCATAAATCTAACCTATGCTGACAGACTGGGTCTGTACATGCTCAGTCTACCTATGCTCAATCTGCATTAACCATGGGTGTTAAGCTTACAAAGCCTCCAGCAAGTTTCAGAGTTCAGGATAAGGTCTTCTTATTGTATTAAGAATACAGATGGCAAGCACGTCTGGTCTTAAGATGGGCTTACGCCAACACAGCCATGACAATGCAAAGATAAAACTGAACAATTAGCCAGTAAAATAACATGGACACTGCTGAAACCATGCTTTAGGTAATGCAATTGTTTCATTACAATTTAGACAAAACGTAAAAAAGAAAATCAATAACATTCAAATTGATCCAAGAACCTACAGAAACTCTGCGTTCTGTAGCATGCCTCAAGAATTACGGCATCTGAAGCACTTGAACAGGAGGCAGAGCCAGCTGCATTGCACTACTAATACAGGTTTGTCACAGAGATGTTGTAGCTGGAAGCGTTCATCTCTTCTCTAGCAGTCAATCAGAGCAGAGACAGTAGCAACCATTCAATACAGTGAGACTTACAGGTACAGTTAGATTAAACATTATGCCTTAATACTAAATAATTTTTCATTTAGTTTTTCTAAACTCAGTGGTGTCAAGAGACCTTATTTTAATACATGTACAAGATCTACAGTTTGGTATGCTGTTTTCTTTCAGCTTTTTCTTTTGCTATAACAAGAAATTAACAATAAAACCTACCTGAACTCAGAACTATTGAGTCTTCCTGGGTTGAACATAAAGCTTACACTACACATCATTAGCATGTGTCTTAAAGGATTCTTGATGCATGCTTGAAAAAAGATAAGTAATAGCATCATAATAAATCCATCAGAGTGAAAACTGCACTAACAAAATGTCTGATAAACATGATATAGCTTTGGGGTATTTGCTACTCACTACCTTGGAAGGACTGCATTTTTCTGATTAGCTGAGTGGCATAAGATGCGATCTTGCTGGAGGCTGCTGCACTGCTGCAGCCACCGTCAGCCAACCCAGAGAAGTATAATTATGAAATAACTGAACCTTATTTAATGAACATTTCTTATGGTTATGTTCTTACACTGCAAAGAGCTTTTCAGTCTTTATGCCATAAAAATGCAAGTAGCTTTTGTATGCTCCCTTGTGCCACTGAATCTTCAGCAAAACTTTACTGAAATACTACCTGGTAGTTTAATATGACATATGTAAGCTGTCAAGTGTGATAAAATTCCTCACATCACCTGTTTTCTATTATATGAGATGACAACAACTAAAACAATTGACCAAATCTCAAATATTAGTTTCTTAGAAAATACGCAATAAAAATGAATTTGAAGATAAAACTCTGATCTACTACAAGCTCTTATCTACCGTCGTCCCTTCTGCTATAGGCCAACACTGACCACAGCTTGTATCATGTGTTTTACCACAGTAACAAATTGCAAGATTTGAATCCTTGATAATGACAGTATCAAAAGGTATAATTCTACAAGTTTTAATACTCATAAGCAGCTCTCTATCCACATGAATAGTGAACACTGTGATAACCATCACACAATAGCAACAGAGAGGTTAGACACAGCACAAGCATTTAGCCAGGCAACAAAACAACAATGTATTAAACAGTGCCATTTAATATCAAAGAAGAGGAAAAAAATGTTGGTCCATAACTCTATTAAAAAATAAAAATCCATGCAGATCGATCTGCTCATCATTTCAGGAGTTTTATGTTATTATCAATCACCAGTGTTATTGCAGAATAATACTCCCTACTAACACTGAACAGAGAAATGATGCTTCCAGATCAGCTGTGTTGAATTAATGGAAAATGTTCTTTTCATAGCTAAGTTTTGAGCATACATCTCAAAACTTTAAAGTTGGGTTTCAAATGTTGTGCCTCGCTTTCTAAGAATCACAGTCCATTTAATCAAAGCATTCTTCAAGAAGAATGGAACTCTAAAAGCACTGTTCTTCATAAAAATTACTATGAAAAAAAATGAACAGTTGGATGCTAATTGGGGCTACCAAGTGAATTTTACCCAGGCAGGAACTAAGGGCATGCTCTCAATCTCCTCTGAAAGGGTGTGGGGATGATGTTTTATTTGCAATCATTACATGAAAATTTAATTGCAGAAGATTACACAATAACAAAAAAAAAAAACATTGGAAAGGAATTCCATCCTAATTAACATCCTCATACTATTACTAGATATTCACTTAATCTTTCTTCCCAGCCCTGTCCTTCCAAATGACCCAGCAAAAGAACAGTTTTTGTGCATGAAACAGGATAAACCAATTTGAATTCTTGTAAAATGAACAGCAAACCAAATCACACATTCAATTAACCATCACACTTTGCAATTAAAGCTCAGCAGGTTAGAAAATACATTTTAGTTGATCTTAACAGTTACATGAGTCTTTTGGAGTACCAAGGGACTGACTTTAGGCACTCAACTTCTCAGTTTCTGTTCAGATTTAGCAAGCCAGCCTGGACCAGCATTTTCAAAAGCCACGGCTCCCAACTCTGTGGTATTTTTAAGATACAGTACTCAAAGGCACAGAGACTATATAAAATAGGAAAAAAAGCCCCAACCACCAAACAACCTGCAGTTCTCAACACATAATAATCTGCTTGTACATATTTTTAAAGGAAATGAAACACCCATATTCTGCAAAACCTATAAAACTGGTTTTATAAAGCAAATCCAGTAATATTTATGTCAATCTACTTTTGGTCTGGCACTGATACTTAGCAACCTATAAAGACTCAGTTTTACGTACTCCTCCTTTGAGTAAAAGCTTTAGAAATTATTTTTAAGATTTCCTTTAGCATAGCCCCTATTGTCAAATGATAAAATGAAAAATTATTATTTTGTTAACTTTACATGTTCAGTATTGGAGGAAATTGGTAATTCATATGGTTTGCACAGTTAGAAAACTGGTTTTATAACCTAGGTTTGTTCGTGCTTTTTTCAGAGCATTTAAAAATCAATTTTGACTCTATTTCAATATTCTGCAAGAAAAGCACAAGCTTATTACAACAATTTTAATGTCAAATCTACTTTCCCACTGACCCTTCAAATGCTAGAGTAACTAAGAAGATAATTCTGTGTCTTTGGAAGTACATAGATTTACTTTTAGTGTGATCACTCTCTATAGAGTTTTGCAGGTATACCTTTATCAAAGGGGGAGTAAAGAAAAAGAGGGGCTGGGGTACAGGGGAATCGGTGCTCTTCACAGAAAAATTAAACAAGAAGAAAAATAAAAAAGAAAGAAAGAAAAAAAGCCTTCTGCTACTGCAGCTCTATTCTGTTTGGGAGACTGACTTTAGGCTACAATAGAAAAAGAACTCTTTCTGGTATATGCTGTATCTCCCTAGGCAGTTTGCCAGTAAAGCACTACCAGCAAATCTTTTTAAGGAGAGACAAGCCCTTAGTAGGAATTCCCCACAGGAACAAGCTTGCAACTTTAAACACAGGAAAAAACATTTCCTTTCAAATGGGAATTAAGTACATCTTTTTGTAAGGCCTTCTGGTTTGGATAACTGAGAAGCTATCTCCAGCATTTAAAAAAATAAGACATTATTCTGCAGGGCCATTAACTGAAACCTGTAAAACTAAGTTGCAGACCTTCTCTCACACCTGCACTCCAAACAAGCCATTTTCATCTGTGCCTAAATAGCTAGCGAAGCTGTACTGGAGCACACAAAATCAAGGAGAACAAGTTCCTGACTGTGTTATTCAGAGAGTCCTACAATCTCAAGAGACTCTTCTACCAGTTGCAAACTGCCAGTCATCTTGGTCACATCTATCTTTCAGCAGTGTCCCTTATAAAATCTGCTTCATTCACTGCTAGAGAGAGACTTGACACATGCAATTATGTTTACCAAAAAAGATTCAAGAGCTATTTCATGCTATAGGTAAAGTGCAAAGCAAACAGAACACACCTAGGAACTGGCTGCATGACAGAACAGGTGTAAAACACTACAGCTCAATTTTCATCCATTTTAGAGATGTGCATTACAACACAAAGGAAAAAAATTCTAGATAGATACATGATCTGCACTGATATGAGTCAAAGTAATCCATAATAATTAACTAATACATACTACTGGAAGTTCTGAGCTGCCAGTAACATTTCAAAAATGAAATACAAACAGAACGTAGGGATGAGCACAGCATTAGAGTATTATTTTATAATTCCCCTGCAGAAATGTCATCTATTACGGAATTCTCAGAGTTGCACAGAGGATACTTACTGATAAACACTGGCTTACCTTATAACCATCAATCAACTTTGCTATTAATTTACAGAAAGGTAAGTCAGGCTGCGCCTGTAGTTAAAGAGTTACTTCAAGTATTTTTGAATAAGAAAATAGCTGCCAGGGTTATCCAAGTGCATTAAAAATAGCAAGAAAATATTATCACAACTATCTCTCAGAGCATTTACATAAGGACAGCTCCTAACATTTGCTATTTTCAAAATTAATCTTTCTCTCAGGCCCTCCTGACAACTCATACACAGAGCTATAAATGTATCTGAGTGACTTGAATTAACATGCACCACGGTATATCTGTTACAATTAGATGCAATATTTTAAAAAATTTAGTATTTTCCTTTACAAATAATTCATCTAGTACCTTTAATCCCATACAAAGCATTGCAATGTCTCCATCATGTTTTCCCACATGCAAAATGCGGTATTTTCAGTAAAGTACACATTATCTTACATCTTTCCTGAAAAGCTTATTTGGGTGACTTCTATGCCAGCTAGCAGACATCAGCAGAGAACATTAGCTAAGAATCCAAAAGTAAAAAAAAAAAAAAAAATCAGAAACAGTTACATGGAGTTATTTAGATTGCAAAATATTCTGAGACACACACACAGCCTCAAAGACCCCTAAACTGAAAACATTAACACCGCAGAGCAGTAGATATACATAGAAGTCTTTCTAAAATACATCACAGAAAATTGAGCAATTAAAAATCTTCAATAAATAATTCTAAATGTGGTTGAAATTAGTAACAGTCTACAACAGAATTTTCAGATAAGAAACATATAGAGGATAACCAAGTGCAAGGTAAAAGCCAAAAACCTTTTCAATGGATGGATTAATTAATCATGTGGCCTTAGAACTGAATGAGTCATGGGGTTGCTAATGAGATAAGGATAGGAAGGATAGGAAGCCTGACACCTCAAAGTCAAGAGTTCAACCGGTTCTTCTCAGAGTACTCTCCTGCTGTGCCCTACATTGAAGGCACAACAACAGTTTTCCTATTGCTGGAGGTACTGAAAGATCCACCCAAACCTATTTACAGAGGAAATCTTTGCCTGAAAGACAAGACACAGACACACCTGCCTGGCAGAAGGTGTCCCGGACTATCACCTGACCTGTTCTGAAAGCACAGGCTGGAGAGACCTTTTCATTCAGAAACTCAATCTGAGAGGGTTCCCCACTGACAATGGCAGTCAGAAACAAGGCTCAAGAACCTTGCTATGAGGGCACACAGTCTTTAATTATCATTAGGTTCCAGCCCTTTATGTTTCAGGATAAAGCCCTTCACTCATGTGACTTCATACTTGCCCATTTGCTGTAATTTACACAAGACAGTCTCCCAAAATGTACACAGGCTTTCAAACTCTCCTCAAGTAGACCAGTGCCACCAGTGAAAACCTTCAAGGTCTAGTCACAAGAGATGCTGTATACCCAAAGCAGACTCAACTTATGCTTCAGGGGGCTAATTTTCACAGAGTCAGTATAGATAACCAGAAATGTCTTAATCACAACCAAAATCCAGACTTGCACTGGGTCAGTCTGCCAACACACTGTAGAGAAGTCCAGAGGTCTGACCAGTACTGTGAAGTCAGTAGGATGCAAAGCACAGAAGAACAGAACATGGTGGAGCAATATGATACAAGAAAAAAAGAAATGAGGTGGGAGAGCAAGATAGAGAGAAACATGCTGCAGAACAGGACAAACAGAAGAATAAACACAGGAGGAAGCCAGAGGGCAGAGACAAAACAAGAAGGAAAGAAATGAGTGGGAAGTTAAAAGACAAAAGACACAAGGGGAAATAACATACCACAGATGGGAGAAAAAAAAATGGAAGAGACAGAAACTGAAGAAAGATATATAAAGGAAACCCATCCTGCCAGAAACTGTTTCTTATCAAGCTCAGACAAGAAACACTGCCAAATGAAGAGCTGAATCAAGCACAGAAAGTTCAGAACACCTGAAACTTCTGAAGGCAGATGAAAGAAAATTTATTAAAATATGAATGAAGTAGCAAGCTTATGAGGATTTCATGCCAGAATACACTAGCCCTGTTCTGCTCTAAGAAAAAAACCACTCCTTTGGTTCAGTAAGTTTCACGCATCTACTTGCGTAGATGTGAAAGACGTGAAAGATTGTTAACTGATTAGGGACTAATTAAGTAGAATTCAGGATCAAGTTCAGTAACTGTTTTTGAAGTCCTTTTGTCTGTATTGCACTCTACATAGTACAGAAATGAGAGAAATTCTCATTCAAAGCTTAAAAGAGAAGATCCCTGCTTCCTGCCTCTCCCAGCACAGAGACATACATCAAGGTGTTTTCAACGAAGGATTAGGTCAGCTTTCCCACAGAACACAGGACTAACTGGCAAGTGGTGAAGCACAGACCTGTCTGAATTTAACTCTGCACTTCCACTTTTTTTGAAAGGCATCATTTTGTACCAGCCAGTACTAGCAACATCATACTTGAGAGAATAAGGATGACCATGAACCCACTGTGCAACACAGCCACAGCACCCTCCGCGCTCAGAGAACAGCAAAAAGGCAAAACAGGAATCTGCTTGTCTACTCAGATGAAGACAGACCAAAAAACCCCAAATAATAACACAACTCCTATCCTACAACATCACTGATTACCATATGCTTAATTTAGCCCCTGCTATCAGTTATCCTAAGCATCTCATAGCATGCTGCTGGCTGTATCACAAACACTTCAACAATCACAACTCACACCTCAGCAAAGAGATCAACACAGAGACACACAATTGTCCCATGCTTACATTTAGCTTGTACTGTCATTTTTCTGCAACAGTTAATGTTGCAAAAACAAGGGTATGGAACATTCTCACAGATAGCTAAAAATATTTAAGATTAAAAATTGACTTAGCTTCAAGAATAACAGATACCAAAGATAAATCATCTTTTAAAAAATACATAAATATTCATATATTTGATTTACTGTTTCTTTTAACATACATCTACCTGATTAAAATGTTGTATTTCTCGTTAATTTGTGCTAAGATTACTTTTGTTGTTACTACTTCAACATATAACTGCCTGTGTTCATTAGACACCGCATGTTGAAACATTTATGAAAAAGAAGGGTTCACTCACAGCCCAATCAGTGGTAAGGTGCTTGACATATGGTCAGCGTGTTACTGCCTCAGTCAGAGATAAAGACAGAGTCAGAAACTGCATCTCAAGTTTCTCTCACGTGCCTTGGAAATGCCATCATACAGAAGCTGTCTTCCAACGTCTCATCACAAATGAGAACAAGTACTTGTTCTGCACATACACCCTTGAATTGAGGTCTCCATTTGGAAGTCGTAAAGAATGAACACAACTACTCATATATGCAAACAGCATTCTCATTAGCCCAAACAAAACAGGAAAAAAAGTTTCCATTTCTAATTCTCATGTACCCAGGTTCCACTCTGTCACCTCGTGTACCACTGCTTCCTTTCCACAGCAGTTCACAAATGATGTACATTTTGTATTTGCAGAAAAGACCCACATGCTTTTATTTTTTTTCTGTTTGCAAATTTAACAAAATGTGAGCCAGTTCAGGTAGCTGCTGGGAAGTAATTTATCTATTCAACTCAATGACACAACACTGATTTACTCCCTGAGGACCAAGCCCTAGATATAATATCCATATGCAAACTAGAATTCGTAAAGCTGAAGTTCTGAGGTTTACATCAGGAGGAAGTGAAGGGCACCATAGGTAGTCCATGACCATGTTCCTGTTCCTCACTTTGGTCTCTCCTCCAAGGCACTGACACAAGTGCTGCAGTCTATACAGAGTCAATGGATGCCTGTGCCCAGAGAAAGGAAAGGAGGGAGAAGAGACTATGGGTTTGATCGGACCAAATGCCCAGGCTGGAGACAGGAAATTCACATTTCCCTCAACTTATGGATTTGAATCAAAGCCAGAGCAGGGTATAGTGTCCCAGCAAGATCAAGCTGGCAGTAAAGGGCTCACAGAAGAGAAAGATGTCTCTATCTAGGAGGCTAAAATCCTATCACCTCTATTCCTAAGATTTAATACTGATTAAGATTTGGGCTGGGTTTTAGATCAGTATCACAAAAGATCCAAATAGTATTCAACAGAATAACCTCTGCTTCCAGTGTAAGACAACTGACAGGCCCCTGTCTGATATATTTAACTATACACAAACCTCAACTATCAGGAAAACCTGCTCAGTCAGGTTCCCAAGCAAGCCTGAAGATTTCTAACTCAGCTCTTCTATGATACTCCCTCACAATACACTTGACTCCACACTTCAAAGGAAGCAGGTCTATGCTAGGAAAAAGGTCAGGGAAATACCAGAGGAAGATGTGAATTCAGATCATTGGTTAGTGCATCTCATTACATAGAAGCTTAGTTGTAAGAAAAGCCAATGCCACTTACTCCAGAAAACTAGTTATTTGGCTTACAGATGGCTTATGCAGGATGTGCCTGTGCGTTCCCTTACTGGACTTGAATCTGTCCCAGCACCTGAAAGTACACTGTCAGGATAAATTCTGTCCTTTGAGCAACTTAGTGGAATTACTCAGCATCAGCATAAACAGCACGGCCAAGTAAACTTCATATACATATCATCAGGAGTGTTAGAGACCCTTCCTACTTAACACAATAAGGGGCTCCTGCTAAATGAAAATGTGATTTAGTTTTTGCTTTGACTAACCTGGCCATGCTACACAGGAAAAAAAAAGCAAAACCAGAAGGGACGAAAACATCCATTTCTTTCTAAATACTAGCACATACTAGAATTAGGTCAGAAATACCAGACATTAGCCTAACAAAGCTAATGTTAAAAACATTTATTTCAAAATGATTAGCCTCTGACACAAGTAACTCCTTTACCCTTTTCATGTAATGCTTTATGAAATTAGTTGTTAGCAGATCTCTTGGTGAATTGACAGCTATGGAGATTTGTGCCCTGAATTTCTCGGGGAGGGGGGGGATGAAGAAAGGAGAGATAAAGACTGGTGGTTGGCTAAATACACAGCTGCATAAATCGTTCTTTATGTTGACCTGAATTATTCTGCCTTTCGCCAGCATTTTTTATTGTCCATATTTGCTTAATCTTAATAAACAAAGAACATATAAAATGGGTCACATGCACAGGATAATTACTTTTAGAAAAACAAACAAGCTTACGCACCAAAAATTATACAAAGGTTCATAAATAGAAGACCTCACATCAACCTACGTTTTCCACGTAAAATAACCCGGAGTCACCTGCTTACTGATATCCAATTCTTTGTTCACAAACAACCCTCCAAAAAGAAGTCACATGCAGATTTTGAGTGCTGAATTCCACTAAGTTTAAGATAGTGTTTAGTATAAACAATGAAATTATTGCAATGTAATCCAATACTCCCCTTCAGTGTGATGGCCTTTATAAGTTTTAATAAAATAGAGAACTAAACCAAAAGTGGTTTTCATAATTTATTTTCTAATTCAACACTAGAATACTATTTTCAAAGAAATACATTGCTGCACTCCACTTACTGCAGTGCCACCCCTTTTTGAATGACACCAGCAGTGACTGCTTTTAAAATTCACATTGCTGCTTCTATCACTAACATACATGAGTGTAAATTTTCCGACCATCCTCTCATTAAAAACTAAAATATATAGCTAAATAACACCACTACAAAATGAAAACAGACAAGTATACTAGCATAGGCAGTAAAACTTCAGAAGGACTGGAACAAGTGTCAGAAACACAACAGCAACTATAAATATATTTAATCAATGTAAGGGATAGAAATTAAAATTAAGCTTTTTATATCATGTAAATGTACATTAATAGTATGCTGCATTTCTATGTATATTTCCCTCCAAAGAATTTCACTGCTGAAAAAATCTTACATAGATGACAGAGCACATATCAAAACTGGAAAGAAACCAAAAAAAACAAAGCAATTTCATATACATTTTAAAATGTCGGTATTACCTTTTAAGGTGAACTTATCTATATACTTAATAAAATCTCAAATGCCAGCAGCTAATCATGACCATCAACTATAGCAAACAAATATGAAGTGAAGAGTACTTACCAAATTATGATTAGTTGAATTAGAATCATCTTCTGGGAATGGGATGTAAACAGCTAAGGCCACACAATTGGCAAAAATAGACAGTAATATAAATATGTCAAATGGTCTGGAAACTTTTGTTAAGGAATTCATGAATTATGAGTATCTACAAACTTAAGTCTAGTTCTTTCAGCATCACCACTTGTAAAACATTCTTACTTTTAAGGCAATGTTTTGACTGATAACTGTGACAAACACTTCATCACCTTTAGTTATTTCACTATACAATATTATTTTCCATCTCAGCAATCTTTCACCATCCCCTTCTTTTTGGAAGAGGGAAAACTATTACTCTTGATGCCATAGAGCACTTTATATTCCAGAATATAACAATACAACATTAAATCAACATGTGGATCATCATGATGGGTCAGGTACACTTTTGGAGCTGTTTTGTCCTCATATGCTCACATAAATCTCATTAATGTTAACAGAAATGCATTTGTATGGAGGAGGAAAATCATTTTGGCTCATTTGGAATCTAGTTCATTGTCAGGTGTGAGAAAGATTCCCAGAAAATCACAACTGAGCTGGAAAGCTGTACAATGGACTCCAGAAAATTCAGAGCCCCTCTCATGCCTTTGACATGCTTTGGCCAGTTTAGGTGAGCACACTGGGAAACAGAGTATCATTACTGACTTATCAGCCATGCATACTGAAAGGCTATGAGCTTTCACACTGACAACAGCGTGAATCACAGCTACATTTTTTATACTGTCTCTTGATGACCACAGTGGAAGCCTGGAGGTACACCTTTTGTCTTCCATAAAGGGAAATATTTCTTAAAATTCACACCTATGAAATTCATTCACTTTATCATTAATTCGACTTTGCCCCAAAGTATTTCATTATTCTCCTGTAAGTAAAAACATAGAGGTACCCAGGTTAAGCTATTCATTGAAGTTTGGAAAGGGAGTATTTGGGGCTTTAGCTAAGACTTTTGACATCCTTTCCTCCACTCAATGCATAACTTCCCTATACATGGCTGTAGGAGTTCCAAAAAAGACAGAGAAAAGTAATGAACATACTCGAAAGTTTAGTTTTTTTCTGAAAAAGACCTCCTACAAAACCCATGTGTCCTTTAAAGTCTTTTAAATTTTGTTTTTTGTCCTACAAAGAGTTTGTCACCTCAAGGGCTGAGTTTATATTCAGAAAGCCTAGCAACACCAACAGCTACTATGTTGAGTGCAAAATAAAGTTACAGTTTCCTGACTGAAATGAAGGAAGGCTATCAGCACAAGATTGACAACCTTGGTGCTACTGGGACAAACTGCCCTGAATTATTCCACTCTGGATCCATAGTAATTCCATTTAACTGACCTTAGACAAGGAGAGGCCAATTTGCTGAAATGAGTTGGATTTCTACCAGTTTAAATGAAAGCAGAATCTTTAATTCACAACTGAATTATGTTCAGAGAGTTGAAGAAAAAAAAAATAATCAGCCCTATAAATGAATAACAGTTCCTACTGCCAGGTTGGCTGTTCTGTTTGAAGTAACAAAATGAGTTTTACTTCAGTAATCTACTCTCTTGAACAGCTGTTTCCCATTACAGAGATGTTGCCATGGCTAATAGGCAAACATTTTTCTCCTTGTACTTCCACAAAACTATTTTCTATTTCAAATCTTTTCTTGAGAATTAAATAACACGCCAGATCAACGTGCTATCAGTTCTGCCAAAGACATCCACAAGCTTCCATATTATTTATATCCACTGAAATGGATAAAGCCATCCTTCTCCGCATACACTGGCCTACATTCATGATTGACTTGTAACTGATCTATCTACAGATGTACATGCTTCCAATAATGTTTGGTGGTTAACACATTAATCTTCTGAACTTTTACAACATATATTTCAGACACTTGCATGTACTTAGAGTCCCTGACTTAACTAAAAGCCTTCCCTACTTCTAATACTTGGAAAAATAATCTGTTTTAAAAGGTTTCTATATCTTACGTATTTGCCCTAACTGCAATACACCAAATTACAATATGGAACATACAGGTTTGACATCTTAAGTCATCTCCCAATTGACGCTGATAGACGCACTCCTATCCATTTAACCTTATTTGGAAAGGCAACAAATGCCATATAGGGATTTGCAGGAATACAGTGTCAGATTCCATCTTTTAAATGTTCCAAAAGCTTTCCTCCAAGAAAAAAAAAAAAAAAACAGCTATGCATTCTTCTCTGACTTTGAACTACTTACTTGAGTAAATATTCTATATAATTTTGACACAAATTAAGAGGATACATTTAACAGCAAATTTAAGCAAAATTAACTACCATCAACATTAATGAGTTACATGCACACATGAACTAATGTGTTAGCTGTGATGCTATAAAACAACAGCCTTGACACGTTCAGAAAACAGAAGGAACAGATTTGTAAAAACAAAACAGCATCAAAGGATACTTCCATTCTACTAGACTAATGCAGGCTCTTCGTATTGGGTTGTTGAGGGATAAACAGAAAAGGGCACGGGGTGGCCGACTATTAGACGTGTTACCCTGTTTTTTGCTCTTGGCATATTGCTGGCGTTTTCTTTGGGACAGAGATCCTACAGGCTGGGCTGTGGTGGTACTCATATTTTGGGCAGCCTTTGCTTGTCTAGCAGCATCAATTGCAGCTTGCCAAGATAAAACAGTTTGCTTAGATGGTGCTGAACTGTTTGACTGAATAGCTGGTCCGTCACCAGGGAGAGGAATTCTGGTGCTACTTGCATAGTTCACCTCTGTAGGACAAAAGGAAAAAGTATTTGGTTATATTTTTTTTATTCTAAACCATGTTACGATATTTCTGATAAAACAATTGCTTTACGTCCTCTTGGCAGCACGATGCTTCCATTACACACACGACAGAGCACATGCATATGCGTGCAATTGAACAATAGCAAAAAAGTGTTCAGGAATCAATTATAACTTCAAGTTTGACCCAAGATCAAGAGAAGTGCTACACAAACACTTCAAGTTTTGATTTCTCCACTTATTGCACTTTTTCCTAACTGGATGGCAGCTTACTTGTCAGCATGTTTATCCAATAGAACATGTCTCCTCCTCACAACCAACTGTGCTGTAGTACCTCAGCATTTGCTATTATCTCACTTCATTTTGGTGAAAAATAGTCGCTTAAAATTTTTACACACTGTTTAGTTAAGGATAACCAACATTTGGGGGGTGGGGGGAGTCCTATAAGCAAGTTAAACACTGTACTCTGCATTCCCAAAGAAAGATGCATGGATGCCTCCCACAAGCCATAATCCGGTATTGCCTGCTAATCTTTCACACTAGAAATTATACCCATGAAAATACTGTAGAGGGATGGGGTTTGGTTTTTCTTTTTCACAAGGATTTGCAAAATAAACAGCACCTTCTAAACAACATTAAAAGCCCTCTTTATCCAGATGACAGCAAAGGCGGCAAAACACCACCTCCTCACAAGGATCCTTCCTTGCGAGCTCTCTGACTAGAGCAACAGTCTACTCCTACATGCACCTGTAGGAAGGAGCAACTCCTCGGTGGAATTCAAAACTTGAAGATGCCTGGCTGAGAAAAAGATGAAAATGGAGGAACGGCACAAAATACGTGCTGGGAATTGGGGCTGGCGGCCGGGATGACTGTGAAACGGAGCTTCCCAGGCAGGAGAGGAAAATAGCTCCCCGGCGATCGCGGCTCGCCGAACGGAGGAGAGCCACGAAAAGCACAGCCCTGCCGCTCCTGAGAGGGGGGAGGCAGTGAGGCAGCCGCCTCAGCCGCGAGCACGCGTGGCCGAGGACGGGCCCTGCCTCAGCCGCTTCCCGCCACTCCGCTCGCGCCTCTGCCTGCGCGACGGGGCGAGGGGACGCGAGAGCACTAAGATGGCTCCCCGGGATGGCGGCAGGGGTGAGGGGGGGGTCACTTCGGGGCCCGCGTGCGTCGCCCACGGAGGCGGCCGAGCCGCCGCGGAGACCCGGCACCGGCGCGACGAGCGCTGGCCAGCGACGAGCGGGCGGCGCATCGGCAGCTGGGTGACACGGGGGGCAGTGCCGCCTCGGGGGCGGGCTGACACCGGGGGCAAAGGTGGGAATTTTCGCTCCAACGTTTCTCCGAAGCATCCCTGCTCTCCCCCGCCTTTTTTTTTTTTTTTTTTTAATAAGAAAGCAACGGCACAGCCATCTCCCCCGCCTTCCGCCTGCCCTTTGGGATGCCATGAAACGCGGCTCGGCGCAAATAAAACACCCACCCACCCACCCACCCATCCATCCACCGTCTTTTTAAATCAATACTTCAAAGGGAAGCAAAGCTGCGTTCCCCGGGGGAGCCCCTGCCCCCCGACAAGGGTAAAACCACAAACTTATTGCTAATTAAGGACCGAGGAACCATTTAAAAACAACAGCGGGGGATGTGGCAGCGCCAGAGCCGGCGGGCGGAGGGGATTAACGCCGAGTAGCCCCGCGTCTCGCCCCCGTGCGTCCTGACAGGGCAAGGACCGGGCACATTGCACCCACCGCCCTGCCTCAACCCCTCGCTGCCCTCCCGGCCCGGCGCGAAGAAGTCCGTGGGGAGCCGCATCTCCGGGCAGGTCTGTCCACAATTGTACAAATAAGACAGAAACGTAGAGCAAGCCGTGTATTCCCCCAGCGCGGCCAGCTGATGTTAATGGCCCCAGGACAAGAGCCAGACACGCATATACCCGCTGGCACGCTGGTCACACGCCGAGGGCAGCACCTTATCCCGCCTTCACCTCACCCCCTGCCCTTCCCGATCCCTCCTCGAATCCAGCTGCTCATCCTTTCCCCATCACAAACGTACCCCATCCTCAAGCCTTTCCCTAATCCCACCGAATCCCCGGCTCCCAAATCCCTCACAAATCCTCCCCCGCTCCCCCCTCCCTCCCCTCAACCCCAGGCACGCCGCTGCCCTTGGTGGGCGCTCCGGATCTTACCTTCTGGGTGCTGCTCCGGCTGCTGCTGGTGGTGCATTTTTCTCACTTTCTCCGGTGAGTGAGAGGAAAATGAAAAAAACCAAAAAAGGGCAGAGACGCCCCCCTCCCCACCCCGAGCCAGGTGTGCGCTGCCCCTGCGCTCCCCGCTACCCGACCCCCATGGTAGTGACTAGCGACGTGCGAGGGGCTGCTCCCGCTCCTCCTCCTGCTGCCGCTGCTGCTTCGCCGCTGCCAAATCCCTCCGAGTTTGGGCCAACATGACACTCACATCCGGGTGACACGGGATCTCTCCATCCCTAGCAACCCGGCTGCTGCTGCTGCTGCCGCCGCCGCCTGCTCCTCAATCCCCCTCCTGCTGCCTGCTCCTCAATCCCCCTCCTGCTGCTGCCTGCTCCTCCTCAGCCCCCCCCCGCTCCTGCCGCCGCCTGCTCCTCCGGCCCCCTCCTCCTCCTGCTGCTCGCCGCCGCCACAGGGTTAACTCTCTCGCTGCTGCCACCGCCACCTGCTGCTGCCGCGCTCCCGCGGCCGGGCCGGGCGGGGGCGCGGAGCCGCTCTCTAATCGCCTGGAGCTCCGGCAGCCACAAATAGAGCCGCCGCCGCAGCCGCCTTAACCCCTCTGCTGCCGCGCTAACCCACTCTCCGCCGCCGCGCAGCAGCTCCTGTCCGCCCAGCTCCCGCCCCACCCGATTCCAGCTGCGCTGTCCCCGGTAGCCGTCCTGCCACGCGGTCGCCACGTCCCGGCCGAGGCCGCCCAGCGCCCCGCATACCCCGCCCACCCTAAACAGTCCGGTCGCGCTGCCCCACACGGCAGGTACCGGTGTAACGCCCGGGACACCACCGAGACACGACCGGCTTCAGCGTCTGCCGCCCCATCCGCGCCGGCGACCCCTTCCCTCGGTACCGACGTCTCGGCGCTCACCGGCCCGGCCACCCTTGCCCGCGCCGCTCCCCCGCGGCACGCCCGGGGCTCCGCTCAGCCCCCCCCGGGCGGCAGCCCAGTGAGTTATTCCAGCATCGAGCTCCCCCGACGACCTGTTGAAACGCTGCCACTCTGCCTCCAAGCACACCCTAAGAATTTCAAAGTTTATCCAAATAATTTGTATAAATTCGGCTTTGGAAAAAAAACCTCAACTAGACAACAACAACGAAGAGCAAACGCGGGGCCTTACTTTTCACCGCAGAACCCTAAAATCTTTCTTTGAGGTTTTGGTTCGTTGGTCTTGCAACTAACGCGTTGCGTACAGGTCTGCACGGCTGGAGCGGCCGCGGGGTGAGCTGCGAGGGACAACGCTCCGATGGATGCCTTGAAACACTGCCTTGCAGTCATGGAAGCACCACAGCAAGTAATTAATGAATTAATGAAAGATCATAGACTAATGAAAAACAGAATCGATGCTTCGAAATTAAAGTTTGCTTTCTCTGCAATGAAAATTCTGCAAAATATTTTAAAGGAATTTAAGGATTTCTTTGAACAACCCAAACACGGTGGCTTTGATCCATTCTGGTAAAGGTGGCATTTTGTTAAAACATCTCAGAGAAACCACTTCCACTTTACTACTTCTTTGAGCCCCTAGCTGTGATTTTAACCATCCTTCATCCACAACTAGCTCTATCTAATTATCAATAAATAAAATTACAGACAGTAATTGAAAGGAGAGCAGTAAAACCTTAATACTGCTGATATTCTTCTCAGTACTCTCTAGTGAAGAGCATCCATCATCCAGAAACACTCTAAAGAGAAAAGAGCCCTAAGCTATTTCTTGACCTTGCTTTTGGCACTTCTTTAATCATGTTCTGACCTGAATGGATTCAGCTGTTGCCCAGTCGTGAGCCCATCTGGTGGTTTGGTTTAATTGGGAAAGTACCACACCCACTCGACAGGTTTCTATCATTACAGCACCTGTTTTTCCAGATTAAAACAGTCTACCATGGAGTTGGGAACTTGCCTTAAATGTCTGTGAAAGTCACTAGCATTTATTTTTTCAACAGTTAAACATTTAAGTGTCAAAAATGCTTTGGATACATTTCCAAAGTATCTAAATCAAGACCAGTTGCCTAACAACCACTGCAGGCGCTGGAAATCGGCACCCAACGTGCTTAGCAGGAGTTAGTGCCTAACCTGCTTAGGCATTTAGTGCCTTTACAAATCTACACTCAGGTATCTAAATCATTTCTTAAAACAAGGCTTATGAAGTTAAGCACTACTGAGAAATTCATAACTATTAAGGCCTGGATCTGACGCAAGCAAAAAGCATCCCATAGGAAAGAGCTGCTTCCCTTGCAAATGGTTTCATGGAATTCCGGGATCCTGGCCTCACCAATGCCTATTTTCTAACCCCAGCCCTTAACAATATGTACTAGAAGCTACCAAATACTCCTCAAAACCAAACTTCATGAGCCTCCCAATTCAACTGTGAAGCAGAGAGAAATTTTTTTTCAGGGTTGTTCCAAAGCTGTAAGGACACAGAGCTTTGTGTATTTCCAAAGGTAACTGACTCTTTGGCTAGGTCAAATTAACTACCACATTTTCAAAGTCAAAATCATAGTTAAAAAAGAAATGCAAGTCCTTTTGGGAAGTTTTGAGAATGTATTCAAGAACACTGATATTCTTTTGGTCTTAGAAGTGCTCATTAGTGAAGCCATCATTTCCTCTCTAAACAGCTCTTTTCCCTTCTTCTTCTTCTAGAAACGTGTATCTAATTATTTCACTAAGATTATTTCACTTTTATGTCACTTTGATATTAGTTACTTATTCCTAAAAGAAATGGCCAACAGTATATGGGTGGTTTAGAACATGAACCAGCTACCACAGTACCAGCATTTTGAATTGTTCAGAGAGAGAAGAAATACAGATGTCCTCATCTGTCGTGAACTCTGCGCTATACCATAGCCAGCATGCTTCCTTTCTATGTTAAAGAATGGTAGAGCAGGGAACAAATACAGTTAATATTATCATACATTTATTGCAGATTTGCAACTGAATTGCTATCATTCCCGACTTGGTAACTTTACTTGTTGGGGATTTATTCTCTGTAGGGGAAAAGCCAGCCAAAGCAGCAGCCTCTCACGGACATCACAGGAGTGAAAGCCCATTAAGAATTTAGGAGCGTTGTGCAGAAGAATAAACCTACTTAACCAAAACTTCACCCACTAAGAATTTGTGGAGCAGCGCTCACCAGTAAATGCTGTGTAGCAGTTCACTGCAGGAAGAAAGAACAAATCCAATTGTAATGCAGGTGGGAGGAACTTACGTAACAAATATGTAGTTTTATAAAAAATAGGAAGCAACACAACTAGCCCAGCCCTTAACAAGGCAGGGATTCTCACTCATACGGGTTAATCCATTATTAATTCTAATAGTCCAGCTGAAGTTATTAGTATGCTAATATATACTAAACTATTACTACCCTTATACATGGGAGGAATATTTTAATGAAAGATGGTTATGTTGCAAGCAAGGACTTGCAGGATTCATTCTCATCCATGTTATGTATTTTCTTTTAATTTTGCATTTATTTTCAGGTGCATCATATCTGTCTCTATTGCATAAAGGCTTCTACTTTCATTCTTCTCATCTGAAGTATGGTAGAGCTACAGTTTGAGTTTGGAGATGTTGTTCGAATTTTTATCTAAAAAAGACCATGATGAAGTTTAAATATGTCTGCATACTGTTTATGTCAGATCAGTGAATATCATCTTTCTGATGTCAGTGCAAGTAATGGTGACTCTAAAAAATTTAAAATAGCACTTTGTTATTATGAATGTAGTATACAGACAACTATAAAAAGTGCATACTTGTGAAAACTCATTAACTGAGATCTCAAAAATAGATTAAAATGTGCATAAATGGACTTTAAAATACATTGATCCACTATAGAATAAAGATGATGAGAGAGAAGCTTAATTGTCCATGTTATTGACCTTACCCACGCTTGAGATTTAATGGGTAAAAAACTTCCAAGAGGATATAATACTGATTTTTTATTTGCCCTCTGCAAGAATAGTCTTTTATGGGTTTGCATAATTGGTTTTTTATTAATTAGTGTGAGCAGAGTATCCAATATTAACGCATAATTTTGATTTTCTTGTCTCTGCTTTTGTGTTTGACAAAAACATTCAAGATGCAAGAAACCTACCACACTGAGGTCTCACCATGTAATCATGTGCATATAAGCTCACCAGAAATATAAATTTTTGAAAGCTAAATGGAAATGAAGTGAGTAACGCTACTTCAGTCTAGCTGGGGGTTTAGCTGTGCATTTTGTGAAAAAAAAAATCTCATTGTGAAAACTTCTACAGAAACGGGGAGAGAGAGAGGGGGTCGGGAAGGGAGAAGGAGGAAGAGAAGGAGGGAAGGCAGCAGGGTGTGCAGACATGCTCTTTTCATTTGTTTGGCTGAGCTACAGCTTCAAGTATGTCTCAGATTGCCTGTGGATTAAAGAAATGGGTGACGGTCTCCAGTAATGCTTACCAACTCCACAAAAGTCCTAATTTATTTTTTCCATCCTCTCAGCAGAACTTTATATAACAGCACCCAGATAGTAAGGGACAACTGCAAACACGATTTAGAATTGAACACTTTCTTGTCTATGTCTCTGAAACTATATTTTTCATTTTCTCTATATGCAAGTATAAACAGTGTAATCTGCTCTGAACATACTGAAAATCTGTTAACTTTAAATGCAGTTGGATTTTTTCAAAACAAATTACTAAGAATGTAATGAAATGTGTTTTCCTGACTAATTAGATTCTTTGGCTTTCTGTGGCTTCAATTAGGATGCTATTACTCAGCAACACAGTTTATATTCTTCCAGAAGTTCCCTCTCCTAGCTATAGAATCTTATTACTAATTTTCTTTGATTATTTGACTATAAATAAAGCCACTTAGTTAGGAGATATTCTATTGTTCCTTATCTCAAAGCTAATAGACATCTTTTTTTCCTAATTGTCATCTTTTTCATTTGCCCCCTGTTCCCTTATGATCAATCCAGTCATGGATTGTCTTCACATTTTTCTCCAGTAATCCCCTGTTACTAATGAATATTTTCCACCCTGTGTGTTATCCAGCTCCCAGAGCTCTTACATGCCTATGCCTGTCCTAGTCATTTGAGGCCCAAGGGAATTGGTTTTGGTGGGCACCAGACTGGGTTCCTAGCCAGAAATTGTTTCCAACTATATCACTGTGTTAGCAAGGTGAACCGAAGTGGTGACAGCAGGACTACATCACCTTAAATTTAGAGTATCCATATTTAGGGTAGAAAATATTTAAGCTGTTGACTGCAGGAACACATTTCAAACTGTCATTTAAGTAGATTCAAAATTTTCTCTGAAGAGTTTCATCTCTATTTTTAGTGCTCAGTAGAATGATGATTTCACAGATGGGCAACATAGCCAGCTACCAAAAAAATTCCACTACACATAATTGTGCTTGAAAATGTCACAGTAAAATGGACGGATGACTCACAGTACCAGCACATGTGCCTCATGCAAACAAATAACTTTTATAAATACAAGCCACACTCCAGCTTCTGCAGGATGTTCTGACGGTGGCTTGTGATGGTTTCAAAACCCCGCACCGGAGGCTGGAAGACTACTAAAAACTGCACAGATTTTAGACAGAAGCAAACGCATTTGTGTGGGGGCTCTCCCACAGTGACTGCAGGAGACAACAGCCAGGCAGCACCAGCTCTCGGCGGGTGCCGTGGGAAACAGCGGGAGAGGGGGTGGCTGGGTCCAACAGCGTCAAGTGGGAATTCCAGCCCTGGATCTTCTCCTACCGTACCCTGTGGGAGCCACCCGAGGTGCTGCCCAAGAGCCACTCCCAAGTGGAGCCCAGCACAAATGGAGATACGGCATTGGGCAAGAGTCCTTGCTCTTCCTATGATGCCCTTTGATTCCTCCTATGAAAACACAAATGTATCCTTTCAAATGTAAGCTTACTCTATGCTCTTAAACCAACTTGTTCTGCTCTAGTATCTGGAATTATTTTTGCCAGAACAAGTAAAATTCATTAGTTCTGTATCAAATATTGAGAAACCCACACTTACAGAGCTTAGGGAATAAGTAAAAATTCATGTTTTTTAACATATAGCAGAGTACAAAGTGAATCAAATACTCAGGTTTGCCCGTGTCTCCTTCAGTTGCTAAACACAACACATTACCCGAGGTTCAAAAAACATTTCTCACTTGCCAGGTACAGGAAACATGAATTTAGCAAAATTCTCTACAGAATCTCTCCTAAACAGATTTTTCAAATGACTTTGAGAGACATTCCTTGTCAAAAGCAGCTGTTCAAGAAGACTACAGCTGCACAGTTGAGCATACCAAGGTCAAGAAATGTCCTACTTCATTCTGGGGCTGCATCATGACACAGCTTCATGTGATCCATTCTTCCTTTTACAGGAATATCCACTATGTAGTTTGCGAGGCAGCCTACACTTACACTTACAGCAAGAAACTGACAGTACCTATTTCTACTTATCTTTTCACCCTATTAATTAGTTTGTATGTTCAGTGATGGATATGACACAAACTGTATTCTGTACTTATTTTTTGGAAGGCAAAATTCTACTGCAGCAAAGACATGCAGGATTTGCCCATACCTATTTCGCAGGAAGTAGAGTTAGCAGTAAGCACAGGCAAGTTTTAGAGTAAATAGGAGCTAACAACAACTGTAAAAAGAAAGCTTTCTATTTGTGCTAATTGATGCCTACTGGAGAAAATGTAGTCATGTCTCTTTGCTGATGTTGGCACCCCACACTGAAACAGGAACCACTGATAATAAGAAAATCACAGGCATAAAGAATGAGGGAAGTGCCACAGTAACTGTGCTAGAGAATGGGGGAAAAAAGGTATCAAATGATACTGAAGTAAAATGCAAGCCTAGGTTTTCAGATCTGAAGCAAGCTTTAAAGCCTTCTTTCTTTAAAATTAGATATTCTTACAACTAGATCCGATGAGCTGCGTTCCTCATAGAAATAAAGGATTACATTTATTAAATATTTTAGAAATTGTTGTACAATCGCAGCAGTAGATGATATGACAATGATATTTGAAGTGCCTCACTAAGTAGAATGGAGACTTGACATGTAAAGTTCCCATCTGTGACTCTAACATGAACATCTCATATATATTCAGGCTTTGATTTTCTGGATACATAAACACATCTGTGAGTTCAGTATTGTTCCAGAACTCCTTTCCTTGTCTCTCTGAATCTTGTAGGATATCAAGAGTGCTACCCTACCAAAGTTTTTTCCTGACATTATGGTGGAGTTCAACAAAACATGGAAACATATTAGATCAAATATCTAACAACCATGCTCTCACTAAAGTTCTAAGAGTTTGAAAGGACGAAAGTATAAATAAGGAAGAAAAGTAAATACCCTTTCATAACATAAGACTTCACTGTGTAGCTCTTGACAACACAAAGACCAGCTTAGTAGACTAAGGGAACAAATCCCTATAGAAAAGTGGTGAAGGATCATGCTAGTAGTAGACAAGATGACAGAGGAGCTTTCAATCAGTAATAGACCAACTGCAAATAACAATATTTCTTTAGGACACAATGGACTCTATGTTTTTGAGCTATCCGGTGCAATTATCAAAAGGTACTTGTGGGGTACGGCCTGTTATTTAGAGGCTTTGGGGATTGTTTTGTTTTCATCAGAGACACTGCTGCCCAAGCACGTCAAATGAGGATGTGCTACCATGTGTTTAATTTAATGGATGTATTCCAGTTTTGCATCATATTAATATTTCTAAACCAAATAACAAATTATGTGACACTTCTGCTTTCTTCTGCATGCCCTTGAAACTAATTGAAAATCAGCAAGTGAAGCCAAATCTCAACATTCTGTGATCACCTGCCTCACACGGTTGGCTCGTTGATGCAGTTCACTTGCAGCTTTGAACTGATGTGTAAACCTCCTTTCAATGACCATGGAGCTGACATCTCAGTGCAGGGTGCCATTTCCCGAGGAAGGGGGTGTATCCCATTATGGATATCTGCTTGAGATAGCTGACAGACTTGTCAACATACTCTGCAGTTTCAAACACAATAAAGCTCTATTAGGCATGCAAAATAAAACTTAAGCTCAGGTGAATTATGTCTTGGGGCTTTTCCAGTTTGCTATCGTACAGCAATTCTCCCAACAGTTCTTTATGCAGAAACCTAGCTATGAAAACATTGGACACTAATACTTTCAGTCATTTAATGCGCATGCTGCTTTTATTTTTTTTTTTGCCTGTGGTCTTTATTTCCTATCAAATAAAAGGATTATTCCTGAAAATGACTCTCACTAGACTCGGCAAGATTTTTATCCATTTCTGCATCCAAAGGGTTTGCATCATCAAATAAGAAACTAGAGATTATGGCTATGAAAATATGTGAGTAAAACCAAAGGGACAGATGCCGAAGCCATAAGAATTACTAAGGCATAATCTGTGTTTGCTGTTCCATGTAAATACACAGTTTAAAAAAAAACAACAAACCAACAACAAAAAACAAACAGACAACAACGTAGAGTGCAATCTCAAAATTTATTTTCAGCTTCTAGCCAATTTAGTATATGGTTTGGGGTTGTTTTTTGGTTAGTTTTTTTTTCATTCTGTACAAAGGCCAGCTATCGAGCTTATTTATGGACATATTTTAATTCTCTAAAGATACAGATTGCTTCCTCTTGCCTCATACTGAATTTAGAAAATTGTAAACAAACCAAATGGTGAATTTCATTTAGAATTCAATTTAGATTAAGTTGATTTAAGTTTAAGGGCTTTGCTTAGCTGTAGCACATTTATACCTACTTTGTGTACTATACAGAGGGCAAAATAATGCTTGAGAGAAATCAAGTTTAGTACGCCACCAAGAGTTAATACAGCTAATATATGTATCTAATAATATAAACCACGTTTGAGAGCCTTACACATACAAAATCATACTAAAGTCACACAAGATCGGCATGTTACAGATTTACCTTGTATATTTACAGAGTCTCTCATAAATTCCTGCAAAGTTTTGGTAAAAAAATGAAGGTTTAAACAAAGTTGAAAGAGATAAACACAATTATTTTAAAAAGCCTAGCAAAGACTTTGTCTTGACCATCATTATTTTTGAAGTTTTGATGTCTCAGAGGAACCTTGGAACTGCTTTAGCCCTCAGTACATGGTGTTCTCAATGGAAATATAAATGATTGTGACCCTTTGCCAAGGAGATCTCTGGCTAACGATAGAGTTTCTTAGGATCTTGTGGTCAGGCATATAGTTGAAGAGTCTCCAAGGTAAATTAATGTATGTCAGATAGTAGACTATCCCCCAGATGTATTCCTGGGTTCCCAGAACGTAAGGATATCTTCAAAGTACCTGTTTCCATCAGTTCTAATTGGAGAACAAGTTGTAGCTGAAGGTTTTCTTTCAGAATGGAAAGGAGAAAGAAAAGCTCAAATATTTCAGGCAGTTTTGAGAACAAGAAAAACAAAGACTGCAGGTCTTTTATTGCTATTAGTATCTGACACAAGAAGAGGTGGCTAGTGCTGAATTTCCTGTTGCCTGTATTCTTGAACAGTAGTTCTCACCTGGAAATGCACTGCAGGCAGGTACTGAGGTACACACACAACATATGTTTGCCCATACACGAACATTCACCCTAGTTAGGGAGTAGCTTATTATAATGAAGCATTAAAAGGTTCCTCATTGGTGGCAGCGAGGCATGGTGCCGAGGTGCTGGGGAGGTACAGCTTCAGAACTATGGAGAGAGCAAATGTAATGGGGACTTCGAAAAATGGTTGTTGTGAACCTAGTTTTTAGAATAATAAGCTTAGAAAACATGAGGAACCAAGCTATATAAAAATAGGCATGAATGCTTCTTCAGTAGGCTGGAATTTTGTCAAATAGTCTACACTATGAACCTATGTTAAATACTGTTTTTCTCCATCCTTCCATTCTAATTCTGTTTTCAGATACAATGTGTCAATGTCATAAATTCATCTGAAACACTACTTCAAATATATTCAAACGTGAAAGTTTGGGGTTGGAGTACGTGTATAGAAAACAGATTTGATCTTGTCTCTGAGGCACAGGTGCCCACCACAAAACCCCACAGCATGCGTGCATAGTGCATTAGCTGATGTACTCTACAGAAGGATTTTTCTGGCTTCCTAGAAATTCAGCACATTATCTGACAAACACAGCAATTTAAGTTTATTTTTTAGCTCTGCTTAAGGATCGTGCTTACATACAGATTTACCTTTTGGCAAGCGAAATCTGTATCTACTCAGTCTGCGCCTGTTGCATCACCCAGCACCACCTTCTCTGCTGTTCAAATGAGCCAGCAATGCAGCAGTGGCCTGGGGGCAAAGGCTGACTCAGAACCACTGAAGCTAAACATCAATGTTTCCCCTAAATAGGCAGACGCTTCAATATCATTGACTTCCATGAGATCTGGTATTTCTTTCAATCCGGCCACATCCAGTGCTAAATAATGAACAAAACAGGAGTTGGGGCAAGGGAGGGAGGTCAAGGGATTGTGAGAGCATGAGCAAGATTGGCTATTCTAGGCATAAAAGAAGGATAAGACTGATGTGGATGACTAAGAATGTCAGAAGAGTTCTTGAGGAAAAATAGAGGGTATATGACATATATAAGAACATGAAATCTGAAGAGGATTAAGAGAATTAGGAACTGAAACTGAAAGGCTGTAAAAAACCCCAAACCTAACAACAGCACTGTTTAAGGCTGACAGAACTGACAAAGTGAGAAGATTGCTCAGAAAGGGAAGAAAAATAATAAAGAATCTCATAATATTTAAGTGATGTGAAAATCAACAAGGAATTAGCTACTGAGCTGTTAACAGAACCTGTACCTGAAAGGACTTAACAAAATGACAAGATAAATCTAGAAATGTAAATGCAGGCTTCTATTCAATACCCCTGCAGGAAAATGAAATTTCAGGAGCAATAAAATAAGAACTAACCTCTGTACCATCTAAAATAACCAATAAGACGGAGAAGCCGTGAGGATAGATTATTTGTTACAAATATACTTGAAAGAAATTTTCAAACAGCAGTGACCCTTATACAATGATTGTGCAGAAAGAGCTCCAAATGAACACAGAAATAAGTGATTGTTATTCCAGCCTTCAGAAACCAAACTTGAAAGAGCTAGGAAAGCAGAGATGACTCATTATAAACTGAGTGGCCAGAGTGATCTGACCAATATTAAAGCGCAAGATCAGTAACCATGTGTAGCATTAGGAAGGAATAAAAAGCGTTCCCTAGCAATCACAATGGGACAACCTTTGCAAACACAGTATGTTTGCAACTTCATTCTTGACTGCTTTGAAACTATGTCAATCTGAGTGAGACAATGACCTGTGATCTCCCCCTATTTTCTGTCCCTGTTTTTTCACAGAAACCAGTGTCTCGCTACTTAGACAGAACCATTGGAGAGCAGCAGCACCCATATTCACAGTGTCAGGGAAAACTTCATATTGATTCTATTAAAATCTAATGGCAGATCTGAAAGAACGGGTATTTCAGGAGCAGTCATGAGCCCTATTTCAGCACTGTCAAATAACCCCAAAGCTGAAGACCTTCACACCAGGATATTTACCTTATATTCTACTAGCTCTTTGTATAAAAGGTCAGCAGGCCAATCTTGCATCAGATTACTGGCCTTAGATTTAGCAGCATGAAGGAAGGAACTCACTGACCCTCTTAGATTCAAAAGATACTGTCAGACAAAATTAAAGAGTGTAAAATTTTGTTGTATCTAGAAGTTAGTTTAATTAAACCTTTTGTATCAAATCAGCCATAGAAAAAGGGAGATGCTAGTGCCTTCTTGGCTTCCCTACACCCAAGTATGCAGTAATACTATTTACTTTCCTTGATTAATTAACACATTTTCTGCTGTGAAGAGGTTATTGAAGTGATATCTGATGCTTAAGAACTGCCAAAATAGGCCTCATCAAATTCAGAATACTCCTGCCCAGATTTTGCACACTAAATAAACTCACCACTATGCAATTTCCATTTCCTTTTCTCTGTGGATACTTGTCTTTCTGAATGCACATTCAAAGAACCTCATGGGGTTTTCACCTTTATGTCACTGAATACTGCTTAATTTAACTGTCTGTGGATACACTTCTTAGCTACTTACTGACCTTTCCTTAATAGCCTACAGTATCCCGTGTTTCAGGTCGTACTGAAATGACTATGTATGCTCTATTTGATGACATTACATTGAAGAGATTCATGCCAAAACTCTTTGGCCACCACCATCATTGCTGATGTCAGCATAGCTTTAAGAACAAGGCCAGTTAGCTAATTGATTTCCAGAGCAATCACAGGCAAGGAAGAAGTGGGAGCCAAGTGTTTTGCTGGAGCAAGCAGGCGAAACGCCACCGAAGACGTCTAGTCCATCAGACCAAAATTCACCCTTGCAATGACAACCAGCACAAAGGTTTCTGTACATGCTTGTGACACCAAAGAATGAGGTATCAGGAGGTTTGCATCCCACGTGCACCCACCCATTGGCTGCATCAGACTGGATGCTAATTACAACCAATCTGGTGATTTGTGGGTACCCCAAAACAGTAGCTTTCAATGCTTTGTATTGCGTCAGCAAGGGTAATGCATTCAGGGTAAAATAATGGAATTACTAAAAACAGAGGGAGCTCTGTTGTTTAATTTCAGTAGTGCTAGGACTTAACTTTCTGCTGCAGAAACTGTTCCCACAATGTAATGAAGATGAAACGGAAGAAAAGCCACTGAAGCAAGCCAGGGCACAGACAGGCAGAATTCTGATCCGTATTTTTCATAGTCTTAGGGATATCAAAGATCCTGTTACTTCAGACTTGCCACAATAGATTCTACACACTGCAAAATACGTACTGTTCTAATGGTTTGCAATAGAATCACTACTAAAACTGGTCATAAATAAATAAAATGATGGCAAAAATTTATTATCTAAAGATATTAAAATGGCACATTTTAATAATAAACATTTTTTCATGGCAAATGAGAAGGAAGAAGTTAAATACCTCTATAATAGAGTAAAACTGAAAAAATATGTAATACTATTGAAGTAACTTAGAATAATTTAAAGACATTAAAATGGCAACTGAAGTAGAATAGACATATATAGAATCAAATTTGTAAAGATAAACCAACAAATCTTCAGGAAAGTACATTGTATTGCACAGTGTAATACATTTTAATGGAAAAACAGCCTTCAAATCATGGTATTTTGGCAATGAAGCTGCAGCCAGGAGAAACATTACAGCTAGTTTTAATCATCATCTACTATTTAGTATGGGATGTAACGTATTAAAGTAGTAAATCTCTGGAAGTCTACAAAGGAACCTAAGAGACTAGCATATTAATTTTTAAACATTTCCTAAACATTTTTTTCCTTTTACAGAGTTCTAGTAAAGACTTTGCTCACATTGCATGATAATATAGTTGCTTTAAGCACTACTAAAACTAATATTGGGTTTTGTTTGCATGTCTGCAACAAAGAAAGAATGAGTGTGCTCATTCCAGAAGAGACTTCAAGTATCTTTTACTACTTTTATATTTAAAAATGTAGTGCTATACTTTGGTAAACTGGAAGGCTGTCTTGAAGGGCATGCACACTGGATCAACTCATGATGCTTTTGGGTTCTCATGAAGATTAATTTGCTCTTGAGATTTACTTAATAACTATCAGCATGGTCTTTCTCTGTTTTAACTTGTCATCATTTGACCTCTAAATAAATTATTCTAAATCTTTAAGTTGTAATACAACCTATCATCCCAACTTGTACTTTTGTGTGCAGAAATTGCAGGGCTGAACAGTCATCCTATACCCACTGACCACTGAATTAATACTTCAAAAGAATAAATATTCCAATTCTCACTCCAGCAAAGTGAATTCTTAAAAAATAAAGTATCATACTTTAAGTTGTTCTCCATTGCTACAGGGTTGGGCTTTTTTTTAATTATTTGGAAAACATTTTTATATCTCAATGACATATGCTGGTGTTTTCATGATGGGAACAATAGAGTGTCAGTTATTATTTTTAAAATTTCCAAGGACAATTTCCAAACTTGGAAGGAGAATTCAATACTAAAATCTCACTTGAGAGAAAAAAAGCTTCATCGTGCCAAATTTGAACAGAGTAAATGGAAGGACCAAGGTAATTATAGGTCTGTCAGCCTGACATCAGTCCTGGGAAAAATAATAGAAAAGCCATCACTGGAATTTTTAAGTAACAAAAAATTAAAGGAAGGTAACAGAATTCATGCAAGTCAGCGTAGGAGAATGGAAAATAAATCTTTCAGACCACCTTGTCACTTTTTTCTTTTGAAATTATGAGATGTTTCAATAAAATTTCATTAATGTATTATATTTAGACTTCCCTGTGGTATTTGACCTGTCCTTTTGATTACTAAAACAGGATGACAGCATCAATGTGGCATACAATGTAATAAAAAATGTCTGATGTACCTTATGAAGGTGGTGTACACTGTGGGCCTGCAAAGGACTTTGCATTGCTGCAAATCTTAATTAAAGTTGAGTATTTTTCTAAAAGCTCAGCTCTGTTTCAGTCATAGCTGTTGGATGTGATACAATGATTCATTCACAAAATTACATAGATTGAAGTAGTCACTCACAATGGTATCTTATGGTTTTAAAATCTACAGCTCTATACTTTATACACTGTCATATAGAATCACTGTTAAGTGAAGATCGTTCTTTCAACATCTTTCCAAGGCACAAATTAATGGTTCATGATCTCCACACATTCAAAAGCTGTTACAGGAAACAGGAAGGACTGTTAGTGGGTATGTGGCACTTTTACAAAAGACACTGAGATTTCTTCTTTAAACTAAATATTAACACCTTTGATTTGTATTTTGAGTTTTAAAAAACAAATAAATAATGTCATGAATTTAAGCAGAAAAATGACATTTCTTTTAATAGTATAGGAAATGCACTAAGTATGATAAATGTATAGACCTTCCTTTGCATTATATTAATGTGCCAGTATTTCAATCGAAACCCTATGTTCCGTTACAAGCAGACATATTTATCTTCCAGAAAGCACAAATCATGGGGTTTTTTATAAGATTCTATGGAAAGTATCCAAAATTTATAGGGAAACAAGTCAACTCTTGACCAGAGCTCCTCTTAGAAAGATGCAATAATTTTTTTCACCTCTACATTTAATTATTTCGTTTCATCTAAGCAATCAAATATTTTCTCTCAGTCTGTGAAATTCTGGTGTAACAGTTGCTCATTAAGAAAGCCAAGCATATAAGATAAGAAACTATTCCAAGTGATTTAAACATGTATAGGAAGCTCACAGTGCAAGGAAGTACAGGAAGGACAGGTCTCAGACAGACATTTAACTCAGCTAAGCTTGTAGGAAGTAGAACAGCTACAAAGCATCAGAGACAAGAAGGAAAAGAATTAGTGGTGTTAGCATAAATAAACCCAACTGCCAAGGACCCAATACATGTATTGGTGTGCCCTCTTAGGTTACAGTACTTTACATCTGTGGAAAGATAAGAAGAGCTTTGCAGTGAGATGGTGTTTCTCTCATGTTGAATTCATTGTTGGGGAGGTTTCTGTCTAGAAGACATTAACCTTCTTTAGAGCTTGCTCCTCACTTCACTTGGGTAAGCTTTCCTTCCTGATAGGCTGGCAGCCTGTTACAAAACCCTGTTTGGCATTGGTAGGTGTGAGAGTTTTATACTTCTGTCACACCTGCTTTATTTATAGAGTACCTATAAAGTGATCTATTTTATTTATTCATTGTGTCCCTTTTAAAAATATTTTATTTGAAGTTCTAAATTTAAAGATATGATTGCCTAGCTCATTTGGAGCAGGTGCCTCGCCAGTGATTTGTTCCCAGCTCTGGAAGTCAGGATATGAATGGGATCTTTGCAGGTGCCTGCAGCTAAAGGTATGGTTAATGGCTTTGCTGGAGACTGCCTGCCTCAGCGATTCAGAGGCAGCAGGATTTACAATTAAAAAATGCATTTAAAGAAGGGGAAAGATAGCATATGACAGCAGGCTGGGAGGTTCTACTATCATGTGCTTAAATTGGCCACTTCACTTGCGATGCTGAAGATACAAACTGTGCACGTTCATGCTGAGCTAAGTTAACCTGATTTTAAAAAGATCATTCAGTATGTATTAGAAGTATTATACTTTTCTTAAAATAATATTAAAACATAATTTTTACCAGAATTACGAGCACACATAAAACTGCCTAGAAACAGCTTCATCATATATAACTATGCCATGCCTTTAATTTCCTCTACTCCTGAAACTACAACAGCCAGAAGAATATGATGATTAGACTTCCAAAAAGTAGGGAATGGTTACTTTGTGATCCCATCTTTTTCCACTTCCCAATACAGTAGTAATGGTAGCTCATCTGCTACTGCCTCCTCTCATTCCCAGACTCACATTTTAGTGGTCACAGCAATATACATGTGCAGAAAAAGTAAAAGACATTTCCCTGAAGGCATCTTTTAGAAAAAGCTTTTCCCTGCTCAAATCTATTAAAAGTCTGGAAGAGTTTTGACTGTTGAACTTCCCATCATTTCTCCATGAATGTAATTTAGTACTGAAAAACCGAAGTAATAAAACCTTAGATACAGGCTTAGACAGAAAGCAGTTAAATATGTACAGGAAGAATAAAATTTTACTGAACTCTTCCTTTAGTTCCTTAAGAGTCTCTTTTAGGCAGTTTTACAACACAATGAGCACTCCTTTCTCTGAAAAGTAGTTTCATTTATGTCAGGGAGTCAATCAGTAGGAACAGGATTAATGAAATGGATAGCAAAACAGGGCTGACCCATCCCTTCAATTTCTAAATTGTTGTGGCTGCATTTTCCACTTCTTTCAAACACAGGAATGACCCACCAGGCAACCCCTGTGATCCGGATAGTTGATCAGTTGTTTCCTATTGACTGCAGTTCTTAAAATCTGGGAATTAACTCAAAATTGCAGACTTTAAATTCATCAGCTGTTAATTAGTATCTATTGAGAGTATAATTTTAGAGTATTTTTAAAACAGATGCTGTCTATGTGTTTTCCCTCCTCCTTTTCTACTCTTTCTCACACTAAACAAGATGCTCATTCAGTTTACATACATTTGACATTACTGAGTGCAAAGGACAATAAGATAATAATAATCTGGGTTACCTCAAAAAAAATGTCTCCCAGCTAAAGGCACATAGATGAATGAACTTTGGTTAGCAATGAACTGTTTTCAAAAATGTTAAATAGCTATTTCTCTATTTTTCCTTTCCCACAACTCCTCTCAAGTCATTGTGGCTCCCTGTTAAATCATCCCTCAAATTGCATTCACAACAGCAGGTACAATTTGCATCTCAGTGTGTGTGTATGATTTTGATGCTTAGTTTTCACAAGAAAATGATTTCTTCTGCTTGGTTCTCTGAACATTGCTTCATGCCCATAAGGAGAAGGCTTTATTGAAGAAACTAAATATTCTTGCTCAGTACAGTCCCTACCAGGCTTCATCTCAACTAGGAGTTCACACAGAAACTTACTATTAGCTCTGACACCAGTGAAGCCAGTTGCAGCATTGGCCATTTTAATTTATTCTCATCTTGAACTGGGTTAAGAACTAACCTTAAAATCCTAGTGGACATTTGACTTTGGGATCACCCTGCACATTAGTCTGAAACTGAAATACAATGTGCAAAGCTGTGCAGCAGTCATAAGAATGAAACTTTTCTTAACTGCCTTAAAGGAATGTCTCAAAATCCTCCCCAAGGTGCTTTATGAGCTCAACTGATGAAATTATTGCCTGACCTGAACAAAGCTGTTGTTCATAATCAAGAAAATGCTAGATTTTTAAAGAATTACATCTTCCAGAAGACTAGCTGGCTTTCACTTGGGTAGCAGAGTAATCATAACCCATCACTATAAACAATGGCACTGAAAGGTCCACTGGGTGTAGGAAGCAAATACATAAAATAATATATACAATATATAAAAAATATCATCTATTATTTATATATTTTTATATAAAAATACATATAAAAGAATATTTTTTGTCACTGGCTATGTAGGGAATTTATGTCGACCCATTAACACACAACAGTAAAGCAAAGTTCCACAGAAAAATGAAGTAGACATTTGTCATCTGCAAGCTGGCCAGATGTGTGGCTTGAATGGCAGTGTCGAAATACATTTTCACTCTTAAGGACCAGGAGCATAAGACTGACTTGACAGCTGAACCATCAAGTTCTCTGAGTTTACAGTCAATATACTACAAAAAGATATAACCAGAGTTTAAGCTTTCATGTTTTCTCAAAAATAAAGCATTAATCATTTCATATTAAAGTAGGGCAGCATTGGGAAAATTATGTGGGGTTATTCCTTGAAACTTGAGCCAAAAATTACACATCATTTGTGTGACCACAACACAGTGTGCCAAACTCTTTTGCATGCTGTGTCAGTGCTTAGTACGACAGTGGATCTGATAACTGTAAGACCAGACATGGTCAACAAGTCATTTATTAAATTACCTTTGAAACACAAAATCTAGAGGGTTTATATTTCAGAAGACAAATAGTTGCATGAGGATTTACCTCTATAAGATTACTAAATTACCTTCATTTGACTAAATCATCTAGGAAGGGAATGTGTTTTTAATACAATAGCTGTGGCAACGCCACAAGACTTGGTGCAGAAAAATGTGTAAGCAAGGTTGGATTTAAAACCAAAGCAAATAGAATCTATACTAGATTGATTCCCATAAACCAGAAAAAGATCCTGAAAACAAAATTTGCCACATAACTATATTTAACTTCAGAACATCTGGGATAACAATCATGCATTTCATTCCAAGGTATAGAGAGCAAATATATAGCTTGTTTCTCACATATCAAACATATATTAGTCAAGTTAATTTTTCTCAACAGCAGAAATCCTTTTTCTCTCCTGCACAGAAATCTGTGGGGAAAAGGACAGGACGGCTCTTCCTTGGAAGAAATATATCTAAACAAAAGAATACCAGGCCTTCACTGGAGAGAAAATAGTCTCAGACTCTTCAGGGAGGGGAAACCAAGTATCTCAGTAGCGGTTGTCCCAGTTTCCACCTATGCCACCAGAATAATCTGGAAGCTCAGTGTCCCTGGTTTCCCCCACTCCTTCACAAGCACATCTTTCTTGTTTCTCTCCTTTTCTCCTAGTCCCCTACACATGGCTTTGTAATAGCAGAGGGGCACACGTAGGCTCCAGGTATCACAGAACAATCCCATACCAGCGAGGAAATTGAGTGGGCTGACCTGTAAAATCTTTCCCTCACTGAAGTTTGTAATTCTGTGCTCTCTGTAGCGATGATGAAAGAGCTAATTTATGATTGGCTGGATCACAAGACAATTAATGTACCACAGCAATGGATTGAGATATGCAGATCAGATGTAGGAAGAATGTGGAGCTCATCATACCACTTTATTCTCTCATAATCCAATGCTCAGCTTGGAGAAGAAAACCATACTAATGATGCAACTGATGTCTTGTTAGAAAATATCTGAACTGTGACCAATTTTTCTTGACAAGAACTTTTATTCTGTATAAAAATGAGATGCTTAGTCACTTGGAAAATAAAGACTAAATCAGTGATGTAATTTTGTTCAATGATGGAATTACAAAGATGTTTTTTTCCTTTATTATAAAGAAAACCTTTTAACAAGTCTATTGAACCAGCCCGTTAATAAAGCTCTTTTCCATCAGCATCAAAAGATAAGTGAGAGCACAGCGCCTCGAGGATAAACAAGGATATAAAACCTTTTCTTACCATTTTAAAATTCAAAGTGTCCATGTCTCTGTGTAAGTCTGTATGTGTATGTTCATGCACAAATAAGAGTGACAAGCAACAAATATCCTTGACAATTTTTAGCCTCTTGCTGTACACAAATGGAGGGCAAATATAGAAGCAAATGGAATGTGTCAGACAGCTACATGCTTTCTTCTCCCCGCAAGATAGATACGAGTTCTCCATAGGGAAATCTGCAGGAAAGTAATTCTCAGAATAGGATGCAGACTTGCTGATGATGTAATACATATGTTTAAGTGGGGGAAATGGAAACGAGCTTAACTAGTAAGGACAAATTGTAGCAGAACTTAATCAAAGTTGGTGAGTGAGCCTCAAGACAGAAAGACAGCTGAAGGGACTCCCTTCAGCTCCCACAGGTCTCTGCCAATTTTCTCTCTGAAAACAAAATTCTAGTTTTCTGTTAACACCCAGTGAAAAGGAAGCTGACAGGAAAAGGTCACTGGGCAGAGGGGGCTGAGAGCACACCCACATATTCATCTGACATTTGGAAGGGCTTTTCTCTCCATGGATGTCTGGCTAAGACACATATAAAATGCTGGTATGAACCAACGTGGGTTTACATGTCGCCATGTATACCAGAATGTCCTAGTATCAAAACTATTGCCTCTGTATTCAGGGATAAAAAATTGGCAGAATATGTATATTTGGATTTCTAAAATTTTCGTCTTGACACGACACATTGGAATTCCCATAAACTGTTTGGAAAAGTGGTATAAAGGGCAAAAAGTCTAATATTTATTACACTTAGGCTGGGGTCTAGTTTACTAGACACTCAGAGATCAGTATTTTTTATACTTCATCTCACATCTATATCTCAAAAAACAATCATAATGAAATCAGAATAATGCTTAACACTCCAGTATTACTAATCATTGCATAACTTTGGCTGTACACTCAAGAAAATAAGTGTATCTGTCTCCTGTACCTGTATTACCAACCCAGGAGTTACTGAGATCGTCAAGTATCTGTTCTGGAGGTGCTGAAAAATTGTTTTTTCTGCCAACGATTCTTTATGAACTTCTTAGATCACACTGCAAAATAAGAGTCCAGAAAAGCATTGAAGAAAAACACATCTAGATTTTATTACCATTGTCACCTAGCGCAGCAAGCTCCTAACCAGAAAAGCTTTGGACTCACATGTCTTCTTCTAAGTATTTCAAAACACTTTATGAAGATGAATGTGTTGAGCTTCTAATCCTCCTTTTAATATAAATCAAAAATCCACATTTTACGTGGAGATAAGATGAAGCAATGAGAGATGAAGCAAGATTTGTTGCAATTACAGGTTTGGGATAAGAATAAAACCCCAAAAGTCGTGACTTGCCTTGATCTGCCCTGGAGTACAATGATGGTAAAGGAAAATACAGGCAAACAGGTTACTTGAACATTTCCCATAAATGTTCTTGTGCTCATATGCTTTATGACCAACAGAATGTTGTCAATGGAGATCCCAGAAATAGAGAAAACTTTTTTAGCTGAAGAGTCAGACATAGAGAAAACTCTTTTAGCTGAAGAGTCAGACATAATCCAGATAAAGCCATTATTACCTGTTTTGCAATTCCGATTCCCAGTTATTTTTTTACCTTCTTAAATCATACCTGACTCAGAGAATCGTGATATCACCCCACTGCTGCTGTTCTCACTCTTACTGGCATTGTCCCTCAAAAGACTATTAATGAATAACTGGTGGTAGCTGTCCACTCAAGGAACCAAGTGTTACACACAGGTGTGTAGACAGTGTGTCTGCACCCCTTCTTTAGGCAGTGAAATCTTGAAAGACCAAGGGAAGCTAAAGAGAGACAACGATCTGAAGAGTTTGTGCTGTTTCTTGTGGGAAGCAGCTTGCAACAGTGTTCCCTGGGGCAGCCATGTCTGTGTAATATGGTTCCAAGAATTCTCCAAACATACCCCGGAGAACCTGAGAAGTGGGTGCAAGGCCCATGGTGTAATACTGTCACATGTGAAAAGCAGAAAAGAAAATGAGAACAAAGGCAGGTATGATGCACAGTAATCTCCTCTCCGTGAATCAACATAATTTCCATACAGTAAAGCAAAGGAAATGTGGGAAGATTTCAGACAAAGCAGGTGAATTTTTGAGTCATACGCCTTTTGATTCAAAGATCATAGTAAAGAATGAGAGGAATACAAATCTCATAGTGACAGGGAAGCACAGGAGATCAAATGAAAGTTTGTACCCTAAATTTGATGACAGCAATAAGCCAAGCTGTCACTAGAATAACATGCTTGAAGGGTCTTTCCTCAATGCCAGAGTTATTGATGTCTCTCTAGGCAGATCTAAGCACCCACTGGTTCAGTAGTTTAGTCAGATTCATAGCACAAAGGACAACAATCTCACTGCTAATCCTTCTTTTAATAGACTACATTGGTAGAATGATTTTGTCTGGAAAGGACTTCTGAAGGTCACCTGGTCCAATTTAGAGCAGGTTGCTCATGGCCTTGCCCATTCAAGTCTTCTGCATGTCCAAAGATGAGGATTTCATTTCCCCAATGGGGCAATGGAGCTGAGCAGCTGAGCTTCAAGAGATTCCTATCAGTCATGTCCTCAGGCTGTTAACATCCCTCCACGTATACACCTTGTTTAATCTTTTTTAATATATGCATACTGTATTTGTTTTGTTCAAATTAATACAGTGCTAATCTCAGTTACCATGGAAAGATATATGATGAAGCTAAAGGGATTATAGTTCCACTCCTCTTTAGCGTTACTTGCTCACATGGTATAGCAAGAGCCACATCCACCCACATAATAAATGCACCCAACTGGAATCAGGCAGATATTGTCCAGAGGCAATTCTCAGAGCCAGTCCTTGTCTAGTAAAAAATGGTATGGCATACACAAGATGAAAGGACTCCTGCTACTTTAGAAAAGCTAGAGATCTAATCCGAGAGGCATTTTGAAAATTTGTTTCTGCTTTCAGTTAAAACACTGTGAAACTCCACAGGATCATTACTGCCATTGCTGCAGTGTCAGGTACATGCAGACAGCGAGTGGGCACTTCAGTGCAGATTCAGATCTAGTCTGTGCATTATTGGCACTGTGGTAATGCCAGAAATGTTTTGGACAGCATCCATACACACAGGAATGCAGACATCCTGCTTCAAATGACTTACAGTCTAAAATATTAATGCTTACATCACCAACTGATACTTCTTTACTATGAGCTAAACTTTCTCACTCATAAGGCTTAGCTCTTTTCCCCTTTATGATACAAAATGGCCCATTTCTTCCATTTTAGAGGGCAGTGAACTTACCTCAGCCAGAGGTATATAAAATAAGGTGTCATTGGAGTAAGTGGTCACAGGGGCCAAAGCTGATGGCAGTGCTGGAATCACAATGCAGTATCGAACATCTTGCTAACAGTAGCTCTCTTTCTCAAGCCTTAAAGTTTTCCACACCTCTAAAAGGAAGAAGGCAGCCCCCAGAGAGGAGTCCTTCCACCCCACTGAACAACTCGCTTAACTGCACGACTTCTAAGCCATAAACCACTTGAGTAATCCCACTGCTCAACACAGGATAAAAGGAGAAAATAGCATTAAAGATTTAAAGTAAAGAACACAGCAAACTCAAATGATAGCTGTGCCATTCACGTCATTACGGCTAAGGGTTTGTCAGCACTTTCATTATACTGCTCATTTCTCTGCTGTCACTCCAGGCTAAAATTTGGCAAAGCATAGAACTTAAAGCACAGACAGATACAATAAGAGTTCAGTGAAAAGGAAAGCAAAGACTTCAAGGACAGCATTCTAAGATACCTCCACATGTCAAGAACAAACGGTATCTTACAAAGCATGATGCAAGAAGTTAAGCTAGAAGAACTATCTCTCATTAAGATGGTGTGATAAAGAGGGAATTGCACTGAAAGCTCAGTGAGATATAATGTTATGAAACTACTATGAATGGCTTAAAATATCCAGAAGGCTAAGTATTAATATGGTAATTTAAGTTAAATTTATGCTGCAGTACAATGGCAATAAGATAGAAAGAAGAGGCAGGCCACACACAAATATTACATCTGAGCAGTTGATATTAGACTTAACTTAAGGAATGTATGAAAATATGTCTGCTTGAGCTGGTTTGGGGAGTGCAAAGTGCCACTAATGTCAGAGATTTCTCTCAGGAAGTGTAGAGTGCCTTTCTCTTCCCCCTTTCAAATTTGAGACTGTAGTTCCAACAAATGTCCAAACATGGGAAGAAAGCAGGGGTGAGCACAGCACCAAAATATCTCTTATACTCTAACAGTAAGTGTCACATTGTAGGGTAGCATGAATTAGCACTGCCACTGAAAGAAATCATCTCACTTGCACCTTCCTTCATCTCCTTTGTCAGCCTAAACACTGGTACCCATATGGATGCAGAATGACCAAGAGTAAAGAACTGAGTTAGATTAAAACTAATCTATGATGGGGGTCAGTTTTAACTTGTACAAAGCCCCGAGTAATCTAGTCTTGGATCAGTAATGACACCTGCTTGGAGCAGGAGGCTGGAGTAGGTGACTTCAACAGTCCCTTCCAACCTGTGAGAATTGCTGTTCCTATGGATCAACTTGTGGACAAGGTTAGAGAGGTTTAGGACTACTTCTTGCATTAACAGAGCTAGCTAATGCTAGGCTAAAGTGTGTGTAGGAATACAGTATTAGTTATTAATTTTTGAAAGTTTTTAACTGCTTTGATTGCTTTCATAGAAAATGGCAAGAACACAAAGATGCAGGTGCTGTTACACAGGCGGTCCTCTGGATGGTTACTCACTATCCATCTTTGTCAGGAGGGGCTGTGGGACTTAGAACAAGCCATTTCATTCTGTTTCAGCATCAGTCCAGATGCTTCGTATCTCTAAAAAGCACTTAGAGGTGAACTACTTACTATCTCTGCAACATATGATTGCTATTATTGTCTCAGTAGATTTTTATGAGGATCTCAAGAATTCCAGTAAGTTAAAAGGGAAGGTGCTTAGTTCCCATGCTCAGAATTAGCTATAAAAAAGACGTTAATATAATAATGATACAGGTCATCTAATCCCATTGACTTTGGTGGGGTAGCATCTTCCTTGGCTTCAGAAATGAGTGCAGGTTTGGACTGTGATGTTCTTTCAGTGGCCTGTGTGCATCCTGCACAATGTGTGTTTGATTATTTGGGGAAGCCTAGTGTATCGCTGTTAAAGCACTGCAGCTGCTGAACATGGGAAATACACACTGTGCTTGTCATATGAGATGCTTGTAAGAAACAGGGAATTGAAGGCAAGATTAAACCAAACACATGTCCAAGCAACACTGATTTCAATTTGTAGCAAAGGAATTATTTCCACAGTTCTGTCATGAGTTTATCAGGACGTGCAAGCGTGGTATAATATAAAATTTACTGTTGTTTGTCTGAGAAGAGGTGGAACTCTGCTCCCCAGCTTGCCTGCTTTGGCAGGGATGGGCGTGCTCTTTGTGTAAGATACAGGTCACACACTCCTAATCATTTTCCTGGCATTCTCAGTGTTTTTCCTTTGTGCAAAATGCTGATGCTTTTGAGGTGCAATGAGTTAGCACGTCACTGTGCTGGCATAACAGATGGTACAGGAGTGTAGAATGAATGAACAATGAATTAGGGACCATGTTTCACTTTTGCCAGTGTGCAGGCTTTCAGTGGTTCTGGTACAAGGCATCTATATTCACTCTTTTTAGGACAGTCTGCTCCCTTGTTCAGCAGTGCCCAGTTAATAGTGAGATTTTTAATTTTTTTTTAAATTAGATTAAAAGTTAGTGCAGTATGCAGAATTACCAGGAGAGGTCTGGTCCTTTTAAACCTTAGACCCTCATTTTCTTCTAATGGGACCCTAGAATTATGACTGAACATACAGCTCTCTGAATCAAAACCAAGTGTTTCCTCACCCTCTGTACCCAGGCCACCCCTGCAAAGTCTAGAAGGGCCTTTCTGTGTCACTGAATCCCTAGGTATCACCTGAAGCAAGGTTTTTAAGTGGGGTTAAACCGTCTCAGACAAGGACCTCACACTTCGCACTGATTCTTTATATAAGATTAAAGCTAACTTTGAAAAGAGCAAGAAGAAAAAGAAATAGGTTGAAACTGAGAGTCTTCAAGGCAGCATTCAGATGAGTGGCTGCATTTATCCACTGAATAGGCATGAGGAGTAAAGACAGTGAAGTTTAAAAAAAAATGTTCTTACCCACAGGTAACTAGAAAATAACTGCAAGATAAAATGCAAAGTACAACCTCTCCTCTCACATGAATTACGGATCGCTGAGGCTCAGCAATATTCCTACAGTTTTTCAGACCCCAGGCAACTGTTTTACATATTTCACTGAGTACAGAAAGGCAAGAGTGATATTCTTAAATACCAGTGTATATTTTAACATGGGAAGAGGACGTATCAGGTGGAAAATATATTCTAAGCTCTCTGGGTGTAGGTATTAAAACATCAAGCTATGAAAAGCACTGCAGTGTTCTATAGTAACAGCCCAAACATTACAGTCTAAAAATGTTACAGAAATGTTTATATAACAGGATCTAAGGACTTAATCCAATGCTCATGGACTTCAGTGAGACTAAAATTCTTGATGCAACTTCTATTTTTCTTTAAATAATCCCTTGGAACTGCAAAAACATTTCTGTGCTATACATTTGGAGACCAAGGGCTTTCCACTGATAAAACTCCTGGAAAAGTCATTGTTTTCTGAAGTTACTGTTATTGTTATCTCTGAAGATCATTTAACATTGGTTTGATTTAGTGTCATGGTGAAAAGAAACATGATTTATTTGGTCTTCATTTCCTTTGATTTTAAACAATGTGTTACTGATACAGACTTTGTACGTGCTACACATTTTTTCTCACCTGACACCTCTCCTGCTTTTACAGTCAAGACAGCAAGAGGAAGCACACTGCCTTGTGTAGTAAGGATATGGATCCTACTTTATGGATCTTACTTTACGGAGCTCTGTGTTAAATCCCTTTTAGTTACAGTAATAAATTGTATATTCTTTGTGAATTAAAAAATATTTTCATCCTAAGTGGATAAAAAATATTGAAACCCAAAAAATATTTAGGGAGCAAGGCCACAGAGGACACTGGAAATGTGTTAATAGCTTTTCCTGCAATGCATCCAAACTGTTATCATGGAAAGCCTGACAGACATGGGGATATGTAACAGCAGCAAAATGACCTCATAGCGGATGTTTCATCTACTATTTAGTTCCAGTTCAAGAGGAAAAGGAGCCAATTTCATGCAGAATGCAGGAATAGACTCACTGCTCCAACACAGAGGGTGACAGAGCAGAACTGCCTCTCATTTAGGGGGAAATACAAATACTTGTCCTCAAATGGATAAGTCAGAGAAGAAATTTTTCACAACAGTTTTGTAATAATTTTCCCAGTAGGAAGCTGTACTAATTGCTTCCTGAAAGTCATTAAATTTTAGGTTTAAGATCCATGAAATAGATGGGAATTAGAGTGAAAAATGGGCAGCCAGAACCACCTGTTGTTAATATACACTTGGAGAAGGTTAAAGGCAATTTAACCTCTGCCACCAGAGTGGAGGTTGAGCAGTTGAACCTCTCACATCCAACCCTCTAGCACATCCTACACCAACACTGTCTTAAGAAGAATCTTTCAGCTGGGAAAACAGTCTCATTTAAAGACACCTTTGATCCCTCTCACTGACATACAGAAAGATCTTGTAGGAAAAAAAATATAGGGCAGGACTTTGAAGATAATGAACTCACTGGAGGAAAAAGAAAACCTCCTAGGCTTTGCCAGGTCTTTGGCATACATATGGAGTATCTGTGCATCGTAAGATGTGAGTGAGATCAGTCAGTATGTCATTATTCATGAATGGGAAATACAAAGGAAAAGTCAAACCCTGAGACCTTTGTTGATTTCTTTATCATATAAATTATGGGGGGGCTCTCTGAAATACTAGAAATAAAACTGTGCTACAGAGTTCACAATGCAAGATGCAAGTCTTATATGACATCAAATATAAGGAATCCATGGAAATTGCTTCTCTCAAAGTAATGATCATCATCCATGCAGCTGAAACACTTGAAAGGGTCAGTGTAAACAAACCAGGATGAAATAAAACTTCAGCTAATTTTGCAAAAACAAAGGACAGCAGCTCCAGCTCCCAGTGATACACAAGCGCTGCAACTGTGCCCATCCTGAGGGCAATCCTTCAGATCTTCAGAAAGAGCAAACTGGCACCACCATCTGAAAGTTTTCTGAATTCAGTGTAATTCTCTACCTAATTCCACTTAACCATTTAATTGAAACAGCAACATTCTAAACAGTCTTTAATCGTATTTCAGTAAGGAGAAATTTTTTAAATATAAAAAGGAATCAACATTGTTTTAAGGTTTCATTACTAAACCCTTCTGCCTTGAAAACTAACTACTCATTTAAAGAAAAAAAATACTTGGAGCACAATGAGGTCCTGTTCCTCCTGTGCCTGTAAGACTAGTTCAGTTTTGCTATTTGTATTGGAAATTGCTCTGAGCTGACTCAAGGTCAAGCCCATCAAAGCCCAAAGATGAACTGGTCTGTGTTGTCCTCACAGACTATGATTGGCCTGTGATCACAGACCCAGATCATATTGTCATGATTTCTTACCTGTGGCAAGAGGACACTTCAATGATTCAGCCTTGTTCTTTAACACATTTTGATCCTGGTGTGAGTTAGTTGCATCCATTACGCAAAAATTTCTTTTCTGTGCTATTTACTGCTTTAAGATGTTAAAATTGTGGGATGAAACAACAGCAAAACTGCCCTACTACAAACACCTCTCAAGACAGCCAGTGTTTAGGAAAAATCATCAAAACTTATTATCTAGGTTTCTGCTTATTCTATATATAAATATCTAAAACAATAGTTTCCTTGTACCATAAACATCCAATTAAAAACAAGTTTCATGATTTGAAAATGTGGCAGAAGTGTTCTAGATAAAACTAAAATTTACATTATTTTAACAAATAGACTACAGGGGTTTTAATATTTTTTTTAATGACTATACCATGAATTACAGTCATGTACACTTAAACTAAAGTTACCAAGCCAGGATCCCAATTTTATTACATTTTATTGTCTGCTTACTATTTTGCAAAAAAGGCTCTCTTCAAATTGATCTTCTGCAGCACTAAATTATGTACTAAATTATTCAGTACATTAAGGTATGGAGTTAATCCTTGTTTTTTCTGCAGCAGGACTGCAATGGATGAGCCGCACTACTGTGTAGAATTATGTTTTAACACGTTGTTCAGTTTTGCAGGAACCGTGTACTGCAAAGGAGTACAGGAAAAACTGGAGTGAGCTTCCTGGGATTAGCATATCCCAGCATTAAAACTGACCACTTGTATTACTCCTTAGGTAACACCTATGAAACACCTCTGTATACATTTTGTGTACTCAGATACCTTAGATGCACTGCAAGGATTGGTTTCAAAAGAACGGGGTTACACCTAACCATTGAATCTACCCTCCATCCATCTTCACAATCTATACAGTAAAACATCATACATGTATAAACAGCAAATATCTGATCAGCATTAGGGTAACAGGGAGCTTGTGCTTTTTTGAGATTCCTGACAAGAATAACTATGGTATGTAGCCTCTCTGTTCAAAATAACAGCTGTCTCTACCCTGCAGGAAAGAGAAGAAAAGCACTTGGGCTTTTGGACTCCAGAGGGGGTTCAGCACAAGAGATAAAGAGCTGGCAAATTCCAAAACACTGCCTTAACACGTACCTGCTCGCACTCACCAGCAGGTTTTCTGTTTGTAACACAACACTTATTATTTGGGGAGGGCAAAGGAGAGTGTGGTCATGTGAGCTGAACTGACGAAATGAGGTGCTGATTCCAGACCATATGTACTGAATTCTCCCCCAGAAACTGAACGAACAGTCACCGAGTCCATCTGCTCCCCGTACTGCAGAATAAAGCCTCCTTTGCTCGCAGCACTCGGTGCAGCACATGTATGCCATTTCCCTTCACCCTCCCGTAATTATCTTAGTACATTCCCCAGGAAGCTTGTCTTATCCACTTGACAGCTACCAAGTGATCTGGGCAGGGCCCAGTGCTCTTGCTGAGCCAGTGGCATGTTAATGGACAGCCACACAGAGGAAGATGTGACAGGGGAGCTGAGCTAAAGGTTTATCCTGCATTTCCTCTGTATGTTTCCTAAGCCACTGAACAAGCATCAGCACTTAGTGGCACTGATTGTCCCTATCTAAGCAGCCTCACTGAGGCTATGACAGTGATTCCTGTTTGAAATGTTACAGTGCATTCCTGAGGAGGCCAAGAGTGCATTAACCATGGAAGAAAAGGACAGACAATAATATCTCCTCCAAATATGCCGCATCCTCATTTGAGGAACAACTGGATGTAATTCACTGAGCTCTGTGATCCAAGAGAAAGGTGTAACAGAAAGGTTCATAAGTAATTGAAAAGGTATGCCCTGTATTTTCTTACATCCCTTTTTGCTATTAGATAAACCAAGTAATTAGTGCTTTTTTATAAAATACTACTGGAGCTGCCTGAATAGTCTTGTAGTTACTTAATAAATTACTCGGCAAAGGAGTAAATTTAGCCAGGCATCCACTGGTGAGGAGACTGCTAATTAACTGATATCCAGGCAGGCAGCAATTATCCTTCTCCTCCCAGACAAAAAGAATATCTCTATTTCAAATACGTGTCCAGAAAGAATTAAGAGCTCTGAAATGTATGTCTTCCAGTAGGAATCAGTTTGGAATGGAGTAGCAGTCAACCCAAAGATCTCAAATAATTTGAACTAAATACAAAACAAGATAGAATAAAGAATCTGTGCTTTATGAAGGGAGTGAACTGGCTTCAGAAATACGTTTCCAGCTGGGACCAGATTGCAAGTGCTTTTATTCACTCTGCGGGAACAGTTATTCACGCGAACAGACCCCGTAAAGCCAGGGACACAAACTCACGTGAGCATGCAGTCACGACTGTGAACATGAAGCTTGCCATCTGACCTTCAAAACCAACAGAATGTTGTGGTGCTTTTACTGAAAACACTATAGAGATCTTGGAGGACAGTTTTATGTTTCTTAAATATGATTTTGCTGTCGTTTCATATCAAATGTCTTCTGTTCAGCCATAAAGCAGACTTCCTATGGCTGCCTGGGGCTGGGACTCTGCTGATGAAATTATCTGGTTTCTTAATTTATGGGGAGTTTTTCATTCTGCCACAAATGGTGAAATAAGCCAATTTACAGGTTGGTGCCTCAGCAATAGATTTCTAGCAAAGAGGATGCTGGGATTTTAGGCTTGCACTCATTTTGTTTTCTGGAACGCCCAGCCATAAAGCAGACATCCTGTGGCCACCTGGGGCTGAGGCTCTGCTGGTGGCTCTGGGCACTCACCCACCTGCACGGAGGCCAGGAGCCATCCTAATGAATATGTGTGAGCACAAAGGCAACCAAGTTGAGTAGAAAACAAAGATTCCTGGGGGAGTGTCCAAACAGCTCTGCATCCTCAGTTCGATGACCCATGAGAGAAAGGATGCATTTAGAATAGAGCAACTTAGAGATGTTCTGATTAGAAGAGTTTTCACTCACTTACATAAAGGCTGAAAAAGAAATGCAAGAAGTGCAATTATTGACCTAAGGGGACAATTTCAGAAGCACAAATAAGACTTAAGTGCCAAGTTGCAATAAGCAGTTAGAGCTAATATTGGAAGCCATAATCCAAGCCTAGGACAAGAAGCAATCTGGCACCCAAAGACCAGCAATCAGGCTAAATACCAAAGGTCATGAGCCTGAGTCAGAAACCAAGATACAAGCCAAAGGTTAGGGCTGAAATAGGTCATGGATGTAAGCTGAAGGTGACAAAATGAACATTTTTAAATAGCCATACACCTCAGCTACTGACTGGTCTGAAAAGAAATTCCCATGTTCCCTTAAATAGCACTGATGTTAGCACCACTGAGCATTCACAGGGGTGACCACAGTCTTCAGGACTGTGCCTCTGAAAGGGTCAGTGCAGCCAGCAGTATGGGACAGCCCACCACTGAGGTCAGTCCGGGTCATTCAGATCTGGAGTCAGGCTGGTAACAGCTCCACTGATTGCACAGATGAGTGATTTCCCTAACAGTATGTTTGCAGCTTGCCACTGGCAAAATAAGCTATGGAGATTTGCAAAGTTCTCCCATGAACTTGGTGGAAGTGCAGAAAAAGGCAGTTCCGGATGAAATATGAGAAAAAAAATGGGCCCCAAAGAGACTGTTGAAGCCTCCAAAATCCACGAACAGAAGATCTTGCTACAGTTCTACATTTTAGTTGCCTTTTTCCTCTATTACCATTTTGCTGATTACAATAGTAATACAAGCTCTGCTGCTACTGTATTCCATTGACTACATACAAATAAGCAAGATAGTGTCTTTTGATAATTTTACAGGGTAAACATTTTCTGGTATTAGATTTTTTTAAATGAGAAACAGGTAATAAAATGTATTTTTTAAAATCACATGTAAACTAAAAGAATAAATTAATATTGATGTGCTACTATATCCCTCATTAGCATATCCTCTGGAGAATGCTTGATGGCTTTGGGAACCTTTCAAGAACCACTACAATGTTGCTTAAAACTCAATTAAGAGAGTGAACAGTTTGCAAATAGTCCATATACCAAAATATGTTTTTCAAACATAATAATCAAATTCTGACTAGAAAAGCAAATGAAAAAATCAACTGAAACTGACAGGATAAAGACAATTCCTTTATCTGCCTCTGATCTTTTGTCAAGGTCTTAAAGAACTAATGGGGATTGGAGTAAGTGTAATAAGTGTCTCTCTGTCTCTCTCTGCTCTGCTGACAGGTTGGTAATAAAATAAATCTGTACAGCTACCTAATTATTATACATTTATTTTTTATTTCCTCAAAGTGTTTGACTAAGTGGCCTTATGCTGGCAGCCATGCCCACCTGATAAAGTCAGTGTTCCAGCTAACTCACTTTCACTTGCAGGGGCTTTTACTTAGTAGGTCTCTCATTGTCTAAAAACAAATAGTTACTACCGTTCAAGCCTCTCAGCAGTTGGCATGGTGCCTCTAAGCCCTGGAGAGCTCTTTGCAGAGGTGTGACCATTAAATAAGCACCATGAAGTAGGTTAGGGCCTATAAAAGGAACATCAGAAGTTGGATAAATGTAAAAACCCTGATATTGCACAGTAATATTTTGGGGATTTTCTAAAGAAGCAAGAATAACAGATTATTGCTCTTATAAACTTAAGCATTCCCCACAGCTGATTGCAAGCCAACAGCATTGCCTGCCTTTCATGTCACAGAAGCTCATGGTGACCCTGAAGTGCTACATTTTAAAAGTTCACACAGCCTAAATTCCATTACAGCTGGAAATTAAGATTTAAGACGGTACCCAAAGAAACCGGGGAGGGGGTCTGTGGAGGGTGGGAGAGGGGGAGGAAGAAACTAACTGTAATGGAAGAGTCTTACCAAAACTATAACCTCATGATATTACCAAAGTCAGTCCCCTTCCCATACACATTGCAAAGACAAGTCCATCTGCCTGCAAAGCCCTTCCTTCAGCCTGAGCTTCTCTGCTTGTCCTACATGGACACTCTTGGCACTGAGAGCTAAAGCAGAGAGCAGGAGGAGCAGTCTGCCTTCCCTCTCGGCCAGTCCCACGCTCCCCTTCCACGCACTGCAGGTACACCGACAGGCATAACCACTCGCTAGCTAGTGAGGTGACAAGTCCATCATGAAAATGGAGCTGATCAGAGTTTTTGTTAATCCAAAAAAGGGAGAAAGGGTCCCAGTTCTATCTCAGAGTGAAAACATTTTACAGAGGCAATTCTTTGTTCTATCTTTTGGTAACTGGTTTTGATTTTTTTTTTCCCATCAGGGTAAATAGCAGCTCTGCTCATCACTTCTGGAACTCAGCTCTCTTGGTTGGCAGGTCAGTCCTCCTAAAACCACTCCGTCTCCCTCTGACCAACAATCAGGTGCCCACATGCACTCAGGGACAGGGAAAAGGAAAGCATGGCAAGTTTGACCAATTTCTCTGCCAGCTGTCATTGCCCACAGATTGCACTCACAGGTAGAAAGTAGCTGGGCAGTTAGGTAGGCAAGGTGTTTAGGCTTCCAGTACTGCAGAGCTCAGCTGAACTGGCCAGCTCTGGAAGGCATCACGCCAGAAGGAAAAAATGGGAAAAGATGTGGCCCTTGGGCTGGTTTTGCATAGATGCATTATCTACACAGCAGCTCTCAAAATCTGTTAAATTTGTTTTGGAAATCAAATAACTTACAGAGGCAATCATTTTGAAATGAGAAACAGGCACCATATTGATCATGAAAGTTTTGAAAGACTTTTCCCCGTCATGCAAAATGGTACTCAGGAAATGTTTAAATAGGTATTTGTGATTATTACAATCTGTTAGAGGGATGCTTATCAGCTCTTCAACCACTTATCTGACAAAACCTATCGCCCTTACACAAGCTCTTTGAAATCATCATTTCAGTACACTAATTGCACATGGTAAAAATAATGTTATTATTAAATACACCAAGGAAGAATTACTGTATGAATGCATAGAATGGTTTCCACACACAACATGTTAATTAGGTCTTTTTCCTTCAAAAACATTCCAAGGTAAGCAACTGAATTTGTATATTGATCTTCAAAGTTACATTTGTTTTCAAGGTGAAAACTCAGTAAATTGACCAGCATTTTACTTTATTCACATAACTGCACACAACCCATATGAAATAAGATGTTACTTCTTTTGTTCTTAAACGATTCCCTACTATCTGATCACTTGTTTTCTAACACCACAGTCAAGGGTTCTGAGGTCCCAAAATTAACGGCGGCAACTGCACTCCTATCACAGCCCTTAAGACCTACCTGAACTACAACAGCTTCTTACACTAAGCTGCGTGCCACAGTTTGGTAGCAAATTTCCACAGCACTGCGTGTTAATGCCTTCCCCTTGAAACGCCCTTCCCGTGTCATTCCTCATACATCTTAACCACGGGGCTCCCCTGAGGATCTTCAGCAGACAGCTTTATGGCTCTCTTCTGAGTGACTACAGCAAAGGAATTCTCTATCAGCCAGAACTTAATTGGTGAAAAGAAGCCAAGTAAGAGGTTAGGATCTCGTCCAGTTTATTTACTAAGTCATGATGTAATTGAGCTCCCCTTTTCCTTGCCACTTTTCTTAGCCTGCTTTCCTCACCCCCTTGGAGGAAGGCCTCCCTATCCCGCACGTGCTGGGTCTGCCTCAGCATTTCAGTTCAGAGCAGAAGCACATTATGAATTCTTGACTGCAACCATCAGGGACAGAATTTATCACACAACAGACAGTAAATCCACGTGGTTATGTCATGGAATACTCCTGGACACGATACAACCCGGACAAATCTGACAAAGCAAAGAGCAAGAGAGACCTGTGCTTACACTAAGAATTAACCAGTGCTGTGCCTTGGGTCTCTGGCTACACATGTGTATCTTTCAGTTTGCAGCCCAACCCCAGTAGGCAGATGAGCACCCAGAGGTCTTAGGTGGCCAGAGGAAACCCACTCTGCCAGAGCTGAGCATTCCTGAACCTGAGCCTTTGTCATGACTGCAGCATTAGGATGGCAGCAGTCAGTGCAGCTGCTGCCCTCACCTTCAAACAAGTTCTTGTGGTAGAACAGCAATCCACCAGCCATTCCCTGGATGAGTGAAATACAATCATAATGCCTACTGTTTATATTGCACTTCAAGAAAAGTATGTCAATTAAATTTATAAGGATGAGTAAATACATTGTGCTCGTTTTATGTCTGCGAAGACAAAGGTACAGAGACCTGAAGTGGTTTAATAACCTATGAAATGAATGCAGGTTTACTGATTCCAGTTCCTCTGACACTGGACAATCTAAAAAGCATCAAAAACAGCCAAAATCACCCGGTTGTTTTACATTATATCAGTTTCCAGTCATGTCTGAAAAGCTCTAGAAGCTATTTACTCTCAGAATTGTGTTGCATCTTCTTTATTAGTACTGTACCACATCAAGAAAAGCCTGTTGAAAAATACACATTTGGTCATAAAATATTTATCTAACCTATTTTAAAGATGATTGCTCTGATGTGTGCATATTTTGCAAGAGGATCAGCTACAAATATTAAAAAGCAATTCTGACTTGCTATTTTACAGCAAGGCTTCAGAGATAACAAGAATATAAACCCACATTATAAAAATTATGCATTTAAAGATACACAGAGGCATCAAAAGTGGCTCAGGAACCTTAGAGGATACAAAAGGATTCTTACAAGGAAACAAAACCATAAGCACATGATAATTTCATATAACTGAACAGTACATTTAACGTAGATAACTCAATAATTAAAACCGGCCAAGGTAAAAACTGATACTGTTCTACCGAAGTAGTTTTCTTAAGGCTCAAGGTATCTATTACTGATGCACAATTATTCCTGATGTATTTCTCAATTCTGTACAGAGCAGAACTTTGCTAATCTAATTGTCTTTTTTTTTTTTTTATCCATGCAGTGTATTATCTGTACAAGAAGACAGAGGAACAGGCTATTCTGCCTCGTGATAGTAATTGCATATTGTTTTTTCCTAATGTTATTATGCCAATAAAACAGAAACTACATGTAAAATGAAATAAGCAATAGAGAATCCTTAATGGTGCACCTTTGCCTCTGTAATATTTTGTCCAATTGCTAATTTGCCATAAAAGAGATTTGCAATAGAGTTCATTTTCAATAATGAAATTAGTACAGTTCTAATTCAGCAGCAGGCCGTCTATCTGCTCTTGGATAAAATATGGCAAAACTGGCCAGAGATATATGCTCAAAGCCCTACATAGTGCAAGAAGTACAGACATCCATAAAAGTCAGGCTGCACACCTACATCTAATGTACTTACAGAGGCTGCAGGCTGCAATCACTGAAAGTCTTGTATTCAAAAGTAAGTTATATTTAAATTTTTAGACAAATTCAGTCAGGAAGAACACATGACTGGGTATTTATGCAACTTGCAGAGTCTCAGGAATAACGTTTTCTCTCTAGTTCTGATTTATGCCAATGATAAACTTCTTTGTTCAGCGACAGATTATAACTAAAGGTTAACACAACATAATTCCTGAGCTAAACCTCTGTGCTCTAGTTGAAAAAAGAAAGTTGAAAAAAGTTAGTTTTACCAGTCTAATTGTACTACCTACCTTCATCAGAGAAGAGCTATCATATTTTGAGACAAATTCCATGAATTTACATGTTTGAAGTTGTCGGGCAATGTGCTCCTAGAAAAAATTGCCACCCTTCCACAATCCCCTGTGAAATGGCAAACCAGGTTAGAAAGATATAGGAGATTGGATTACCTGTCTGCACCAGATCATTGTTTCTAGGAGATAATCCATAAATGATTAATCCTTCTAATGTTCTTGAGCAATGTAAGGAGGGCTGCCTGTGACCTATTTCAACCTCTGGCACTGTTGTTGTGGGAACAGCTTTACTGTATAAATTGAATTGAATATTTTCATTCTCTTGGCTTTATTGAATTCTAAGTGTAATTTAATGCCATTTCTTTCTTTAGTAGTTTTTTTAGCACCTCTTAGAAGGACCATAACTGTTGGTAATACTCATGTCCAAAATGGCAGTGAACACATAGATAGCTAAATGATTTTTTATGTAATTTTCCTTGTACTTTATTACATTACATTATTTCATTAATTAACTGTTGGTTTTATTGCTTTCTCCTTCACATTTTCTTGAACATTTTTCCAGTTGTAGAAAAAAAGAAAAAAAAGGAAAAGTCATCCATTCCTGTTACAGAATCATGACTGCAACTATTACACAACAAATTGAGACCAAAGTAATTTAAATTCAGATTTCAGAATTGCAACATCTGAGAAACTCAAACTCTACAAAGTCATTATGTATTATTTCTATTTTAGATATAGCACAGAAATAAGAAAGACTTCTATGCCCCAGAATTATTTCCCTATACTCTGTCACTTCAGTGTGGTAGCCACTTTAAAATCACAGAGAAGTTTTCATCTCTCATACAAAGATTTGCAGGCTTGCTGATGGAATCAAAATGCAAAATAAAAGTCTGTTAAGTTATTGATTAAGGAAGTTATCATTGAGACAATTTGCCCTAGCTAGGACTAAGCTAGGACTAATCTAAAACTAGTCACTCTGTAGAATTACAGCCATTATCACTGAAATTTAAGGTATAGATAGCAATGCAGTTACCAATGAGTAACCCAAGAATTGCCTGCCACTACAATTCGGGGGAAAACATCTGCAAACAACCCAATAAAAACTGTCATTTGCAAAATATCTCATGCAACCAGAAACTTCTGACAATTGCTTAAAGTGGAAAACAGCAAAGACCAAATGTGAGCTCTATGAGTCACTCACATTTACTGAACTCCACTGGACCCTAATTCAACTTTTAGTAGTAACAGAAAATACACTGCCTGGGAATGCTTACAGCTCTTCTCCATCATCTTAGCAGCAGCAATATATTCTTCCCTGCCAATACTCAGCTAACAAGGGATGAATAAAGTGACTGCAGACTAAAGATGACTTCTTCTGTACAAAGTCTGAAAGGAATGACTGCAGCTCCAGTAAGTTTTGAGAATACATAAGTGATCTACTGTGTGAAAAAGAGGGGCCAGAAAAGTTTGGATAACGTAACAGGAAACAGCAGAGCCAGCATCAGTGGAAAGACCCAGCCATGCTGTCACAAGCAACCAAAGGCGTAAGTATTAATAAAGCCTTAATATTAACATATATCAGGTAGATAATAGTACTTAGGGTAATAAATCATCACATCCTGTCCTACAAAACCTTAGCTGAGTAACTGAAATATAGAACACAATGTTCTATTCACTTGTTGAAACACAAATGGAATCTGTCCCACTCACACAGAAAACATCAAAAGGGCATTGCATACAGCATCCCACTTCTGCCTGGTTCAGGGCAAGAACCAGGAACAGGGTGAGAGATGAACATTTCCCCAGCAGTCACTGCTGTATAGCTTCAAGGGTGGACACAGAGATTTGCAGTCTACAATAACCAGAGAACAAGCTTGAATGGATGCAACTAATGAACTTATAAGTTTTAGGAAAGTTGGCTGAGGGAGCTGGGACAGTTTAGTCTGGAGAAAAGGAGACTGAGGGGAGACCTCATCGCTCTCTACAACTAGGTAGTTGTAGTGAGGTGGGGGTTGGTCTTTTCTCCCTGGTAGCTAGTGATAGGACAAGAGGACGCGGTCTGAAGTTGTGTCAGGAGAAGTTTAGGTTGGCTATTAGGAAAAAATTCTTTACTGAAGTGGTTGTCAGGTATTGGAACAGGCTGTGCAGGGAGCTGGTTGGGTCACCATCCCTGGAGGTAGATGTACTTGCTGACATGGTCTAATGTTGGACCTAGTAGGGCTGGAGAGATGGTTGGACTCGATGATCTTGAAGGTCTTTTCCAACTGAAACCATTCTATGATTCTAACTTCAGCTTACACTGAGGTCACAGCTTGAGTCTAAGTATACTAAATACTTTGGTGTACTTCAAGGTGGAGGAAGCAGATGGCAGGCCATATGACTCATTTCTGATATAAAATATTTTATTCCAAGGCAACAACAGTGAAGAAGGGCAAGGAGAAAAAATTCCCTAAAATGCAGAACTGGAATTAGCAGATGAAGGAAGAAAACAATCCAGAAAGCACCACTTCTCTTTTTTTATCGATGCTCCTCATGTTTTGCTTTTAATTCAAGATTAAGCCAAGGATTTTTCACACTTGAGAAGATCTTGCACAGCAGAAGGCTGCCTTTTGCAAGTAAGTTCTTTATTTGAAAGATACCTTTGCTTTGCAGGAATCTTGCAGAAAGGAGCAGTTTGGTGCAGATGTTTAACATATCATTTAAGATCAGCTCCTAAAAGTCTTCATCATTTTCTTTCTGTTTCATTTGAGCACTTACAATGCTGATTGCATCTTTATAAAATATTGTTTTCAAACTTTAATTTCCTCATATTACCTTTCCTAATTTAGAGTTTTACTGAATAATAATTAGACATTTAACAAAATATTTTTGACATCATAGTAATCGTCATTGTTTGCTCTTGATGGAAGAGTTTTATGTACTTTACTAACAGAAGCAGTGAAAACTCAAATTTTATGGATTAGATTGGGCCCTCCTGTGGTAAAACAAGAAGAGGATGGAACATTTAATGTTCTAAGACATTCTGTGTAATTTTTTTTTTTTTTCTCCTGATGTTTAGATCTTAGGAATCAGGGTTGAGTAGCTGGGAAGAAGTACACAGGAATTTTGTGTCCAGATTGTATTTTTTTCCTAAGAAATGTCTTTTTACTTTATACTGTTTGACATCAAAAGAGGTAAATTAGTGTTCTCTCCAAAACACTTTACTTTTAGAATTTAAGAAAAACCACAACATATTATACTGGAACTTGATATTTCCACTGCTTGTCAGAAAGACTTCTTAAGCAATGTCATGACTGCTCATTCCTTGCTTATAGTTTGTCCACTAAATATGTGTCATTGTTGAAGAAAATTATACAGTAAAGCTGAAGTAACATCAGAAGTACGGCCACCTGAAATGGAGGGTAAGAAGCTTGCCACAAACATGGGTTTGTTTTGAAACTGACAATCCTGATTTCTCCTGTCAGAATGCACAAAGTGCTACAAAGATAGCTGCATTTCAATGACGTTATCTTGGAAGTCATTCATGCTTTGGTCCTAATGAATCTTCTGTACTTTGGTGTTTCTAAAATCCACTAATGATTAAAAAATCGCAAAGCTCAGTGTACCAAATGTTACCTTATTCGTGTTCCAGCAAACTTCAGTATGTACTACACAGGACAGTTAAAATGTTTACGTAGTTAATTCAAATATTCTTTTAAAGTATTGAAAATTCCATATCCCAGTGCAGACTATGAAATATCCAGATGTTAGCTAATGATGAACACGTGAACAGCATCGTCCCCCAACATACTGGAAGATAATTCCTCCTCTCTGTGACTCAGCTCATTACACTTCATATGCCAGCCTGCAATAAGTGCAGAAGACTTTGTAATACTGCTGTCAGCAAATAAATAATAATAAAAATAATGACCTCTTACAGTGCAAACAACAGTTATTTCTCTTCAGGAGATGTCCCAGTGTGGAGTCAACTCAGAAGTCAGCTGAAAATCTCTAGCCATGTGCTCAAGGAGATTAAGTACAGAGAGCAGAGACGGGCAGAGTGGCTGATAGGATCCCTTCTTCAACAAAGGACAAGTCCTATTCTCACAGCATTGTCTGACAGAAACATCCTGGATGTGGCTACAGCTGCTTGGAACGGAGGGGAGGCAGCGGGGAGGGAGCACAGCTCTGCTTGGCAGGGTATGGTCAGTGTCTGGACTCCCGGCAGTGTGGGAGCGTGGAGGCTGTTGCCCAGCTCCAAGAAGCCTGGCCGAAGGATGTAGCTGGTAGAGGCACAGCCATGGCCGCTGCCCAGCACCATGGGGGACACACCACAGACCAGCTATCACACGCCATGAAGCTGGTTCTCCACTCAGCCACTGCCCAGTCGCCCACGACCCTGTGCCACACGGCCGCGAACGCCTCTGCCGCGCTGTGCGAACGCCAAGCCTCAGCCCCGGGCCACGCGTGTCGACAGGGTGCCCAAACCCCACGGCGGGGGCACGGCCAAAGTCCCACGGGCTCTGCAAGGCTCCGGTAGCCTCCGCCACAGGCCGGCCTCGGGCACGGGAGCCGCCAGGTGGGCAAGAGGGGAGCCCGCGGGCTCGAGGAGGTGGGCAGCCTCTCGCTGCTCCGGGCTGGCGGCCGACGGCTGCCGCGACGGAACCCTGGCGGGGGCCTCACCCCCGACCGGAACTGCGGGTGCGGGGCTTGGCTTCCCGGCCGGCGGCGGGGACGGGTGCACCGGTAACACCGCGCGGCTGCTTCTTGCCCTCCCCCGCGAGTGGCTGCCGGGATCCAAGATGGAGTCGGTGAGCAGAGCGGGGCAGGAGATAAGCCTGGCGGCCCTGAAGCAGCACGACCCGTACATCACCAGCATCGCCGACGTGACTGGCCAGGTAGCGCTCTACAGCTTCAGCCCGAAGGCCAACGAGTGGGTAAGTCCGGAGGAGCGGGCCTGGCTCTCCCTACGTCCGGGCCGAGGGGCGGCGGAGGCGGCGCGGTCCCGTGCAGACCGTTCGTTGCCGCCTGCCGCAGCTCCTGTCGCCTTCCCCTTCGCCCCGGCAGCCGCCTGGCTCGGTGTTTCGCTCGGGGCCTCGGCGGGTGCCTGCTCTCGCCCATGGGGAAGTTTGGGGTTTGGGTGCCTTCCTCCCGCAGAGATGCGGGCCCCGCGGGGCGAGGAGGGGCTGTGCTTGCGCGGGGGCTCGCGGCGTCATTCCCCCGCTGGGTGAGTGCGCCCGGAGCAGCTCTGGGGCTGGAGGTTTGTGTTCCTCTTCGGGGCCATCGCTGGGTTGACTTGTCTTTCCATTGTCGTTTGTTGTTGCTCATGCGTGTTGAGCAGAGCCCGAGCTCGGGAAGGGTGGGCTTTGGGCAGTGTTTGCAGATTGTGCTCGGCTGCCGGTTTTATCGCAAAGCTATAAGACTCGAAATACGTGGCACTGCCCACTGCTGTGTGCAGCACGGAGCTGCACACGACTTTCCCTGCTTGTGGGGCATACGCATGTTGCTTTGAAAATTGTCAAAACAGCCACAGTCCATAGGTATGTTGTTTTGTTGGTTGTGTTGTGGGTGCTGTTATTTAAGGAGCAGCTGTAGTAGAAAACATGTCTGCTATTTCCAAGCTAGTGGACAGTAGCCCACATCTAAAATAAGGAGTTGAGAGGAAGGTGTTCAGCTCTGGCAAGTCATGCTCAGCATAGGAAAGTTGTAGAATACTGTATATTACACTGTCAGGGTGAAAGCATGAACAAAATCTTTGTGGAATGGGTTTATTTGTCTAGTCTGACTACGGAAAGTATATTGGTTTTGAAAATAAGTTATATTTTTAGTCCTGTGATGTGAAAGCTCATAGAAAATTAAGGAGCGATATTGTAAATCTTTGCAATTCAAGTACTATACAGAAGCTACATAAATATGTGACCATACACATCCCATAACTCCAATTTCTGTCTCTTTTTAGGAGAAAACTGACATAGAAGGGACTTTATTTGTGTACAAAAGGTAAGGGGGGTTGTGTTGTTTTCTTAATGAAGAAAAACAAAAACCCAACAAATTCTCAGCTGGCTGAAACATTGTTAATTAACAATCTGTCCTATTTTAATTTCTCCCATTTCCTGATCATTTTGTAAATAGACAAAGTTGCCTAAAAGCTGGAGATCTGGTAGTGTAAGGTTTTGGGGGGCTACTTGATTTCTTACAAAAATCAGTGGGGAAAAAAAATCCCAGTTATCTAGGATAGAGGAAAGGTATGGGGGGGACTTGCACGTTAAAGCTTAAATCCATGATTGGTTTTAATTGCAAGCAAAGCAAACATCTGGCAATGATACAACTGAGAAACAAAAACCTAAGCAAAATGTTGCCTTGTGGCTAGCTTATTGTTCCAAACAGGTTCTGTCAGGAGCATTAAAAGACCTAACTTGTAGTAGTAAGGATTGTTTGCCCCTTCCTTAGAAGCTCTTGACAGATTTTGTTGTTAATCACTCTGTAAAGGTGGCCACATTGTTACAGAAATCTAAAGACTTACTAGCTAATTATATCCTAGTATTTACCCTGCCTTCATCATGCTGCTGTGCTGATTATATGACTGCTTGCAGGCACAGTGAGTATGCTGACATGGTAGCTATGCAGCGAGAGAGAACAGATCTAAAACTGCCTTGAGCTTCCAGTGCTTGCTTGCTCAGTGTTTTCTATCTGTTGTCTATCAAAATCCAGACATTAAAATTCCTTCACTAAGAATACAATTTTCAATAACTGAATATCTACTTTGAGGATACTGGGTTAAGTCTCCCTTTAGGAAGAAATTGCTGCTTCTTATTCCCCTCTTAAGTGTATATCATGTTGCTTAAGCTTTTTTTTATTGTCACACCTGTTTGCAGTAAGTTAAATGTTGCTAAGTGGTTTGGTTTTTCTCCTCTAATAAAAGATTCTAAATTCCCTCAGTGCTACTTACATAAACTATTGAATACACTTGCATTAAATCCTGGATCTGACCTAGGGTTTTTTCAATAGATTTTTTTTTTGAGGCATGTCTTTGATTCAGGCATTTAGCAGTGTAGAACTGTCATGTTCATCCTAATACAACTTTGAGCTAAACGTAGTTTCAAATTAGTTGGCATGCCAAGACATGGCATAGGTGAGTAACTATTGGAGTTTCAGGGCTCGTAAGGCTTCAGCTACTAAAGCAATGGAGATTTTAAGATTAATTCATAAGCCTTGTTTCAGAAAACTGTGTATGTTGATCAAGGTATTAATCGTTGTCTTTATTTTAATTGAAACAATAGGTCGGCTTCTCCTTATCATGGTTTTACAATAGTGAATCGACTGAACATGCACAACCTGGTCGAACCAGTAAATAAAGATTTGGAGTTTCAGCTCCATGAACCTTTTCTTCTCTACAGAAATGCTAGCTGTGAGTATAAATTCCCTTAATCTGTATAAACTTCTTGTTCTGTTTTATAACTTAGACTGCTTCTGATTACTGTGATGTCTATTTCAAGTACAATATTTGACCTTTTCTGTCTACAGTGCTAGACTTGCTTAAATAGCTGTGGTATTAATCAGCAGTTGCTTGAAGAAATTGTGAAAATTGCTCAGCTCTAGGTTGAAGGTTTCTTTCTCCACAGTAGGTTTTGGACTTAGGAGATAGATGTCTGTACTAAATTTGCTAGAGTCTAAACTATAGCAAATCTGGATGTTGTGACAGTTGTTGCACAGACAAGTGGAAAAATAGCAGTATCTCCTTGCTGCTTCTTGAATTTGAATAGTGTTTTGGGTCATCAGTCGAGCTTCAGAGTCCGAGTGTACTGTGTTCCAATTAGGTGCACCCTAAAAATCCTGTTACTCCAGAGAGCTCGAAAGAAAGGAGGAGGGGAGTACATGTGCATATGAAATTCACATTACCTGACTTGATAAATAAAAGGCATCCCACAGAGCAAAGGGTCCTCTTGACACAAAGGTATCATTTCATGTCCTCTTTTTTTATGCAAAGTTCTTGAAATTAGTTTGTTGCTGTCCAGTGAGAGATTCCCCTTACTGAATTACTTTGAGAACCTGTATGCTGTCTGGATACAGTACTTCTTCAACATCATATCATCTTCCTCTCTGAATGTTTCCTTGAATTACAGATAGGAACACTGCTTTGGCTGTGCTTCAGTATACCTAAAAGAACAGTCAAATGTTCATCCCTTTCTGTTGCCCCTTGGAAAGCCTCTAGGATCTGTTGTCAGTGGGATAGATTCCATTATGGTGACAAGGAACAACTTAAAGTGGGTGTCTCATCTCTTCAGTAGTGTTAGCAATCCTCCTTCTATAAGTGTCATTTGAGAGGAAAAAGTCAAAACTTGTCAGAAAGATGAGAAGCCCAGGAGCTGCGGGAAGTAAATGACTGGCAAGAAGTTGAGAAATGAAAATATGCTGCGTAGAGTTGGATGTTTAAGCACATTGCTCGGTTTGGGAGGAAGAGGGAGCTCTGCGTGGTGGAGGTAGGGGTAGAGGACGGCTGGTGAGGTAGCAGTAGAGGAGAGAATTGCAGCTCTGAGATTGGTGAGGTAAAGGGAAGCAGGAAGTTGATTCGTTTGTTTGAACTGCTGACCGAATCAGGAAGCAGGAGCTGCTGTGGAATCACCATGGTGAATGCAAGTGGGAGTGACTAGAGGATTGCTTACAGGAAGCAGCTGGGGAAGGTAGGCTGTATGTGAGCTCATTAGAAACCTCTACAGCTAATTATATGTCTTCATTGAAAAAAGCTCCCCTTTTCCTATGGGATACTATTGTGTAAGATTAATGGGAGACTCGTGGGAGTTAGGATAGAGGTGACAGGAAGGTACAAGGAAGGAAGAAACTTACACAAAGGTGAGCAGGGAAAATAGTATAGGCTGGATGTGGGAAATAATTGCTTTCTGAAGTAACCAAGAAGGTGGGGTCTTTTTCCCTTAATATCTTTCTCCCCATCATTTAAAAAAGCTTAGATGATAAACTCTACTTTATTCCATCAGTGTCCTGTGTCCTGGAAGAGGGTGGTAGCATGTCAAGGGAACAGCCTACATTGACTGCGAATTGAAAATGTTCTATGTGGTTAGTTTGTCATAACTTATTTCTCAGTGTGCCACAAAAAATCAGCAGATCAGTTTGTGTGCTCTGCTAGTGTGCACTTTGTTCGCATAGAAGCTTAAAAGAATAGAAAACAGCTATTTCAGCACTGTTAACTCCCTTACACTTTACATTTAGTTGTGTTTTGGATTTTCTTCCTTATATGTGATTACTCAAATTTTCTGATTTCTCTTCCCTGAATTAATTTTAAAAAAAACCCAAACCACCAAAATGATATGATTGAAATATTCAGTGTTAAATCTGTTTGCCTCTAGCTGCATTGTATTTGTGGAAAAGAAAAAACCCAAACCAAAAACACCCTTCATGACTGACTTGGATTTGCAGACAAATTTGAACAACTGTGTGTTTTGTTTGCATAGGTAGATTAGGGGATTCTTGTCCAAATCTTTTCATGTGGAAGGCTGTGTGCTTCTGCTCAGCTCCTTGTTGGCATAAAAAACCCTGCATTTTTTGCACTAATTCAAGTAAGAATTTGAAACTAAAGGTTAGTGTAATGTCTATCTCTGGCATAATGTGAAGTTCCACTGAGATCCTTAATGACTGAAAGAGAGCAGACTGATAGGTTGTGCAAGAAAGAACTACCTGTCATACTGAGAGCTACCAGCTTGTTTCTTGTAGAGTGATTTAGGGATTTTATTTGTATCCCACTTGAAGAATCTCCATGGTCATAAGAAACTCTTAATGAAGAGTAAGTTGTCTGCTAACATTGCTGTCTAATTGGACTGATAATTCTGTTTTCTTAGCTTACAGATGGGGAATGGTTCAGAGTCCCAAATTAAAAAAACAACCCTAAATTGTGTTAGTTAGTATTGCTGTTTGGCAGATAGAAATGTATTTTGTGCCTTTGTATTTAGGTTGTGACAGGATCAATGACGAATTGTGGTTCACATGTACCCAAGGCATAGTAGAAATAGTAGAAGATGATCAAAGCAAAATTATGCCATCACATATTCGGGGAAGGTAACATGTCAACAGTCTTTGTAACTGATTATGATACCACTGTTGTATAAGCGTTTTCACTTCGCCCTTATTACCTGAAGACAGAACTCAGAGCAAAGTCTGTTACGTGTACGGGATCAAACCTCTGGCATTCTGACCTTAATGGCATGAGAGCTGTTCTGAGCCTATCAAGTAACATGCTCCAGTCTGTATAGAGTTACCAGCAAGTTAGAGAGGAACTTTGCAAGCAGTATATAAAAATTATTTTTTCTTGGCTGGAAGCTGTAAGAATGATTTGCCTGTTGATCTAGATCATAATATCTTTTGGTGGGTTTTATCATTCTTTTATACTTTGGTTTGTTCAAATAGTTATTTTTAATAGATAATGGAACTTCTAGTTTACTGCATGCCAGAACTTACTTCTGGGAAGCTGCACGCATGAGAACCTTTATCCAATTGCCCAAAGGCTTTTTTCATTCTCCTAGAACAAAACTAGGTAATTGCCATTTTATTCTCATGGGAAAGGAGGCCTGACTTATATTTTGTGGTTGTTGGGGGGGGGTATACCCCTATTTTTTTACACTGCTGTATGAAGGAGCCTTTCATGGGTGTTCTGGAAGAACAGACCAAGTAATATTGTACTCTTACTATATTGTTTTGTTGTGTTCGCTCAGTGACATGGAATACATTTGGGTCAATTTGTTATTTGTTATTCTGATTAAATGTAAGACATGTAGAGGCTTTTTTTTTTTTACGAAGAACAGTACCTTTTTAATGTTTTATCCATTAATGTGGACATCCTTCCTAACTCCAGACTTCTTTTTCAAAATCATTCTGGCTATGTTATGTGTTCAAGCCCCCCAAAAAAATACTTAAACCCAGCACTTTGAGAAAGGATTTGTCTACGAAATGCTGCCCAAAAATTTACCATTTATTCATGAGGCGATCCTTAAGCAAAAATTCAAGGTGTGCCTTAAAAGCTGTGAGACATTATACCAGATAGTGGTAAACAGGGAAAAGAAACGTATTTTGCTTGTCATTGTTAGAGAGAATTAAAGAAAGGAAATCTCTCCAAATGTAACCAAATGAAGATATTAAGTCAATTTCTTTTCATTTCAGTAATGTAACATTTTTAATTAAGAATTCTTAATAGCTAGAGTTTTTCAGATTATACTTAACGTAGATTTGCTATTGCTTAATCTGGTATATGTGTTGCTGGGTACGTTTGATCCTTGGATGTCTCTTCTGGACACATGCACATTCTTCAGAGTACTCAGAGTTTTTGTTCATGAAGCACTGAATCCCACTGACCTACTTTTTTACTGAACCTAAGCCTATTTTCTCTTGTCTGTATTTTTTGAAAAATACGTTAAATTCTGTTTAAAAAAAACGCCATTGACTACAGTTTTATTAGTATCATACTCCAGTCAGAGTTCAGTGTTCCCTTCCAATCTGTAATGTGAGAATGTGGAGCTGATAGCTCATAGTTTGCTTAATAATAGAGGAAAATTAGTCAATGTTTTAAACAATTGCTAGCTTACCTCTTAAAGTCTTCAAGAAGTATTCTTCTAAGTCTTTCTCATTTATAACTTTCCCTCGGTAGCGGTGGTGTTGGTCTTGATTAAAAGGCTTTTTAATCCAAGCTAGTTCGTTCGGTAGGTCAGGCAGATTGATTTCCATGGTGCTGAAAAGAGAGATACTAGGAATAAAATTTGGGTATTAAAATAAGGAGTCCTTGTTTGGTGAAGGTATCTTCTCTTGGCTTCTTGTTTTTTTTTTTTCTTGCTTGCCTCTTATCTATGTCCAAGGTTAAGAGTTAGTAAAGCAAAAATAATGGATTTTGGAGAGGTTTATCTGTTTAAGTGGAAAATTCAGTTAGGAAGTGCTGTCTTCTAGGCTTGCTGTATTATCATTAATTAAAGAAGCTTGAATTCAGAACAGCAAATACAAAATGAGATACGGTATTTCAGATGGCTTTTAAGATTCTTTGGAAGAGCTCCTGCCAGGTTTCAAAACGAGGCATCTTTACTGGTAAGGAAAGTCATTATCAGCTCTGTTCTTGGCGGGCGGTGCATTAAGTCCAACATATCTCTGTGAGTACCAAAGCTGAATGACTCTCCAGCAAGCGCATTAACCCAGTGGTTTAGTCTGAGATAAAAAAGGAGCCTGTTCTTGATACCTTTATAGCAGAAGCAGGAGTGCAAGCAAGGGGGAGGGGAGGAACCATTGAAAGCTGTTAAGAAGTTCTAAAAATATTTTGTTTGACCTGAAAGATAGCACTTTAACTGGAAAGGGTTTTCCACTCTGGTTCAGTGTTGCAGAGTAGCAGTCCATTTCATTCCACACTAGACATTGTCAGATGGCAGTTTGTTGAACATTCCTGAACTTGGATGCTGTTTGTCACCTGCTGAATTACTCCAGTGCAACTGCTTGTAGGATTTTATGACTTGTGAAATGGCCGTAGATATTCAAAACAATAAGAAAGGGAGGAACTTTTAAAATTAATTCTAATGATTTATAAATCTCTGTGGTAGGCTTATATTTAAATTGAGGAAAATATGAATGAGGAATTTAATTGAAGATAATAGAGCAGAGTGAATGAGGAGAGGTGGCATTTCAGCTAACCTTGCTACTGGATGACCCATTAACTTAGAGATTGTTTTGTGTGCTTATTGGTTTATGACTTAAACTGTTATTTGAAGTGTAAAAGGATGCATGTACTATATGCAAAAGATGCATATATGAGCTTTTTTATGAGAATGAGATTGAGTTAAATTGATTTCCATTATTACCTTTTAGGACATGTTTCAAAATTACTCCTTTATTTCCAGAGAATTTGAAAGGTTACTGTCCCCCACTTTAAGTTGTTTTGCTTCATTGTATAGCTGCATCTAAATGGCAACTGTAAAATAAAACTTTTTCCTATCTTCTACCAGCTCTTCCAGCTAGCTAAGGTAACTTTTAAACAGGTCATCTATTTGAGGGAGACAAGGCTATATCTGCACAAATGGCTAAACTGCCTCAGGCGACTGAGTGATGCTGCCTGGAATCTCAAACTGGCCCAGCTGATGAGTCCTATGTACACTTCTGGCACAGTGTTCTTGGCCATGAGCATTTTAACAGGTTTGCAATACTGTGCTGCCCCACTTCCCATTTCTGCCCGCTCTCTTGTGCTAGACAGCATGTTTGTGCAGCTGGTATGTCAGCAGTACGGAGGAATCGGTCTAGACTAAAATGTATGCAGCTGACATAAAGGACAAGAGCCGACTTGTAGAAGGAACTAATGGCAAAGTGGGAATGTAAGGGTGGTGATACTGGTGCTTTCTGCTTTGAATGAAAACTGAAGTGAAACTGGAGCTTTGGGAAGTGTTTTCATTTTATGTTACCAAAGAGCGAGTGCCTGTGGCTCTTTGCTGTCCCCACTTTTAATTGAGATACTGACTGGGCAGCAGAGAAACAGTAGGCTGACTGCCCCACAAAGCAATAGTAGCACGATGTAGAGGAGACCCAGACCTTCCTTTTGACATTATCTGACCTGAGCAGAAAGACTTCCATAATGTTTTCTTGAAGTCTCATGGTTTTCCCATAGCAATTTGAATCAAGTTTTGATCCAATTTCAATCCAAAATTGATCCGATCAGATTTGGAGAGAAGTTGTGTTATGTGTCAAGATTAATATTTTTGGCTCGGTGTTTCTAATAGAAGTGACATATGTCAGACAAGAATATAGATGAGGATAATTCATTTCTTCTATGAAATCTGTTTTGTCTGTGATACGGCTTAACTTGTGACTTCATGTGTGTCAGAAAAAGACATTGCTGTTGATGATTGCAGAATACTTCTACTTGATTACTAAAGATGCTGGTCAGTATTCTATGTAGAAAAGCTGGACAGAAAGCATTAAAACTCCATAGAAAAATGAGTCAATTCAGTGGCTTCTGTTTGGATCAAACTCTTAAAAGAACTGCAGTAGAAAGGTATGCCATTAGACATATTGAACATTCAGCATAATGTTGATGCTGGTTGTAGGAACAGGATTACAGATTTGAAAAGAACTGGTAAGTTCTGAGTCTGGTTTTAATAAAAGGATGCTCACAGCTAGAGTTGCAGGCATGTAAGAAATAAATACAGCAATGCAGTTGGGATGGACGCACACACGTACTTCTAGGGCAAGGGAGCTGAACCAAGAATAAAAATGAGTCCTCTTTTGAGAAGAGGAAGATAAACACGCCAGCCTGTTGGACCATATCTATGTTAATGCCCAAGTTTACTTGTTCATAATCTTCTTTACGTCTTTATAAGCAGTGACTCCCTGATTACTTGCCAGTAGTACAAAGTGGAAAAAAGCCTGATACTCTTGCCCACCAAACTTAGATATGGATCTACTTGTGGTCTTGTGTTGGCCTGTTTCTGGCAGGATTGAGTGTGACTTATCATTTGTCCCATTAAGATGTCATTATAGGCTTCCTTATCTTCATTTCTTCAGCAGGTATGCTTTTGACGAAGCTTTCTTCTCTTGGCAGTTTGTCTGATAATGGAGTCAGGGAAGGGAAAGAGTTTTTCTTCAGTGTTAAAATATGCTGCGCGACTGAAGAGATAGCTCAAACCTGAAACTTTTTCAGGTTTCTATGCAGTAGAAAACCCAGTTGTATTAAGCTTTAAATATTAATAAATATTTCATAAGCATTGGCTATGTGTAGGAAATGCTTTTTTAAAATTTGCATATGTGTTTTGTAAGAAGAAAGTTCCTTAAATTGTGCTGGATGGATTTGTTTATGGCTTGGAAAGATTTGTTGTCAATTGCTTAAGCTGTAAATTCGAAAGAAACAAACACCAAAAATAATATAGTTGATTTTTAATATTTAAAAAAAACAACAAAAACAAAGTAGACCTTCAGTAGTTCTTCCAGTATGGTTGTAGAAGTGAGGTGTGGGCATGGCTTTGAGGGGTTTGGTCCAACACAGTAAGCCTAGGATAACTGAAGATCTAGAAAAAAGTTTATTAAATAATTGCCTTTTTGCCACAGCTCAAAATAATTTTGAGTTGGCCTTGTTTGAGATTTTTGAATGTTTGGGAGGAGAGTGGGGAGTGGGAGGGGGGGAGGATTTTACTTTGAAATAAAAATTTGTGTCTGTCTGGAAAAGGCTGTGTGTTTATTATTTATTTAGTTTTAAACTTTCCTTTGCTTTAAGTCATACTTTATAATCAGTGGTTTCAACTTCATAAAAACATCAGCGTGAACTGCAGTAACAAAATGCAAAAAGTGTCTTCTCAGAAATGAATGTATTTTAATGGTAACATATGTGAAGTGTCTGATTGCCTTTGTACTTACACACTCTCCACTGGTCAACTTTATAGGGGAACCAAGATTTAAAATAACCTATTTCATGGGTTGCATTAGGAAAAGTTCTGAGTTGTGCAGATATGTTGTGTTGGCACAATGGTGGGGACATGTGGAGGGAAGAACAGCCGCTTTGAAGTGGGATTGGTGATGAAGAAATAGTATGTGGCACTACTGACAAAGCTTCTTCCTCTGGAATGCTTTTCAGCTCAGTTATCAGGATGTAACTGCTGATTCTCCATTGGAATCTTACTTATCCTGAAAGCCAGAATGGGGCTTGGTGTCTTGCTAAGCTGGAACCCTTTTGTTTTGTCCTTGATACCTTCAAGAGTAGTGTTCGAGATTTATCTAGTTTTCAGTTGCTGCATGAATATAACTATGATTGGAGCTTGGTACTCCTTCCTATGCAGTTACTTCTCTTAGAATTTAGAGAGGGAACCTTCCAGAAGGCCTTGACCTGAACTGTCATACTGCAATTCAAACTTTAATATTTTTGTGGAGCTTCAAAAATCGACAAATGTAAAAATGAGTGTTCAAAAAAAGTCAGTATTCTGTAGATTGGTTTAAGTGGTAAAATCAGTTCGAAACAGAAAGTCGCAACTGTAGCGAGAAGGCACCTGGTAGTTACATTTAATTTTCCTGCCACTTTATTTGCAAACTGTATCAACATTTTATAGTTCTTGCATTTGATCTGACTGACATTGTGTTTGCACATGTGCTATTTCTGATTACTTTATAGATGATTCTTGGTCACCCACTGAATATTTGAGTGAAAATTAATGGTAAATTATATGTTGCAGATCTAATGGACTGCTGGTTTTTGCCTTTTTACCCTATTGATTTGCTTTCTATTTTTTAAAAAGGCTTTGTCTTACACTTGCATTTCTTTCTTATTTTCAAGTGTCAATTTACAGTATCTGGTTTTATGACAAGAATGACTGTCATCGAATAGCAAAACTCATGGCTAAGTAAGTACTGTGGTGTTATTTTTCTGTGATTTTTATATGCAATGCAGGGTAAAAAAGAACCTATTAAGCATGTTTGGGTGTTTTCCCCTCACTCTCCTTAAACAGAAAAAGACAATATTCTTGCTAGTACCAGGTTTTTTTAGTAATCCGAGTGGTGTGGACTGATTGTTTTTTCTTTTGTTTTAAACCCTACAACATTAAAGCTTTCAGGTAAGTGGTAAAAATCGTCTGAAGTACTAGTTGTCAATCTCCAAAGAAATCAAGTATGACATTATTTCTTATTTTATACCTTTTTTGTGTAGGGATGCTGGCAAAAGATATTCTGATGTAGAAAGTGTAATTAAATAAATGGTGGCCACACTTTTTTTTGGTTGCTTTTGTGGTTTGCTTGGTGGTGGGCTGGGTTGGTTTTTGGGGGGCAGGGGGGGAATGGGACACGGACGGACATGGCAACACCACATTAAAGGCTTAATTACATTTCATGAATAAAATGAAGATTAGAGAATAGTGGGAGAAATAGGTAGAATCTTATAGTACTGAAGCAGTGTTAGGAAAGCAAGCAAAATTTAATAGGAGATTGTCGTTAGTAACTTCTGGTTTGTTGTTTAAGTTTGAAATCTATATTTATTTTTTCTTCCCCACGGCTTTGGTTATAAAGTTGGTTTATAAAGCTGCTGTGTCACTTGCTTATATTTTGTAGTTCCCAGGGCTCCTAGAGTTGTCACGCAGCAAGAGAATTTCTGAAGTAGCTGCCATTTAAAGAAACCTTATGAGACTGTGTGCAATAACATGGGTTTGTTAGTTTAAGCTGGTATCACTGTAGCAGTGTGGTTAGTGTATTTGTACTGTGTATGGTTGCACTGCCACAGATGAGGAGGGCTTCAGACTAGAGTACAGAAGTTTGAGTGAAAAACAGAGTTCAAAGAAGGCTGGAACTGATTATGTTGACTATATGATTTAAGGGCATTCTGGCAGCATTGTGGTCCTTCAGGTGAGAAGCCTTGCAGATATTTTACTAATACAAAAGTATGAGAATTAACTTGAGCAAATCTTCGGTATCCTTATCAAAGGAAGGAGCTGAAAGTGTGTGACAGGATAGTTACACTAGCAAAGATATGAAGTTGCACACTGTGAATGTGCTACACAGGGCAACTTTTCATCCCTTGTTCTCTGCTTTGCTTTTTTTCACCATTACGTTGATTTCCTGAACTTCCTATTCTATTGCATGCCTTAATCAGTAGGTCATGTGTTGCCAGTTAGAACATCTTGAAGACTGGCAAAACTTAATTACCTGGAAGCTAGTCCTAGTGTAGACATGTTAAGCTGAATTCCGATTTCTTGTTCTGCAGTTTTTGCTTTGGGTTATTTTGGCCTTTCCCCACAGAAGCAGTGTAAGACAAGATGAGTGACAGACTTTGGTATCCAGATCTCTTTGTAGAGTCTTTTCTTTTTTGTTTCTCTCATCCTGATAAACCTCTACAGTTCCCATTTCTTACTTTGTTTTGTTTGGTTCCAATGTGTTGGACTTGTACTAGTTGGCCTGTCCAAATGTAGGGATTAATGGAAAACAGTTGTGTGAAACTGACTTGCAGAAATTGCTACCAAAACAAATGAAATGTCTTTGGCCTCCACAAACAAGGGCAAGGTTTTCTTCTTTACAATACAGGTCTTAAAATTAAAACTATGGTTAGTGTTTGCAGTGGGTGGGGAGCTGAACAACCTAAACTACCATATTGTTGTTCTGTCATGCTGAGCTACGCTGCAGATCTAAGTGTAGTAAAGCAAAACGTGAGTTCATTTGGTAGTAAGTTAGGACACTGTAACCCAAATCATGGACTATAGATACTTCAGGGATCTTTAGAAGTGTAATCAGGTAACAGGCCAGTATACCTGTGGCTCAGCAGCCTGTAAAACACATCTACCCTTTTTCTTAAGGTTCTGTAATATTCTGGAAATAACTGTAACCAAGTAGGTTCATTTAAAGTCAGTCTAGGAATAAGCTAAGCTTTATGGACATCTCCTTTTGCAACTTTACTAGTGCACAGAGGCAGAAGTGCAAAAGTTATTACTTCACCCCTGCTTATGGTACAGATACACACATGCTCTTGTAATGGTAGCATCTCAGCCCCCTAGAAAGTTTCTGAGATTACAAATTATTTTGAAAGGTCCAAAAGCCAAAATGTATTTTTTTAAGTGTTGGAATTTTTGTGGATTAAAAGTAACTTTGAAATTGAAATTAGAGTTAATGCATAAAGCAGACTTTGGGGACCATGTATTGACTTTGTCAATTTAGGCTTATGCAAGTGAAACTAGAGAAACAGAATGTGGACATTAAAAGATGTATTGATTAGTTATTGACAGAATACAGATAGTTAAATTTTGCTGAGCTGGCTAGGACCTCACTTGAGTACAATATTTACTCTTTGCTGCCATTAACTTATTAAAAAACAGAGTAAGTGATCTTTGCTTGCCTAAGTACTGCTAGTAGTAAGTCTTTCATTATCTGAGTGCTTTTTTATAATGCCTTTCTTCATTATTAGATTATGGAATGTCTGAATAATTCTTCGTTTTAAAGTGTATATTGATTATGGGGTAGTAGAAAAAGCGTTTGCAGAAGCCATTTTATACTGAGAAAGATACTTAATGTGAGTATATTACGTCTATCTGTTGAAAAAGCACTGTGGAAACTAATCACATGTGATTTGGTACCACATGCCTTAGAGCTTCTGAGTGTCCAAGGATTTGTATCAAGGGACATGAAATTAAATGCACTTTATTATAGGAAGGAGAAGCTGCATCTCAGAGACCTTTGTTACAAACTTAATGAAAAGTGGATTGATGCTGTTTGCTGGCATCCATTTCCAAAAACATCAAGCTTTCCCCCAAAAAGGATAGAAGACAGAAGAAAAGTATGTCTGTGTACTTCCCTACAATAGGGAGGCTGAAACTGCAGGAACTATTTAATCATGGGATGAAAGATGTATTTGAGAGAACTTAAAATTCACTCTCATTTAAAAACCAAAATGGATCTTAGAGAAGGAAGATTGCATTTCAGCACGTGGTAGCAGGGTCCATCAGGTTTAGTTCAGCATACTTTGAAATAAATACTTACATTTTCTTCCAGGAGTATTAATACTGTTCCACAGTTTTTGTCTTTGTCTTGGGTGGAAATTTGAATTGGCAGCTTTCTGTTTAGGTGGAGGTTTTTTTGTATCACTGATAGGAAAGAGTGCTGCCTTTAATAGTACCTCAGAGCTTTAAAAACATAACCATAAAAGGCTTCAAGGAGATTTGCATTCTCTTTCCTGCTGTTTGAGTTGACCTTACTGTGCCAGACTGCGTTAACAAGATTGCAGGCCACCCATTTATATTTTGATGGCTTATCTTTCAAAAGAAAAGTAAATTAATGTTTGTGGGCTTTGTAATCAGAGACTTCACTTCTCACAGTCTCTCTCTCTGTCCCTACCTCCCTTTCTGTGAGGCAGTGCTGGATGTATTTTCAGTTCTCTAACTGCAAATATTCTTAAGCAGACTATCACAGCAGCTACTTTGTCCCTGAAAGAATGTGTGCCTCTTCCACTATCTGATATAATGGAAAGAAACAGCAGGCCCTTGCTTAAAGAAGATCTAATCCTGGATTGTACACAGAGCATGCGTACTGTACAGATTTGCATTAGTTGACTCTTGCCCAGCAAAGGTATTTGACTTACAGAACTTTTAGGGTTTTGGCTTGGGTTTTTTTGGTTGGTTTGGTTGGGGTTTTTTTTGTGAGGTTTTTTTTTTTAATTAAAGAATTCTAGAATTTTCTGAAAGGGGGAAAAATATTGGAGTCATCTAAGTGCTAACTTTGGAAGGAATTCATTTGGGTCAAGTTAAGTCAAGATGATTGTTTCTGAGCTTTCTAGAACAGAAACTATGCTTTTTGAAGTCTTTGTGGAACTATTGCATCCTGGCATGTAAACTCTGGGGAGGGGAGCAGGCAAGTATTTTAGGTTAGTTTATAGGCATGTTTTACCCTGCTTCCACAGACAGACCCAACTGATTTCTGAGATACAGGCAGCAAGCGAGAAGTAGGAAAGTATTTCAGAGCTTTGGTAAAATACTGTTCACAGTTAGTCCATCATCACCATCTGAATGTAATCTGCACAAGACAGAAGATGCATCAAAGAGCTATTAAACAGTTACCTACCTGAGAACATAATTTGTTATTCTTAAACACACACCAAAAAAAAAACCAACCCAAACAACACTTAAACTCTAAGAAGGTAACAAATAGTTCATAATCATGGAATTGTTTTTGTTGGAAAAGACCTTTAAGATCGAGTCCAACCATTAACCTAGTACTACCAAGTCTACTACTAAACCATGTCCCTAAGAACCACATCTCTCCGTCTTTTCAACACCTTCAGGAATGGGGTCTCAGCCTGTTCCAATGTTTGACAACGCTTGTGATGAAGAAGTTTTTTCCTGTTATCTAATCTAAACCTCCCCTGGCAAGCTGGGGCTATCTATTTCCTCTTGTCCTGTCACTTGCTACTTGGAATAGGAGACCAATAGCCACCTTGTTAAAACCTGTGTCCAGGTAGCTGTAGAGTGTGATGAGGTCTCCCCTCAGTCTTCTTTTGTGAAGTGGGTGTGGTCCTTGAAGATACTTGGCTGTGAGACCCATTAGTACTATTTTAATGGGGAGATGTTTGTTGAAACCTACTGGACCAACTATTTAAGAGCAGGAGGGGGGTCTTTGTTTCACCCATCAGGCAGCACATGCGTGACTTCAGCTGTCCAGAACTTTCCCTTCAACTGAGGTGTTTCTTTTTTTCCCTGATACTTTAACTCTCAGCCAAGTATTCTGGTTCTTTTACCTTTCTTTTTCTCATTTCTGGTTTCAGAGTTGAGTTTAGACAAGACCTGAGTCAGGACTGATGACAGTCTGAGGTGCTAGAACAAAATGTCCTCTTGGGGTGTCACCATAGGAACATTTGCACAGAACTGAGCTGCTTCATCCCTGCTGCAGCTCTTAGAAACTGTCGGAGTGTAGATTTGCCTCCCTGTTCTGTTTGCAGGTGACTGCTTGCTTACAGAAAGCTGCACTAATAATGAGAAGCTAGTTAAGGAAGCAGCCTGCATGATTTAAAATTTTCAAAGTAATTTTTAAAGCTGCATTGAATTGTTAAAAGCCAAATCTAACTCTTATTGTTTATACACAGCTAAACTCTAGTGAATTCTAAAGAGATACGAAGGCTAGAAAACTGGGAAGAAACTTCCAAGACTTGAACTACTTTTTCCTCAGAAGTGGCAATGTAGAGGTGCATGTAAATACCCGTTTACTCTGCAGCCTATAAAATCAAGAGTGACTCCTGAATTCTAACTGACCCAAAGAAACTGGAGGCTGGAATGATTGACACTTTCTATGATTGTTATGATGGTACCTCTTGGCTCCCCCATCAGCCATCAGTTCCACATCATGAGAGTTCTCAAGTGATGTGCCAGCTCCAGAGCTCTGCCCTGTTTACAGTGCTTGTTTTTTCTTAACATATTTGATTAATGCAGGCTTAAAAAGAAGGGATTACAGGCTGGTGTGTGTTTATTTCAAGAGGATAAGCTTTGGCGCATTCTGCAGCCATGTATATCTTGTGAACTGTGTATGGGTTAGGAGTAGAAATATATGCTGCCTTTACTGTTATTAATGAAAAGTACCAGGTACACATCGTCAATTTGCCTGTCTCAGTTGTCTTTTAAACTGAATTTTTTTTGGTGTTTGAGGCAGGTAGGGGTTGAGTTGAAGTGCTGGGCGAACCATAGGCACCAAAGGCTGGAGGAAAAGACATGCTGTAGATATGCAGGTAACTGGAACAGCTGCGTGGCAGCTAGAGAAGAGAACGGTTTGCCCTTCTTTACAGAGCCTTAAGTGAAGGAAGTAAGAGCTAACTTACTCTAACCCTCCTTTCAGACTCACTCCAGAGACATCTAGTGTGAGCCAGTGCTGCTCTTCCCTGGTGTTTTTTCTTTGTGGTATAATGGGAGGCCTCATCTTAAATTAGAACTGTTTTGTGATTGATTTTGTTGAACAGCATGGCTTTATTTGGCTAAATATGGAAAAAATGCATGTTAGGAAGTAAAGAGTAAAAACTGTATTTTACTCAGTCCATGGCATAATACATGTGCTCTCTGTATAACAGTGTGTTTCAATGTCCACATATTTTGTTGTAAAAATGTCTAAATATGACAGTTTTACAGAAGTAGTGTTTACTGTAGGCAAACTGCGACAGACCAGTGCTGTCTGAGTTGGAGAGAAACTGTACAGACCATTTGACAGTTTGACTTGTATAAACCTTTGTAGCAAATGAAAGCTTGTGTAACTTTGGTCAGTTATGTGTTATGTCTTTATACAGGTGGAACAAAATGTGTTAATATGCTGGGAATACATTTTTTTTCTGCTTTTGTGAGATGTTAACTCCTGTTAAAATTTTTTTAAATCCCGTTTCTTCTTTCCTGTTAGAGTGGTAGAACAAGAAGCTCAGAGATCGCAACAAGCTTCCCAGGACAGAAAAAGTCCCAGCAGAACCAATGGCTGCAATGAAAACAAGCCCATTGACATCCTGGAAATGCTCAGTAAAGCCAAGGATGAATATGAACGAGTAAGGAAATGTCTCATTTTGTTTTGGGAGGGGGAGGATGTTTGGGTTTTTTCCTTTTTCCCCCTGACTTTGTGAACAAATAAGCACACTCATTTTATTTCTGAATAAGGGCTTTAGGTTATCATATGGAAACCACTGAAATAGCATGTCGTGTGATTTCTGAGAGAGATGATAGAGAATAATTCTGATATACTGAATTTTCCTGTGTGATGCACCCTAACCCAAGATTGCAAAGTAACGCAGCAAATCCATAATTTAATGAGCCTCTTACATTTGAATTATTAGCTTGGGGGATGGGGAGAAATTAGTTTTAAAAACAGATACCTGGAGATGCAGATGCCAAGAAACTTTTTTGTAGAATAGGTGCATGGGCTGCTTAATCTCAGTACTCATCTACTGTCGAGTTTTGTGAGATTGTTGTCAAAGGAAATGTGAACAAATAGGTACATATGTGTGCTGTAGAAAGAGGGTAATGTTGGGGAAAATTATTATTTTAACAGTGTGATTTGCATGTTGCATGAATTCATAAGTTTTATTTCTGTAATTATTACCTTAGTGGGCAACTCTTTGCCTATTTTTCTTTTTTAAGAAAGCTTATCTGAAAACTGGATTTTATCACATCAGCTGTGTTGTGTTTAAAAAGCAAGCATTCCTAGCCTTGTTTTCAGACTTGTTCCCTCCCTCAAGTACACTTTAATAGGGAACAGTCTCTGATTTCAGGATAGATAGGCTGAATACTGATTGTGTGATCCCACTTGAAATGTTGCTTGATAGATCCATTTTATGACTTTTACTGCTGCGAGAAAGTTTTGTCTCTGGGTATAGTAAGTAAAAATTGTACACAACAGCATCTGTCTCATAGTCTCAAACAGAAGTCTTGTGGTCTTAGAAATTTAACAATTCAGTACACTTGTAGGCGCTCTGAAGCATATTTTTAATAGCTATAGATTAAGTGTAACAATACTGTTCCTTTATCCTTCTGTTCCCCAGTTTACTACTACTGTCTACTGTGACTATCCTATTAATAAACTAATTGATTTGAGAAGGGTGAGCCTGGTATCTTTCGCCAGTGCTAAATTCACAAGTTTACATAATGAAGGAGAATACTAATTCTCATAGGGAAGAATTACTTTTTATAGTCCCAGGGACCAAATTCATACATGCAGGAGGAATATAAGGGTAATATATGGGAGATCCAAAAAGGGAAACAAAGACTCTGAGCATGCCTCTCCCAAAGTATAATAATACAACAATGTGTATTAGTAATGTGTGAGTGTAACATTGCAAAAGCTGTGGTATGATTTTTCTTGTCCTGGTGGGAGAGGAGATATTAGGAGCCTATTAGGAGAGTGCTTGATTGTTTCCCCAGCTTGCTTGTAGATCACAGGACTTGAGTCTCTGTAGGATTCTAAGATGTTACAGGACAATGTGGGATGAGGAGAAAAGAATGAACATGTGGATTAAGTCTTGTATGAATGCTTTAAACACAGATTAAAATTAAATAAACTGCTTCTGATTTCACTGAGCATCAGTGCTGTTTGGGGAAATGATATCTTTGTTCTGAGGCTGCTATTTGAGAGCAGCTTTTTGAGAGCACAGAAAGAAGCATCAAAACCTGGATGACTCGTTGTATCAGTTGAGATGCATCTGAAAAGGAACTGAAGGATATTTGATAAGGAAAAAATCCCAAACCCACACACCACAAGAACTGTTTTGTTAGTGCCTTCTTAGGGTGTTACGAAGCTGTTCTCGGTCTTCGTCCACAATCCCAACAGATGGTTCTTAAAAATGATTCAGAAAGGATATTCCAGCTTCTCTCCTGATTTTCAGATCTTTTTCATGTGAGAGTACTAAACAGCTTTTGCTAGAAACAAAGTTCTTAGGCATCATGGATGGAGCTCTGCAGACAAGTTTATCAGTGTTTTAAAGGCAGTGGTACACAGGTCTTGTGGTGGACAGTTGGTGTCAGTGGTGCCTGAAATACACTAGGAAAATATGCAGGGAGTGGACTACAGTAAAGCTACTATATAGTGGGGGGGGGAGAGAGTAATCTTGATCTTTATTAGTTACTCTTAGTGTACGTGTTTGGTTTTTTATGCTTTTAGAACACCAGTAAAACTAGAATAATTATTTCAGTTCCTTTTTGTTTATAAACTGTATCTGTTGAATGTAATCCCATGGCCTGCTATAGTTGTAGTTACATAGAAGTTGCCAGGTAAACAGAATTCAGCAACTTTGTTCATGTTTCAAGCAAACTTCTTTAGAGAATGCTCTGTTGACCACTTCCACTTTAGCAACAAACCTCTGGCATGTTAATTTTGGAACTCCTTATAGCCAAGGTATGTCAATGCTAACATGATTAGGTAAACCAGTTTGTTTTGAAGATGGCTTCTTGAGAGACCTTTCTTGTTTTAATTATTTAAAAATATTATTTTATTGCACTTGGTAATTATGCATGAATTTGTATTTAGGAGCAGAAAGTACTTATCTGCCTGGTACATTCCAGATGGATCATACAGTAATCCTTGTGTGCAGCCCACATGAGATTGGCAGAATGTCAGCATGAGAAGGGGGCAGAGAGAGTGAAAAAGAGATTTATGAAGGTCTGAGTGATTTAATCTAGGATTCCAAATCAGCTTAATCCTTCAAGTACTCACTACATCAAGTCCATATGTGAAAATGAATGAATTCTGAGATTTTTTTTTAATGAAGTGAATGGATGCTTTTTATAGTGTGGTGGTTTTTGTGTATTTTTCATTGAGCATCAAAACATACTGCAACTCCTTCTCTAGTGAAAAGAAAACTCTGCTTTGTCTGATTTTTTTTTTTTTTTTTTGTAACCACAAGGCATCCAGCATCTCAGGCACAAAGAGTTTTGACCTAGAAATTAGTGATTAAAAGTGGGGAAGATGTGAGAAGTTTCTTCCTGCCTCTGTCCCTAAATCCCAGCATACAGTCTTAATTTTGTATTTATTGCTTTCAATTAGAAATTGAAAAAGAAGAATAACAAAGCTTAGGTTGTTTTTCAGCTTTCTGTTAAAAAGTTTAACCCATATTTTGTTGCTGTGCACAAGTGACCAGAGCAATCACCGTGCATTGTGCTCAGGTGCAGCTGCATCATATGCATAGGGTGTAGTTTACATTCTTAAAGCTAGACTACAGCTTGGGGGGGTTATTGGTGATTTAAACTGTAATACAATTTCTGTTTTCATTTATGTATGTAATTACTAAAGAATAAAGTCAATATATAAACATACTGTCTGTTTTAATGCTACTCTGTTGTCTGTTTTCTGCCTTACAGAAAACCAAATTAACACCTTCTGAAAATACATGTTTGTGGTTAATTAAATCTGGTGGAAATAAGTCCATAACAAGCTCTCTTGGCAGCCACTTAGAATGATTTCTGACAGGATTTTTTTACTAAGCTGTTTCTAGTTTGGGTTCTTGATAGAAGTGTAGCAAACTTCATTTAGAGGTAACACAGATGCAAAAAACCTACTTTTTTAATTTTTACTTTTATTCTCAGTAAAAGTATGAAGCCAGTTTCGGTTTTTTTTTTTAAATGAAGAGTAAAAGCTTTATGAATACATACCAGATGGTGGATGTCTTGGTATGATTTTTATTTCCTGAAATTTGTGAATCGACAGTCTTACCAAAATCAGTACTCTCTACATCGTCCCTGTTTCAAAGCGCCATGTAAAAAGGATTGTACTAGTGGGTAAGCATCGACTTAAAATTCATGTGTTTTTGTTAACTTTTTTTTTTCCAGAATCAAATCAGTGACTTAAGTATTATATCAAGTTCTGGGACGCAACAAAATGCAAATCCTCCAAAGCCAGAAAGCACAGAGCCTTCAGAACAAAAAACTTCAGTACAAGTGCAGGAGCAGGTATGTTTCATCAAGGCCTCTAAAGGTGCCTTTTTTTTTTTTCTTCCATTCAGTACTTTGGTTTGATACCCAAATGTTTCTTTCTTACAATCCCTCAGTCTTTTCTGCTGAACATATTGCCACCTTAAATAAACTACCGGGTTTAAGAATTTTTGGATCCTAAATTCTATCTTTTTGCCTTAGCATTTAAAAATACTAGGCTATGTCACACTGCTGTGGGTACGCAATTATGTTTAAATGGGCTAACTTAGATTCTGGAAGAAGTCAGGCCTTGGTAATGTGCAGCATGACTTGCAGAGCCAATCAAGAAAAAAATCTACTTCTACCTCATGATTAGACTGAATGTGGCATTGGTTGCCTGCATGCTGTGTTCAAGTTCACGTCTTTCACACGTGAACTTGAGCCCTGTTTTTCTCTGGTTTGAGACATTTGCTTAAGGTAAAAGGTGCTGCATTTAAACCTGTGGCTACAGTCCTGCTACCTTAAATCATTAGTGAGTTGCTAGACAATAAATGGCAAGCGCTTCAGTCATGGCAGCACTGAATTTTCTTTGGCATATCTGAGAATGCATTTACCTAGCTTCTCCCAAATTTCTGCAGGTTGTATTGCCTTTTGCTTGTGTGATTGGTAGTGCTATCAGTCGGCTTGGCTGGTTCTTTAGTGCTTAGATTGTGGGGAAAAATGTATGTGATTTTGTGTTGTTTTGCTTCAGTCAACTTTTTGTTTTGTTCTTGGAGGTGGGGGAGTGTTTGAAGGGGGGGGGGGGGGGTGTCCCTGTGTTAAGAACTTTTTGATTAAATTCCTTCTCCTGCAAGAAGGGAAATAGCTTGTGTTTAAAAATAAATCATTGGTGTTGGGGAGGGATGTTGCTCAAACTGTGGTAATAGCAGTATTTGAGATCCACTTCAAATAAGTTAGATACATGCTGATTCAACATCTTATATCCAGATATCTACAAATTCTACAGTTTGGTGTTACTCCTGTAATAAAAGCTTAAACCAAGTAAAAGTGCTAGTGAAAATAACCTGCTTCATGTAAATGTTGTCTTTGAACCATGGGAAACCTGTTAGAAAATACTTTGCATCATCCTCGAGTGGCTGGAATAGGAAGGGATAGTTCGGGATTTGGCTCCGTTTTAGAGTAAGAATTTCTGCAGAAGGCAACTGTGGCTTCGTAGAAGACTTTAGAGATAAATTTGAAAAAAAAAACCAAAAGAAAATCTGCAATCACGAAATTCCCTTAAGACTTGGGTAGCTTGGGCCAGCTTACAGTGCCACCCAGTGGGCACGGAGGGGTCAGTGGTGGTGATTCTCTGGAAGTACCCCACTGAGGTGAGATTCATCTGGTTACCTGGATCTGATGGTATCACAAATGCCTAAGTCGCACTTTGAATAACATGACCAACTGGAGGACTACTGGAAAAACATTCCATTTCAACTGTAAAAATACTGGTTATCTGTTTTAATTAGATGAACAGTGTAAGATTAAAACCAGCATACATGTAAGTATGTTGAGATTGCTAAACACTCTTCAAAATGCCACATTTATGTTGATAGATTAATATAATTTCATGCTAAAGATGACGTATATTTGGGAATAAAAATAAGTATCTTCTCTGTGATATTCTGAAGTTCAAGTTAGGTTTTTTTTTATCTTGGCAGTTCAAAATGAAAACCGGTTGTGTCATGAAATGCTTCTGTGCCAGCAATTGGCGAAACTGACGCCGAACACTGAAATTAAACATTAAACGTTGTAGTGCCAACTCTCACTGTTAATTCCTGTTTCTGTATGTCTGAAATTATTTCTGGAGAAACTCTCCAAGTAGTACTGTTCCTATCAAGTAAAGTGATCATGTTGCCGTTTTGCAGCCCCTGCTGATAAGGGCCTTCATAACACACTGAAATGATTGCTCAAAATATACCTCATCCAGAGATGGAACAGGCAAAAGATGCAGGTTATACTTTGGACTGGAAATCAATTTAATATTTAAGACTGTGTCCATGTAAGGGGCTAGTCTGACTTCAGATCAGAGCATGGTAGAGATTGCTGTTTATTAGCTAGAATATTGTCAAATATTAAAGGAAGGCTGGTCAATTTTATCATACTGAAGTAAAAAGCTGAGTTTGAAATGAGATGGAATCGTGAAATTTTTTTTCTTTTTTTTAATGGAATCTTTACAATTGAAGGACAGGTCTCCAGAACAGTAAGATTAGTGGAGAAAAGTAAGAATGACTTTCTAAGAAGAATTCCTAACATAATTAACAAGATTTATAAACTACACAGAGTTTCTGGTGCAAAATGAAAGTGCGCCTGACTTGAAGGTGGTAGCTAAAAATTAGTAGCAGAGATCAGTAACCTGGGTAGAAGTCAATATGACTGCAAGCTCAAGGGGTTTTTTTTGTTAGGCTGCTTGCATGCTACCTGCACTGCCATGCCTTCACTGCTGTTATCTGTACTAGTAAAATTAGAGCTAGCGTAGCAATGTCATGGTACAGTAGTTGTCATTGTAAAATAGCAGCTGTGTTTAGACATACCATCAGAACACACTGGAATTGTGCTGCAGGCCATTCAGTCTTCTGAAAAGAATGTTGTATTTTAGTCCAGCTGTTTTACATAACTTCTGGTCCTGTACAACCTAAAAAAAAAGGAAAATTTTTATATTAAGGGTGTTAATAGCTGTTTCTTTTCACTTCAGTGGAACACATTTTAAAATATTTTGAGCAAAATATTAAGATATTGTTGAAATCGGATTTTTCTAACAATGTCACTGCTGTCAGGTAGATGTATAATTTTGGGAGAGATTAGACTGGTACATGTAACTGCATATATACACTTTCAAGGAGATACATATGCACATGTCAAGGTTAATACAGATTATTTTAGCTATTTTAACATCTACTGCATTGTTAATGAAAAAGGTGAGATGAACTCTCCAGGCACATACTGCTAGATCAGTTGAATACCTTCCTGTTCCTTCCCTTTTTCGCTGTTTAATTATTTTGACTCTATAAATTCAATGTGGATTTTGTTCAACATGTGTGTTCTCTTTTGTTGTTGTTGTTGTTATCTTCTTCCAGAAGTGCCTTGTGCAGTTAGGGATGATCAATGATGGCAGCTGTCATCTTAATGACAGAATTAGCCTTCCCCCTTCTTTAGTACTAGCACACAGTTTGTCCATAAAAGGCTGTAGAGAAAAAGCTTACCTAGACAGGATGTTCCTTGTAAATGAAACTGATTTCAAAATTCCTCTAAATAGGACACACTTGATATCCAAGCTGTACTTTAAATGCATTTGACCTGATTGTGTCTCACAGTTTTCTTGAAATTGTAGTAGACCATGAGACATGCAGTAATATGTATGTATTTCTAAACTGAATATTTCCTTTTCCCTTCTTTCTAGGCATTTCAGTCAAGGCAGAAGCATTTGACTTTGGAGGAACTGTTTGGAACCTCTGTACCAAAGGAACAGCTTACAACTCCGTATCCCAATCCAGAGGGAATGGAAAAGTTGCAGACTGACACCTCTGCCAGAGAGCAGCACAGTTTGCTCTTGCCTTTTTCCTTTGACCAGTCAACTGTAATGCAACAATCACTAGGGAAATCTGAAAGTCCAAGCTTTCAAACCAGTGCCAATCCTTTGAATCAGCAGGAATGTTTAACACCTATGCTAATACCTCCAGCTTCAGTGTCCCAGCCTGATGTAAAAAATGTTTCAAGCTGTTCAGTTCACTTAAGCCCTATTCTTAATTCAGCCTCGACAGTGGAAGCTGCCCCTGCTCAGATGCTTCCTGGCTTAAAACAAAACAACAGTCTAATGCAAGTTATGCAGCAAGCTGCCAAGCAGATATCCCCACTAGTGAATCAACCGCCATCTGAAGTGAACCACGCTCCACAAAATCTAATGGCTGGCCAAAGTCAGCTTATAGCACCCTTGACATCAACAAATACAGGAACTGTCTCAAATACATCCCATACAAGCGTTGATCTTCTCCAGAAACTCAGGTTGACCCCACAGCATGACCAAATGCAACAGCAGTCTCTCACTAAGACTTCCTTAACACCAAACATCTCTGCCTCGGTTGGCCAACTTGCGACACCAGAAAGCTTCAAAGAATCTCCCAGTAAGCCATCAGCCTTGAACAGCAAGATAATGTCTCCCCTTCAGGTATTCTTGGGTTTTATATACTTGAAGATTTAGATTGGTTTTCAATTATGTGTACTTTCCCTTGGAAAATTTGCTGTTACATATAAGCCTTAAAAATAATTCAGGATTTCTACTGTGTGATATTGATTGAATTACTACCTTAGAAATCCAGTTCTGTTAGTTTTATATCATCAGTGTCTGCTCTCAGTGACAGACCTGTCTCTAGAGGAAGAGTTTTTCAAACTGGTGCTGTTAGGCAATGAGTGAGTCCTTCATATGTACTTGTGTCAGAAAAATACTGCTAAGAACTGATGATCTGAGATGGGCTGGAAGGTTATAGACTGATCAATGTGGTGAGGGCTGATGCTGTGGAAGTCCAGTCTGTACCTTCTTTGAAAGTACAAAATTAAGTTTCCTGTTGCTGGTAATTTTGCTTTGGATGTTTTGTGCACCACCAGTTTTTACCCCCTTCTTCTAGGGATACCTGTGGGCTACATTGGGATATTGCTATTCAGTAAAATAGATAGCAAACCGTTTTAATTTGTCCAGTTGACCCCCTTGTTTTGTCCTTACAAAGCACCTCTTAAACACTGTATTTTTCAAGTGTTGCTTTTCTGTCCTCAGAAGCGTTATCCCTCTTAATGATTAAGAAATGGGTGTTTTCATTGTGATATCTTTCTAATTACCTTATTTCTAATCTACTGCTGATCTTGAAAATTTCCGAGAAGGCTGTGACTGCTTCATGCTAGGATTTTCTTATTAATGATCGCATTTTGAGATAACTGGACTGATTCATTTTACAGAGGGAGGAGCATGTCCAAATGCAGCATTGAGCAGCTGTCTGATCTAGTTTTGAAGAACTGTACCTTCTGAGCAGTATTTTTCTTTCATGTACTACTAAACCTTGGTACAGATTTAACCAAAGATTGTGATATCTTTTAGCGTTAAGAAGACTTCTCTGGCTTTATCCATAACTGCCCTTGACTCGTCTATCCAGCATCTGCCTGATAGCCTTGGAAACTAGCTCTTCATATGCCAGTCTTAAACCCTTTATCCTTACACCATGTCCACTGTGTGTACATATTTTCATTAGACAAATTTTTCCATAGTCCAAATTTACTCTCAAATGCAAAAATCTTCTTAACTCTTGTGTAGTTAGACTTTATAAATTTGATTGTGCTCATTACTGTTTCAGAAAGCTAATTTTATCATAAAGGACTATCAGTTCCCTGAGTGTTTTTTGTTGCAGTTGAAGCAAGCTAAGTACTGTCTGTTGTGAACAGTCTTTTCCTGTTCTGTGCTGCTGAGAGATATTCCAAATGGCTATAACAAGCCTTTCCAAGAATGCCATGAGAGTTTACTGAAGTATCTTATCTATACAACTTTTACTGTGTTTTCGAATATTTTATAATACTTGAATTTATTACATTATAGTCTTGAAATATGAATAAAGAAATATCTAAATGCTGGTGGTAAAGGTATAAAATGCTTGTGAAAGTCTAGCAAAAAACAGCATTTAATTTTTGTGGAAGCAATTATGTAAAACTCCTGGGGAAAAAATACTGAATTTAACCTCACTAGCAATTTACCAAACTAATTACAAGGTTCTGAGTTCTTCATTCTGTAGCATTTGTTTTGTTCCCAGTTTTCATGTTTAGATTGTTTTTCACCCGAATAGTCTTGCTTCAGAAGTTTTTTGTTACTACTATTACAGCAAACCTGTAAATTGAAAGCATAAAATGTAAATTCAAATCTTTATTCCAACTTCTGTTGATTACCTCAGTTTTACAAAATGGTTCAAATTGCATCTAAAATGTGTTGAAATTTGGGATGAGGGCATGCATGTGTGCTTTCATAATAAGAGAACAGCTACTGGAAATAGAGCTGTGCATGCTAACTTGTGACTTATGTTTTCTTTTTAACTTAGTCTGTACAACAAAGCAAAGAATCTGAAGTATTTTCACAGCCAAAGACCTTGTCTAAAACAAATCAAGTAAGTGGATAAATACTTTTGCTAATTGTTTGGTTTCTTAAAAAAATCCAAAAAATGGGGGGGGGCGGAGTTTGCAACTGTGGTGAACAGCTGGTATCTCAATAGTCACTGCCCACTGACCATATTTAAAGCGCTTTTATGGAGCAAAACCAAGCTGTATTGAAGAAAGGGGGAGTTGCCCTGGAGTAAGTGCTTTTTCTAATTGTACAGTGCCTCCTGTTGTTGATGCTAATGCAGAAATTAAAATAAATTTTTGGATCTGCAGTCTTGCATTGGGTTTGCACCATTTGAACTCTTTTTTTTTTCTTTTTTTTTTTTGTCTTGTAACAAGCAATGCTAATGCTATAAAATTGCAGTAGGGTCTGTTAGCCTTAACCCAACCTTAAGCTCCCCAGACACATAAGATGCAATCCTTGCCTTGATGTCTTTTTTGGTTTTGCTTAGATGATATTTTTATGATATGAAATAGATACCTGGAAAAAAATAACAAGCATTCACTACTGAAAAACGTTCTTGTAACAAATTTTAGTAAACTAAATGGAGATTTAACATTATTAGAACTGCCTTTGACATTATTCTGAACTATTATTCAATGTGAAAATTCAAATTGTATTTAAAATAATAGTAATAGTCAAGCCTTCAAGAATTGCTTTTAATTGCTTTTTTTGTTACATGTTTTTTTCAGGATATCATCTGTAATTTAATTCCATTTTTTCTTTACCTATCTCCTCTTTTTTCACATCTGAATTGTCCCATTCTGCTCCAGCTTGCACTGCAGAGAGCAGTGTTAGTAGCATGCCTGGATTTGATAGCGAAGGTAGTAGAAATAGTCCTGCCTAAAGTCAGGTGCTGTTTTAGCTGCTGGCCTGGCGTAAGACACACTCTGCAGTCTGTTTGAGATGCAGTAAATAGTTACTTAAATAAGCGTTTTGAATGGATGTTGCAATTCTAAGGAACGTGTGCATGTTCTGTGGTAAAAGGCATTTGTTGGTTTAAAAATGTCTTCACATGAAATCCCATGCCATAAAGTTTTCACAGTTATGACTACAACAAAATCAGTTTGGTAGTTCTGTTGTTGATGTTGCATATGCATTCACTTTAAATGGCTTTGCTGGTGGCTTTATCCTGAAGATTTTTGATTATCCATGAGGAATATATATCTTTACTTACCATGTTTAGTCTTGCTTTCTTTTGAGTGAGATTAGCTTGTTTATTCTCTTTCTCATCTGCCTCCCCATGTTGGTGATTCTGGAAGCCTGAGCAAGATCAAACTCAGTAATTGTGGGTATCAGGAGATGTCAGAGTGGCTCAAGGCTGGTGTTTATTCCTGTCAGCTTTATGCAAATGTAATCTTCCTACACAGTTTTATGTTTAAAAGGAAAAACGATAAAGGTAGTGTGTGGATTTCTGTAATGAAATGGACATAGACCTGGGGAAGAATGAAGTGGGAAGATGCTCCTCAGTAAAACCCATACTTAGAATATTTCAGTGGGCTCCAGTAATTTAATTATAGTTTTTATAAATAATTTGAAATCTTTGAGATATTTAACTCCGAATTATATTTGTTGCAGACCACAGAATCAGAGGAGTGAGAAGCAGGACTAGCCTTAGTAAACAACTAAGGAAAATAATAATATTTTGCAAAACAACGGCAGGCTTCTTGGATTCCTTAGCTGAAAAGCTCATCTCTTATTCTGAGTTATGTTTCTAAAAATTCTGGATGGTAGCAGCCACATGAGGAGGAAGGAGTCTACATACACAAAGATTGAAGACTCTTACTTCAGCTTTTAAAATGAGAATTACTATTGTTGTTAATCTAATATCTAGCTAATTCGTAGCTAGATATTTCTTCATTAGTAGAAGTTGTTTTTTAATACCTGACAGAATAATAGTGGCTACATTTTATTATTTTCATGCTCATGTCTCCAGCCTTTATAACAACATTCATTCTTAAAGGACACAGTGCTTATTAATTTTCTGGCTTTTTTACAGGTTGCACCTCCACAGTTTGTTACAGCCACAACTACAGTAATGCCTTCAATCCTCTTGTCTCCTAGTGTTTTTCAACAATCAGCTACAAAACCTACTGAAGTGGAGAGTAAAGCCAATTCCTCCTCACCTTTAACACTGGGAACAGCAGAAATTCAGCCTATACCTCCTACTGTTCTCAGTAGGTCTCAGCTTCAAGAAGCACTGATACATCTAATAAAGGTCCTGTCTTTACAGAGATCAATTTGAGGGGTGGGGTTCCAAGTACAGTAGCCAGTACTGAGAAATTCTGTGCCCAGAAACACTACAAAAATGGGTTCCTTTCTGTTAGAAGGTTTAGATTACTCCACGCTGTATGCACAGCATGGAATAGCTCACTCCTTTTGGTTGTGAGGTGAAGTATTTAGAAGGACAAGGCTGTACATTGGATGTGTCCTTCTGCATGCATATGTGGACGATGAAAAGGTTGCACTGGTAGAAGTCCTGGTATGGAGATGGGGGGTTGGGTTTATTGTCTTTGTGCCTGATTTTTCAAGGAAAAATTTTCTGTACACTGTTCCCTAGAACTGCTCCTGATCATTAATTGAAGTACATGTCTTTGAAATGGAAGCTACCTTGTTATCGTTCTGGACTAAACAGTTATGTTTCATTCAGTCTTTGATGTTAGGAGTAGCCATGCAATGAGATCTTTTTGACCTCTAATGTTACAGAAAAGTTGCCATCAATGACAGACAGTTCTTTGTTAACTCACGATTCTTTTGCCCTCTCCATGCTGATGTTAAGAGAGCTTACACACAGAGCAGAAGTCTAAAAGTAGCAAACTTCTCTTCCCACTGATACAGCTGTTAGGACTAAAAAGAGCCACTACCAGATCAGCTAGGCTGCCATGTTGTTCCTTCTGTGTATTGGTGTGTATGGTTGTTTGGTTTCATTCTCTTCAAAGACATGAAGTAGCTTACTAGTAAGTCTGGCAATCTGGCAAGTGAACTCAACGGCCAAAAGTCTTACTCTCAGTAGAGACTTGACACACTGATTCTCACCCAGTAGTCTGAAGAACTCGTCACTGTAGTGACTTTAGAGAGTCAATATTTGTTTCTAATTTTTTCTTTATATAGAGAGATAGCTGAATGAAGACCAAAATAGGCATACCCTGCATGGGAGTACTTACACAGCACTCCAAGTGGGATGTAAAACTTGCTGTGCAGGTCTTGCAAAAAAGATATTACATCTTCAAACTAGATGATTACATATCAGTTTTGTAAACTTGTCATTTGAAGGAATGAAACTTGTGAAATATCTCTGAATATTGTCTATTGATGGAATAAATTCACTTCCCATTAATGCTTTGACATGAGAATTCTTGTATAATGTGCTCCCTTTCAGGCTGGTCTCACAGGCAAATAGCATTTCTGACACTTGTGCAGACTTACTTGGGAGTCTGTATGTAAGATGGAATTCTCTTAAGACTCAGGCTTGGACTCTGGAGGGAAATGAAGTGATGTGGCAGAGGCTGACCTAGTGACCTAGTGGTTTGTTTGTTTGTGTGTTTGAACATCCAGTGTGCTTAGTGATCTCTTCAGAGATCTTACTAGCTTCATGGTTCAAAGTCTGTATGTTGTCCAAAAAGCATTGCCTCTTGTACAGGTACCCAGCTAGTTCCTTTCTCTAAACTGTTAAGAGTTAGTTCTATAAGGAATTCTTATGCACAGCTTCAATGACATGAATTTAAACTTTCTTGTGCATCTTTTTACTTATTTTCCTAATGTGTTTTTTCCTGCAGAATGATTCCCGTTTTCTCAGCACTATTCATGAAGTCTACTTGCAAGTCCTAACCAAGAATACAGACAACATTAAGCTATAATTGAAGCTAAATCTACTTAAGATATCCGTTAGAAACAATTATGCCTCGTCTATAAAACTAATATTTTTTTAAAAGAATATTTAGTTTTCAATGTCTTGAATTTGAACCTGTTGGGAAAGACTATTCCTTAAATACTTATGAAAGTAATGTTCTCAGAAGTGATCTAGGTTTTCACTGTGATCATCACCAGCAAACCTTTGTTTTTACTGGGGAGGGGACTTAAGTGGCATTTGAGCTCTCACTAGCATTAAGTGAATGTGTGAATGTTTGCTCTGGCTTTCATTCCTAGTTGTATTCACTGTTCAAGGATTACAGACTCAATACTATTTAAACCAGCAAACACATAGTACAGTGCACTACACACCAGAACAATATTCAGTTGTGAGAACCTAGCTCCAGTATGGAGCACTGAGGAAGAGGAAAGCAAAATGCTGTGTGATTAAGTGGGGGCTATGAGGAAGGAGCAGATCTGGAAGCCAGGCCTTTGCAGCTAAACCTTTAACAGAATGTTTAATACTGTGATTTGCTCAGTACACTGACAGTCTCTAGCTAATGCACATTAAACTCATCTTTTAAGTGTTCCATTAATCCTGTTTGCTTCTGTGTTGCTGACATTTAAACAGGTATCCAAGTGAGTAAGGCCATTTTCTCTAAAAAGGCAAAATCTGAAATATGCAAAATCCTCAGTATCTTTTTTTTTTAAGCAACAGTGTAGTTCTGTTGCATGTTGAAGTTCTCTTGTTTTAAACTTAGAGGTAGGAGTCCACGACTGGAAGACCCTCTTCCTGTTCAGCAGTGTTTGATGTAACTTCAATACTTTGTTTTCCCTTTGGCTTAAGGATGGACCATGACATAGTTGGCTTTCATTCCTCAGTTGTGTTGGAACTGCAGTGTTGAAAACTATGCAGATGGGGAACAAATGCATGCTTCTCTTCTGTTGTCCTCTCCCCATATTGTCATTGCACACTTCATAGTCTGAAGTTTATCTGATTAAAATGTTACTGCTTTTTTAAATATGATTTAGTAACTCACTGTTCACTAATTTAATATCTTAACTGGATGCTTTCCCATTTGAAGTCACAAAACTTCTAATTATAGTTTCTTACACTGCTGTGTTGGTTTGCCCATGGCTTGTATTTATTTCTTAAGGGCATGCAACGGTAATCAGTAAGGCTTAAGGTCCCAACTTTTTTCCAGCAGTAGTAGTTTTTAAGAATCCATTTCCAATAGAAAAGTTGATTTATTGGGTAAAAAAAATAATCTGTAGTTGAGTTGTGATGCACTGCTGCTTTCATCTCCCTCAAGCACTGTTGAAATACAAAGAAAAAAATGTTTGGCTCCTTACAACCTATATGTATGTATATATCTAAGGTTTAGTTAATGTTGATATAGTCAAGGTGCATGGTCATTTCATTGGAAACTAGTAATTGAGCTTTAATTGTGACTTCTTCACAAATCAGTATGTTTTAGATACAAGTATTTACATTTGTATGTATTTGATCTATTTTAGATTTTTTCATAGCTTAAGTGGAAAATATATTTTGTTTAGCACTACCTGCGTTCTTTAAAGCTCTTCTCAGCCTTTGAGTTCAGTTTTTCCAGTTAAAATATATGATATAGAAAAATGTGCAAGATTCAGGGAAAGATGCTAATGTCGTATACATTCATCAAGAAATACATTGGCTTTAATGGTAGCATTGGAATTCAGCAATATCAACTCAGCCTTGTTAAGGAAGATTGGAACTTTCTACGTAAATTCGAGTTATAACACTCTGTATACACGTAAACAATGAGACTCAAATTAGATTCAAGGTCTAAACTAGTTATTTTTTCAGCATTTTTTAGAAAAACTATCACTGAAAAGGACAAATCAATAAGCAGTTTTTTCCAAACAAAATTTCATAGCCTAAACCAAATAGGGAGCAGCTTTTTATCTGGATTTATCAAAGATGATGTCCATAACTTCCCACTTTTTATGGACAGCTTGAGGTTTCTTCAGCAGAAGATTTGATAAAAAATTTTAAGAGTAGAAATATTGGAAGCTCATAGTGAATATTTGTACTGTTTGGTAAATGCAGTCATATCCAAAGATCTATAGAAACAGTAGCAGTAGGGTTTTTTGAGGTCTTCAGTCACCGTTGACAAAAGTAATCCTGTTTAGAGTAGCAATATAAGAGTTCGACTCTACTTTGAATATCTATAACTTGTTTCCATCTGTCTGGGAAGCCCCATCGACAGTTGGCAAATCCTTGCTGTCCTTTGGTTTTTTAGTGTCCATGTAGCAATAAGTTATGGGTTTACTTTCCTCACCCCTTGCCCCAAAATTCAAAATTACTTGGAAGAGAAACAGTGCTGCAATTGTAACTACTAGGCAGATATTTTTACAAGAAGCAAGGCTGTTCATCTTGGAGACATGCACCTTTATTCTAACCACCCTACATGTAGCCAACTGACACTGGAACCAACCTATGTGTCATCCAATACACCACAGAGTTACAGTCTGTGATTTATGACAAGTGCCAGGGTAGTGGATCTAACAGATAAACCTCGCTAATTGAAAGTTGCATTGCAAGATGTAAGCTCAAGTACAGTGTAAAATTGGAACATTGGGGTTTCATTTAACGTGGACTGTGATACTGACTTTTTTCCTGATTATTTTAACTTCTTGTACAAATCTCTTATTGCCAGAATTGTTGAAGAGCTTGATTAGTATTAGCCACATGTAGGGATAACTAGCGTGTAGCAAGTTACCATGGGGTCATCACAGGAAACTGACCATTTTCAAGTTGTTTAAAAACAAAAAACCAAACCAAACAAAAATAACAACAAAAATTCCAAAGCACAACCTACTGGCTTAATGGGATTTACCTATTCATTCTGAGAATTACAAGATCATTAGTTCAGACTAGACTCCCCAAATTGTGTTATCTAAGCACGTGTTTTGTGGCTAGCTTTAAGTCACTTAACTAAAACCAACAAAAAACCCCACCAAACTCAAACCTAATCAAAGACTGTTTTAAAATCTAAAGCTGCTGCATTGTTCAGGAAAATCAAAGTTACCAGTTTTGTAGTTAGACTTTATCTGCTGTTACCTAATAATGCAAAGTTTGTATGATAGGTGCCTAACAGCTGTTAACTTAGCAGTATATGTCTCCAAATTAAACAAGATTAGCAGAATGATTGAATAAAGCAAAAAAAAAATTGATTCATCTTGATTTCATAGAGAATCTTTAATTCTGTGTACAAATAATATTTAAACACTTGCTGCTGGATGTATCTTACTTTTGCTTGCATTTCTGATAGCTTCATTTTGATGTATTTCTGAAACTCATGATGCCATGTGTAGTCACTGATATAGTTTCTGAAATATTTTTGAAAACCAACTTTAATTTGGGACTACGTGGTAAGAAAAGTATTCTAAACAAATCAGCCACCTCTTTGCCAGGTATTTGGATTGCTTTGTACAGCGTATCTTAACAGGAGGAATGTGTGCAATATATATCACCTCAGTTTTGTCTGGCAATGTTATGAAAATGTTGATGCAATATCTTTCTTTCACTTCAATTTGGAAAAGTTGCAGTATCTCTAATTTGGTGGTGTATTTATTTTTATCTATTCAGTGTATGGGCATATGGTTAGTTTTTTTTAATGTACATTATGTGCTTTTAGTAATTTCTGAATTTAATCACTTTTGTGGATGCACCAGTTGTACCCATTTGCATGTTCTTTCAACATGAAGATGGTGGGGAAGGGAGGGGCTTCAGGAAAGACTTCTGGAACCAGGAATGAGAATAATCTTGAGTCCATAAACATAGATACTGCATCATTAATGTTTTTGGTATGGTATGGATTTTATAGCACCTATGTATGTTTGCAGTTACTAAGTTATTGCATAAATGTTTAAGAATGAGCATTTTTCATCCAAAATTTTGTATGTTTGCAAATATATTTTTGTAATAAAACTTCAAAACAAATGTTTCAGCACCTCCTAAAATCTTCCAGTGTTTCCTTTTATTTCTAGAGCTAGTAGCCTGCTAGAAGGGTAAGTTCAGGTTTTATTCATGGTTAATATTTGCCAGTTAACAAACTTGGACTCCTTAATTTGTTCACTAAAGAAAATGCAGCATGCCTGCTGGAAGGTGGTTGAGAATAGTGTGTCGCTTGTAGCTTCTGGCTATCCTCTGTATTGCTGTGACTAGGCTTGCTTTTACAATTTGATAAGCAGACCAATTTTCCTTTCACATTAATAAATGCAGCTACAAGTTCACTGTCTTAAAAGTACAGTTGTAACTGGTTTTAGTGTCTTGCCTTATCACTTCCTCTTTCTGGTATCCCCTCTCATCCATCCAGACATGGCATATGATAATTCAATGTTGGTTTTTGATTGTAGACTTCGGAATTGCATTTGTTGTCTTATCTGATTTGTGTCTTGCAACTGATTGATCCAAATTTCATATAGTACAGTAGGGAAGCTGATGAGGAAAACTATCTGAGAAGCTCTGTTGGAATAGCTCTTGAAATTAAACAAAGCCTTATGCTAAAGTCCCTTAATCTTAGGGAGATTCTTATTTCCATTCTAACCACCCATAACAGTTAGAGGTTGCAAGGCATTCCGCACAGCAGGAGAGGCCAAATGTTTTTTGCTGCTCTGTCTCCCCCTGATAAAAAAGCAGATTTTTCTAATAAAAGACTACCATCCAAAGCAAGTACAGAAGTCCTGGATTTCCTGTAAGATAATTGAGAAAAGGTGAGAACAGCCTAAGGCCTAGAATCTAGTTTAAGATTTTGTTAGATGTGTTTTCTGTTTGGTCAATAGTGAAGTTTTGGGGTTTTTTTTAATTGTTGATGCTGTTAAACTTTTTCCTAACTCTGGACAGAAACCAGTGTTCCTGGTTACTGCTACTCCTTTGAAGCACTTCACTTTGGTTTAGAAATAATACTTCTGACTTACTATGTATAGCTAAATTGGGCACTGCACAAAAAAAACTAATTATGCAGACCAAAATCTTTTCTGCCTTTTCTCTCCTGCTAGTGTATGCCCTACAGTCATGTCTTCTGAGAGTGCATTAAGTCAATCTCGGCTACAATGGTTTAAAGAGAGCTGTATCTTATGTTCATTGGCCAAATTATTTTGTCAGTGGGCTCATGTATTTGGTAACGATTCAGCTATGCTTCATTGTCACTACACAAAATACTGACTGGATTAACATTAGTATAGATGATGAGAAACCTGTCATTCATACAACTCTTTATTTATAGACAGTCAGTCACTAGACACAGCCTTTAGTAGAGCTGAGATAAATTTCTCTAAGATTAGTGACCTAATCTGAAATTCAAAAGATTAGACATTGTATGTTAAACAATGTTGAAAGTTATTTTCTGTGCCCAATAGTGGAATTTTTTCCTCCTATCTTCATACAAACTTAAAGTTTGAATCAGCTTTTTTCTCATTTCCAGATTTTATGACTAAGGGATTTATGTCTGAACTTTAACTTAGTGTTAAAATTCAGTGATAAACCTGTAACTGAAATAACGGCAGTTAACTGTAAAGCTTGTCCTTGTCAGTTACCCAGCAATTTTTTCACTTCCTCTTAAAATTGTTCTTAGGAGACTCCTACTTAGGTTCAAAAAGCATTGGGAAAACAGAGCACTGAAGAGAATACAGCTGCTGTGTTTTTGAAAGAGCACTCATATCAAAATGTAATTGAAAGGACCAGTAAGTAAAAGATTCCTGAGAAGTGAACAAGGGATGTAATAGCCAAGAAGAATCATCAGAAAATGTGAAAGGGAATGTTGTAGATCTTGTGGAGGTGAGCATGGCCTGTGAAGGTATTTCCTGAAGCACGGAGGAATTTAAGTTGCAGTTTTGTTTCTGTGCTGCTGTAAGTTGTCTTTAGGTATTGCCAAAGCTCAAATGTGGTTTGCCTACAAAAATCCAGAGTATTTCAGGGTAGTTTGAAAAACACACTGGTAAGGCATGATTTCACTGCTCTAATTCTTGAGACAGCCACACATAATTTGCCAGGTATGGGGTTTTTTATAGAGTCAATTGATTTATAGCAGTACCTAATTTTTATCTTTGCTTGATGGCCTCGCATTACAGCTTTAAAATCTGCTACATAGAATAAGGCTACTCCAGACCTAGTTGCCATTTAACTTTCATCTTAAATAGGGCTTTAAAAATATTTCTACCATTTCTACCAATCCATTCTTTAAAATTCAAGAAGCTCCATTTTACAAAATCAACCTTGGGAAATATAACCACAAAAGAACAAGCTTTCTTTATATGCTGGCTGAAATGAAAGCACTTACCCTTAGGCCTTTCTTGAGAACTTGCAGGTATGTGATGTAAATGCGTAAGTTGTGCTTCTTTTCTCCTCATAAATAAGTCAGGAAGCTTTAAGAGTATCCACAGAGCAAAGATTTCCCAGCCTATCTCATAAATGCAAAACTATGTGGTGTTAATTTAGAGAGCATATGGCTTGCATATCCTGATTTGCTGCTTGTGGTTAGTAAGAGGGATGGGAAAGGCTTAGCAGGTTATCCATCTGACTTGCTCATGTAGACTTCAGATTTATGGATAAATCTTTATTTCTTAAACATAAATAAATTAGCTTCTGTTCTCGGGGGGGGGGGGGGGGGGGGGGCAGAACAGTTCTCCCCTGTGACAAAATTGCTGCAAGGGAAGCTTCTGCTATCTTAAGTTTACCACAAGAATTGAAATACAAGGGTGAAATTAAAGCCTGCAGGATTGAGATATGTGCAGAATCTGTTGTGGTTTACAGCAAGCCCCACTCCTGGCGCAACCTTCAAGATGGAAGGTGCAGGCCACCCGTTACAAGGAGAGAGACCTGCTTTCCAGTGTTTGAACAGGAAAATCCTGCCACAGTGGAAACCCTTACAGAAAGCAGAATGCTTGGTTGGGAACTCATACAGTGCATTTAATAAGGTGTTGGAAATAAACATGAATCAATACTGTGCAGATATGGAGATAGCTTTCTGATGGCAACTGCTAAGATGTATGTGAAAGTAATGTAGATTGCATGGTACAGAATGACAGAGCCTGGGCCATGATGTAGCTCTGTCTGCAGCTTCGTTTGAGACTGGAAAAAACAGACGGCCTGATCTTACTATACCTGTTTCCATGCAGTATGTATCACTCTTGCAATTCTTCATGATGTGCTGCACAGAAATGGGAGGTACTTGAATTTTTTTTAACTTTTTATTCATTAACAACTACATGTTATTACTGGCGACTAGCTGAACAATGTGTTTGATGTATAACTGAAGTCACTGTATTTTTGTACATGTGGAGGGATGTGCTGGTGATGCATAATGATCTGCATAATTAGAATGCTTTGGCATAAATCTATCTCATCCATTCTTGAACAGTTCCCTTCTTGAAGGGCTTTTGATGCAGCTGTTCTTTAAAGGGCAAGAATAGTCAAAGCCTGCCATGTTGCAGAGGACAAGCTGAAGAAAAAATATTTCTTTCCATATACACTACAGCACAAATAAATCCTGCTTTATTTGCTTGTTGTAGCTGTGTCTCCTACTTTCTTTCTAAATTTACACAATCTATGATAAAAGCATTGCTGTTGGTAATAGTTCTCTTAGCACAAGTTATTGTTAACTATTTTTTTGTTTGGTTTTACTAAATTCAGTTATTTGAATACAGGTAGTAATTTAACGTGTTTACAGAGCCAAGAGTGACTAATAACTTCCTGACTTGTTTGAAGTGTGTTATGGAAGATGGATTATTAATATTATTAAGAATCACATAGAGAAAGCAAATGAGGTGACAGGAATATTTATGTATTCAGTAGGTCTTTCAAGCACACATGTGGGCAAGTGCCTCAAACTCATACTCCATCAGTATTTCATAGTTGTGTTAACAGATAATATGAAGAAATCACAAGTCAAAATTCAGTTTGTAAATTTGCAAAAATTTTCTAAGTAATATTAGCAATTGGTTAAATAAAATGACTCCAAATATCCTTGCTGTATTAGCACTATAAATTTCAGTTTAAGTATTGTAAATTTTTTTGCATTGCAGAAATACTTCCCTAAAGAAGTATTCAAAGAGCAGAGCAATTACCAATGCCTGCCTAAATTCCTTTGAACTGTATGAGACATGCAATGGCTTGTTTTTTCTCTGATGGCCTACATGCTAGAGATACGTAAGTCTCTTTATATAAAACTTAATTTAGTTGGGTTAATCTGAACAATTTTTGTGTCATAAAACTGCCATAAGACTTTTGGAAACTTTGCAAATTTGTGTTTGGTTTCCAGTCTTTTTTTTTTACTAAATAGCATTTTATTTAGAGGAATATAAAAACCAGTGTGTTTTTAAATTTATTTTTATCTAGTATTTGGCTGCCTGTAGCTCAAAAATGGTCTATTCTGATACAAAGCTTTTCATAATCATTTTTTCTTTTGCAGATTACTTTGTCAGCTGTATCTGAGGAGAAGGTTATAGCTGCATTGAACTATGAATATATTCTCCATGTATCTTTTTCTTGTATCTTACTTCAAAGGTGACTTGAATTCCCTGTCTGGGTATTTCTGGATCAGGTGCTGCATGAGAACCTTGCATTTTCCAGGTTGCTGGTTATAGCTGTCTGTAGCCTGCGTGGCAGAGACAACTGCTGTTCTATGGAAACTAAAGGATGTTTAAAGTGTTTTTCATGCTCCAATGGGAACTGCAGAGCTGATCATTATTTCACAGCCTGATGAATATTCTTTTCACAGGGTGTTTACTTGAGTGTGCACTTGTGCTTAACTAAAACCACTTGCTATTGCTGACAAAAGAATTGATTTTGAGTAAGATACAACAGTATGGACTGTGGAAAAACTGCAACACTAGATTTGTTCTGAGAATATACTGTATTCCCACACACCAGATTACAATTACTGGGTTCCACCACATAACCTACCTTGTTTTTAAGGTACCCTGTAAAAGAAATGAAACCCTGTATACTATCTGGAAGTGTTACATGGTTACATCAGGCATGCCAGCAGTGATCCACAGATTACAGGTGAGATTAGAATCTGTACAGTGTTTAAACTGCAATTGCACAGCCCCTTGGTCTCCTCCTATCCCTCTACTCATTTTCTTTGCTCACTGTTCTTTAGGTTTTGTAAATAATCATAGAATGCATTAGTTCGGAAGGTACCTTTATTGGTCATCTAGTCAAACCCCACTGCAGTAAGCAAGGACGCCTTTAACTAGATCAGATTGCTCAGAGCTTCATCAAGCCTGACCTTGAAGGTCTCCAGCTTGAATAATGAACTACCTAACCACTCGGTAGTCTTACTAGACTTTGATTTTGGGATTTCTATTGAGAACAGTTTTTAAGGCAAAATTGGCACATAGCATCATGGTAGCTAAATGGCCTGAACTGCAGCAGTGCTGAGTGCATGCAGCTCCGGCTCTGGTAAACAGGGTTGCATGTACTTATGTCAGCAATGCATTTTTGCAGTATCTCAGCAAATGACAGTCATAGCTCAGCTTCCATGCTTCAACTGCACATAATGCCCTGACTGTGAAACGTGTGGAGGAGGGGATGGAAAAATCCATTTGTCCTGTGTATGTATTTAAGAAGCTGCCTAGTAGTTAATGTTGAAGCTAACAAGATGTGATTGTATATACTGGAACAAGACTGTCCATGCATTTGCATCCTTGCTTTAATCAGATTATATGTGGTTTCAGAGGCAAATGCAAAGAATGTGGAAGAGGTGTTGACTGTTGTACACAACGTATATCATGACTTGAGCTATTGCTTTACAGTCTATCACACTTGGTCAGAGTTGCAGAAATAACATGACATTCAGCAGATCAAAGTGGAGGCACTAACACAAGGTGGAATTTCATCCTGTGCATGCTCGAGCTGCTGTTTCAACAACACAGTACCATAAATAAGCACTCAGTGATGCAGCATGAGGATTCAGGGAAAAGATGGTGAGTAGTAATCTCCCAATGACATTATCTAAACTAAGTCTATCTTAAAGTCTTTCTACCATCCAGATAACAATGGAGAAAACAAAGTAAGTTGACGTTGTGAGCCATAGTAATACTGGTCTTATCCAGATCATCCCCCCCTTATTTTCTTACAGGAGGGAAAAGAAGAAAGCACCGTATGTCCAGCCTGAGAAGGCAGTTGATAAGATTGCTATTGCTATAGTACTCGAGACAGTTTGTTAGGACGCATCTTCACTGGAGTCACAGGGACTTGATCACAGGCCTTACTCTTCAGTCAAAGAATGAAATCAGTCTGGACTGATAAAACCAAAATTAAGGCTATGATCTAGTCAGTAATCAGTGTATATTTAAAAGAATTGCCAGGTCAGTAATCAGCGTATATTTAAAAGAATTGCCAGGGAAAACAGAGGATGTTGACTAAGGAGTAGAGAGTGATTGCACTCTTGTAGTTGACTATTATCTGACTTTGCCACTACCAGTGATGTATGCAGAGAAAACCATTAACAACCTGACAATTATTACATCTTAATCATACTGTATATACATAAAACATGGAGTAATTTTCTCTATTAGAAGGAAAAACATAGTGTAGAAATTACCGGAATGTTCTCATGATACCTATTTCCATTATGTTATTTTTATACTGTGTTTACAGACAGTACTAGCCATCCAGAAAGATGAAGTACCCACAAATGAGCTTTTGGTTTCTTGATGCAAATTAGTTTTAGAAGCTTTTGAAAACTTATTGTCTGCAGCTAAAAATGGAAAGGCATACAGCCATGTTTTTATAACGTATCTTCAGTCAACGCTGAAAGCTGTTTGGCATCATAGCCATTATTTCACTTCTGCTTGTCCTCGTTTGAAGAACTTACTTTATGTACCACTTCTAAACTACAGATTAAGGTAGACCAAATTATCCTGCCTAACCTTGCTCAACTGACACGAAGTTATCTGTGTCAAGGTTGAGCCAGATGACAACATCTGTCTAGAGCATTTAAATAGCAGGGGTGATAGTAAAATTGCCATTCACTTGCCTAATACAGACAGTATTTAAACAACTGCACTTAATCAGTAAGCATAGTGCAGAGCTCAAGCTAATAAATGCTGCTATGCTAGTAACATGGTTCTGTGGCTTCGTCTACATCAGCAGGTAGGAGATTCCAGTATAGCAGCTCTATATGGCACAGGAAACAGTGCTGAAGACTTGATATCTGCACTGTATGTGATTTTCAATTCTGCTCTGGACTAATGCTTGACTGTTCAGTCAGACTGAATACTCAGCCATGACTGGGGCATGTCAGCTGCTTTTTCAGACTAAATCTTCTGTTTCATCTTTATTTGAAACACATACACTTCATGAGCTCTGAGATGGCTCTGCAGGGCAAGCCAAAGCCAAAATACAGTAAGCAGGGATGATCAGATTTGATCCATGATGGTACTTCTGGCTCAAGCTACTTTAGACTTACCTTCTGACCATATGGCTATAAGCAGAATCAAGTGTAGTGTTGTCTGGAGAAAGTCTAAGAGGTAATGGAAAGGATGCGAGGAAAGACAAAGGAGGGAAGCTGTGTGACTTGCTCAGAATGATTAGTAACCCTCACTCTACGAGATTGGACTGATTTAAGGCATATTTAAGGCTATGGCACAGCCAAATCCCTACCAAGATATTTGCTGGTATATAGCATATATAGGGACAGTTAAGGACCTTTTATGAGGAACTTCAAGTTTGAATTTACTGTTACTTTTCCAATAGTTAAGGTAGTTTTTATAGTTGAAAATCTGAAAAGAAGGAACCCTAAATCAGTAATTGTTTTGCAATTCCTGAGATCTTTCACAGTCCCCCTACTGAATGTATTTCTTTGACCATAATAGCTTCAGCAGGACAAAAGAAGTCCATGTGCTGTTGAAGTCGAACCAAAGGGGTTTTCAGCAGGAATATTGTGGGGAATCTGCTGCTAAGAAAGGCTGCTGATTGCCCCCACCATGTCTGGCAGTTCTTTTTCCTAGTCCTCAACTAGGTTTTCTTAGCTATGATTTCCTACACAACTAGCTAATTTCTAGCTATCAAGTATTATTTCATTTCCAAGTTGTCATTTAGGCATAGCATGTTACAGGGTATATGACATGTCTTTCTATACCTTGAGATAGTAGCAGATCTTCACAATGTACATGGAAGTGCATTAGCAACTTCAGTTTTTGGCGCTCTGCCATTGGCATTATAGGCCATGTCTTCACAGTTCCTAAATTTAAACCAAGGCTTATGCAATTCTCATCGGGCTCTTCCCTGCCCCAACTTTTTTGTCCATGTCACTTCACGTATGTTACTGAAATTAAAATATTTGTGTTCTGGAAACAGAAACCAAATAAATAAATGACCTACCTAGATATTTTAAAGTGGAATATAGATTGGAGCATAGCAAACGGCAGTTCTATCAACTAACCTTTGTATAGTGCTCTCTAAAATGAACTCTGCACTTTGCCACTGTCAAGTTTGGTTGTTTGGTTCTGTTTTTCCTTCTTCCTGGCATATAGCCTATTCCCAGTCTAGTTTTTCTGCTGAGGTTTTTTATTAAAAGGATTTTTCAAAAGAGGACGGATGGAATGGTTTAAGAAAACCATTAAGCTAAAGCAACAGTGTCAGTTTTTTCTTCAATGAAGTGATTAGTTTATGGAATAAAGTTTTCTCTTACCTTTCTGAGTTTCACTTCCTAGCTGCAATTTGCCAAGTAAGCATGGATACTTTGTAAATACAGAAGCCTTCCTTTCTGAAATCTCCAGTCTTGAAGACAAAGGTGTAGTTTCCTTTATGTAAATAGTGCACATCGGTAGTGTCTTCTGAAATCAATGATAGCACTAGTTCACTGGTTGTAACAGTTTATATTGAAAACAGTTATTAAAAATATATTAGTTTTTTTTAATTGTGTGATACAGCTTCCAAGACAAACTACCAGCAGGCCAAACACCAAAATACATGAAGAGTGCAGTGCAGGAATACCAGATTTCATGAGCAAGATGTCAAGTACTTTAATTTTGTTGTTGTCTGTTTGAAAGCCAAATTCTGACTTGTAGTACTTTAAGTACAACTTGAGCTTTCCAGAACAAATATTAAATACTTAAACTTGCCTTGTTAAGTCTGTTATCCTTAATGTCAGTGTCCAGAATTGCTAATTTATTGATGGCTCGTGAAGTTAATCTTTTATGCAAGCCTTTGTAAAAATTTCAAATGTATGTTACAGAAATATGAATTATTTCTTGAAAGCAAGCTGAAAGGAAGCTACCCAGCGTCATTCGGTTACTGGCTCTCCTGACTGGGCAGAGGAACGAGGTTATTGTTAATGCAGTGACATTCTTTTACAGCCAGGAACAGGCTTGAGGTGGAAACCCACGGCAATAGTTTTATCAGCGTCTGAACGGCGGAAAAACATGAGTGAGAATTCCCGCCTCAAGGCCCGGCCGCCTCACGGCGCGACCCGGCTCCGCGCGCTCGGAACTGAGGCATCGCCGGACCGAGCGGGGAAATGGCGCCAACAGCGCTTGCGCGCGGCCTCGCGAGGTCGGTCCGGCCCCGCCTCGCCCCTCCTGCGGGCGCCGCGGCGACGTGCGCGGGCAGGCCCGGCGCAGGCGGGAGGCGGGACGGCTAACGTCTCTCTCTCTTTCTCTCCCCGCCCCACCGACTGCCTGGCTGAGGCGTGCTGTCCGCAGCCCTCGCCGAGTGCCGCCGCCCCTGCCCATCTCCAGGTGCCACTGCTGCCGCCCTCCTGCTTCGCCCCCATGGAAGATTACCACAAGCCCGACCAGCAGACCCTGCAGGCCTTGAAGGACACGGCCAACCGGCTCCGCATCAGCTCCATCAAGGCCACAACCGCGGCCGGGTCCGGGTGAGTGAGGCAGGCGGGTTGCGTCCCAGCACAGGCTGCAGATCGGCTTCGCGGTGCGCCCACGGGTTCGCGGCTCCCGCTTTTCCAGCGAGCAGCGCTCCGCATCCCTGGGTCGTGCCATCCGTTCAGCGGTGAGGCCGAGGCGGGGTGGCGCTGGGAGGGGCTGTGAGAGGGTCCCGCTGCCGGGGGACACACCGGTGTCTCCCGAGGGCAGACGCATCCCGCACTGTTTAATTCCCGTTGTGCGGAACCCTAACGGGTGGGGATGCCGGGGCCCATCCGTGCCTCCCGCGTGCGGGCGGGTGGGAACGCCGAGGCAGCCCCGTGGCGGGACGAGCGCTGCGCGGAGATGGGAAGTGGGATAATATTGGGAGGTGGGGCGGGTCAGGGCCCCATCCCCTGTACGCCCCCTCCTCCGAGACCCTCCGGCACGTCGGCGTTCTTGGCGCGGAGCTGTCTGATGTGGAGGTGCTACGCATGGAAATGGCGGCCGCGAGCGAGATGTGGGGCTCTGCGGCCAAAGGCCGCCCGGGCCGGGGGCCGGCAGTCGGTCGGCGGGGCCGGCGGGTGTTGTGACTGCGGAGGGAGGCTGGGAATGCTAAGTTGATGCAGGACTGAAAACCAAAGAATTTGTGCCTGAGGCGCAAGCGGTTTCTTTTTCATTTCGTGCCCGTCAGTTGGAACTAATTCTGCACAGAATTTCAAGTGAGCCCAAGTGGGATTATCTGTGAAATGCCCGCGGTCTCAAATGGGCAGTTTATTCAGGCCTCTGGACAGGATTTAGTGTAGGCTCTGATGTGTGCAGATTCCAGGGTTATCCTTCCTTTGATCGTGCTTTACCTATGGGAAAAAAATTTAAAATCTCTGCAGACAATACGTTTTTACTCATGTAAAATTGAAGCCTTTTTTTTTTTTTTTCCCTGCTTGAATAATGCATTTGAATGGTTCCATACAGTGTGATAGCTTTTTTTTTTTTTAATCATCCCATTTTTGTTGCAATTTCCTCTGGATTTCTCTGGTTGTGTTACGTGGAGAAAGCAAAACAAAACCAGAAAAAAGATTTGAAGGAACCCTTTGGATGCTGAGGCTTGTGTGAAGAAAGGCGGGGTGTGTGAAGTACTTTAAAGCTTCTCTTTTGAATTGCCTTAGATTTTCCACCTTGTGTCTGGCGTGGTTTGCCCCACATGGCTCTTCCTCAAAGCACACGGAAACTGAACTTTACTCGCTCGTTATGCACACAGCAAATGAAAGTGCTGCTTTGGTTCTTCCTGTAAAATGAAGCGTTGGGACACTACCCATAGGAGTGCGATTTTACAAAGCCGTAGCTTGTTCAGTTCAGTCTGGAGGGAGAAGGACAGGATACCCAACAATTGCTCTTTTAATTCTTGATTTTTTTCAAAGCTACAGTGTACAAGCAGTATCACACAAGCCTGTGTCAAGTTGGGATGTGTTGGGGTTTTTTTTGCTCGTTCATTGTATGCTACAGTACTGAGTGTTTCTCGCACAAAGTGTTTAATTTCATCACTGGTTTATTCTAGCACTGGAGTTGTGTAGATTCTGAAATTATTACACAACCTGATAATGAGCAGATCATGAAAGATAGGCTCTTTAGGGAAGATTGTGTTGGCAAGTCATGTATTTTCTTAATAGGATTTGTTTACCAAATGGTGGTGTAGTAATGTGCCTAAAAGAAAAACCATGGAGAGTGTTGCAGTGTTATGCAAGGCACATATATTTCTAAACGAGCTATATATTATAAACTGTGTTTTCCAGAACCTGAATGAGACAGTAAGATTTGCTTAAAGTGCTGTATATGTTAAGGATGTAGAAAGATGTCTGATTGTAAGTTAAATTTAAATTGAAACTTAAGGTTAATTTAAAAACTCATGCTTGCATTGTCTTTGTTAAGGAAATTGGTGTTTGTTAAAGGCGTAGTTTGAAAAACTGAAGGAAATACTTGCAATAAAAGCACTTCAAACAAAACATGCCCTACCTACTTCTTTCAAGGAAGTCATTTCTGTAAACTGTGGCATATATTGCAACACAAGTGGTTCTGTGGTAGATCTGATACACCAGTTCTTGCAGTCCTTAGTGTACTAATGCTTCTTAAAGAAAGGACAGCCTTTGCCTGAATAAGAACTAAAGGATCAGTTATTTTGATCCTGAAGATGCTCTAGCATATACTTTGCCATGGGTAGTGGGAAAATTCAGTGAACTGGAAAAAAAAAAGTGTCTAAAATGCCTTAGGTGGGTAGAAAATGTGATTAGGGTGGTTGTAAAGATTGAATGTACTTGCTTTTGGGTGTGGAAGGAGTTTTTCTTTTAGATAAGTGTTGCAGACATTTTCATAAAAACTGGTAGAGTCTCTTTTGTAGCTGATGATAAATTTCTGCAGTTTTGAAACAGTGCTTAGGTTCCTAGAATTAGTTAAATTCTTAAAAGTGGAAGTTAAAAGAGTTTCTTAAGAGGCAGTTGAGTTTCATAACATGTGGTGTGATCACTTGTTGCAAGCTATTTGCTCCTTAATTCTTAGTTTTCCTTTTTTGCTCAGTATTCTATTTTAACATTTCAATATTATTCTTTAGAGTTGAAATGTGTAGGTGGTGCTAATTGATGCAGAATAACAACAACAACAAAACTACACTGGGCTTACTATTTTACTCTTGGCTTTGCGTGGATCCAGGACATCAGCGTTATAATGTACTTTTGATTTGTTTTCCTGCTAAAGGACTGTATTTCAGAGTTTAAGGCAGAAGCTGTCTGGCAGAGAAGCATTGATTAGACCACCACTGCCAAGTCCTAGGCTGTTCATCAGTCAGGAACAGAAGATTGTGTGAGAATAGCGGCGGGGACTTGCTGTGGCTTTTTTTCTTCCCTTGTACAAGTATTCCAAATACACTTTGCTAGGCATAACAAGGAGGGGTTTTAATAGAACTTACTAGAAAAGTGTGAGTTAATAGAAGACCACTGGACATAGTTAAGATGTCTGTATTTAATGAAATTGTGTAGTTGATTTTAGAAAGCTTTATGGTATCCGAGATACAGTTTCATTTTTGGTAAATCCTGTTAGTAAGAAGTAATTTAATTAACCTGTAGTTTTAACAAGACTTTTTCCCGATTTTCAGGTAACTTATGAAATTTTTCTACTTTTTTTTTTTATTTCCACACGCTACTATTATAGGTTGTTTAAAACTTTTTTTCCAAGACCAGGAGTTCATAGAAGTATGGTTAAGTATAAAGTTAATAAAATTAAAGGAATGAAAGCGTTAAACAAGCATGTAAGGCTTATTGATTAACTCAAATACATAAATATTTACTAATATGTTTGAGCCATGGTTTGAAGCTAATTCTTTTGGTTTCCTGTGTGTAGTACCTACTAAGGGACGGACACTAACTGTAATTCATATTTTGCTAGTGTTTTGCATGTTTTTATTATCTTATTTCAGCACTGTTGGGGATGTTGGGAGGGAAGTTTTATTATTACCTGAAGAGAATATTCTGATTAAAGTTCTAATGAAAGTGTTGTCTAATCCTAACATGCATGGTAAATGTACATGTGGGAAGTAAAAGTGAAATGTGACACTTTCATAGTAAAATTGTCCTGGTTTAGAAGAAGGGTCAAACATTTTAAGAGTACTGTGTTAAGGGTGAAAACCAAACATTGATAGAAGAGAAACTGAGGTGAAACTGCAGGTTATTTTCAAAGCTGGTGCACATTTCTGCAGCCATAACTTTTTTACTGTTCATTACTCACTTTGCCATACTTAAGTAGCAACCTCTGATAACAAGAGTGATCCTGTTTATACCAGTAAAATCTGAAAATTCTGCTTCTTGCACTCTAAGTAAAGGTTTTTAATGAGCCTTCTTACCCCTTTTAAGCTTGACTGCTAGTCAAAAGCCAAGGCAAATACATTCAAGTAGTCAAGTAGTGCCATCCCTTCAAGGTGCACGAGAACTACAATCGTGATCATTGTTTAAATTACAGTCGTGTAGATAAATGAAAGTAACTGTATGCCCTTCTGTTACACTTCAAATGAGATATATACCTTGTATTGAAATATCTCAGTATTTGCCACTTTGAAATAACTTTTTTCATATAACTTTATATTTTCTTGTTAGTAACTGTATTATATGTCATAGTTGCTTCTGAAATGGGCCTGTGTATTTCTAAGGCAAGTTACAGTTGAAGTGTAAATTTGTGCTATCATTGAAATTGTTGGGAAAGTTGTCCCAGATAGTTCAGTGGGAAACTATCCCAGATACTTAGAAATGTTTGATATACCAACTAGTTTGGTATTTCAAACTGATATAGAAGTAAATGTGGAAAAATTTGGTTGCTCTCTTAGCCAAAGTTTAAGCAAATTAGTGTTTTGCAATGTGTATCTGGGCCTTTATCGGTGACGCTAAATTTCTCTGTCCAGCTTCAATAGAAGATGGAATGCAAGAGTTGTATTATTTAATTCCCTCTTTAAAAATCAGAATTCTAGTTCTATCCACTGTAACAGTAAAATAAAGGGTTTTTTAGTAATATGTACACTATAAATATCTAAATGTTCCAGAACTTTTGCAGAAGTTAATCTTGCATTAGCAATCCCCACTAATGCAACAGGGCTTGAACAAGTCATGGTGCCATGCTTTTAATTCCTCCACTCATTGAGTGGTTAAAGTACTGTGGAAAACTGTCTTTGTTTCCCCTGCATCCCTGGGAATTTCTGTTGTCAGATAAACCAGTAGAGTATGATTTCAGGCAAAGGGTCATAGTGCTTCTTGTGCTTCAAACTTACACATTAGGGTGGTGTTCCTTGGCATAAAGAAGAATAGAGAGCTCTAAAAGATATGCCCTTGAGTTGTCACCAGGGTCTATCTTTTAACATCCAGTTTAACTAGGTAAGAAGGCTGGTTATGTCTCAAGGTACAACTAATTGGCATCGGGGTGATGGTAGATGGGGTGGGTCATCACTTAAAGCTGTGTATTTTAATGCTGAGTAGTAGGGACTGGTAAGAGATATTTTAAATATGTGGTCGTGAGCAAACAATAATGAAAGTGGTAATCTTGGGTCTGTCTTGACTTGTAGCCACCCTACATCATGTTGCAGTGCAGCAGAGATTATGTCTGTGCTGTTTTTCCATACCATGAGGTACAAAGTTCAAGATCCCAGAAACGCCAGCAACGACCGGTTTGTTCTTTCAAAGGTAAAATAACTGTTATGCTGTACTGTTGCAGTCTGCTAGTGAAGAGCTGTTTGTGAGTTAAATTGACTTGTCTTTGACATACGCTTACTTATGCTTCCATTGACACTGAAGTGTACTGAAAATACTTGAGAGCTTGGAGTTTGTCTTCTTCAGAAAGACAAATAAAAGCTAATGAAGTTGTAACAAAATTAAAAAATAAATTTAAAGTATCTTTATAATGTGTCTTGGTAAGTTTTAATTTGTTAAATATATTAAATTGTTATTGTCTGTATGTTCTATCAAGAAATATTAATGTCTGTATTATTTTGGCATAACCAATTCTCTTAACGAGTGAGTCGCAGCTTGCTTTTGTGCTCTACTTGTTAAATGCAGCCATACTGTTATGCCTGCAGTCACGTCACAGTGTGCACTAATTGCTCTCGGCTTTTCAGGGAGCATTATATGAAATAGTTATGTTAGGCTAGTGGGTATTTTGCGTTCCTGCTGTGCCAGTATGATACTAAAGTCATTACTATTGACGAACAGAGGTTCAGAAAACACATAAAATCACAATCTGAGCTTGCCATTAGTGTTTCTGTCCCCTTTAGCTTCGTATCTTTGCAAATCACAGGAAAGGTTCAATTACAAAGTCAGTTTTGAGGGGCCTTCAGAAAACATAATGATGTAAAAAATAGCAGACAAAGTATTCTGTACTCTAGTACTCCATTGTTCCTCACATGGTAGCTTACAATCGTGCTGCATGGCTGATGTCATATATCTCTGCAGTGGCAGTAATTGTTGCCATTTGTGGTTGCCATTCTGAAATAAGTAGATGCAGAGCAAGTAGCTAATGTGGATGTGGTAAAGGTCTCTTCATGTTTGCTTTACCTCTCTCTATTTAATCAAGGTTTATGCCCAAAGTTGCTAAATGGCTTCAGACATCTGCATGGTTTTTTGACTCCTAATGACTCCATGAGTGCAAGGTGACAGCTTCTTTGCTGTTGTACAGTTGTCTGCAGGGATCTCAGGGTATAAGGCTTACAAGTTTGCCTGTTGTCGCACACTGCATCTTACTTTGAATACATATGTACTGAAGAAGTTCGTATGGGATAACACTTGCTCATCAGTTGGACCTGCATGGCTGAGACACACCTTCTTCTTCCACATTGATTTTCTTAAGGCATCCTAAATATCCCTAGAGAGAGTGCTGTATTCTTTTGCTATCTGTAGTCAGCTATCTGGGGTGCTCTAAGAAGGGATGTGGGGGACTTGGAAACAAGCATTGGTGTGAATGTTGCATTGTAAAAATGTTTTACAAGTTGATCCCTTTTTTATGGACATAAGAACTGGATCCCAGGGTCTGTTAACTTTGTAGAATTTTGCCTTAATAGTATCACAATAATGATATTGTGAAACTTGTGCTTTCCTTAAAATTTATGTTTCTCTCTAGGGTCATGCAGCACCAATTTTATATTCGGTTTGGGCAGAGGCTGGCTTTCTACAAGAAACAGAATTACTCAACTTGAGGAAAATTGATTCTGTCTTAGAAGGACATCCTGTACCAGTGAGTGCTCACAACCTTTGATATAAGATGGTGTTTTCTGTAAAACAGGCAGCACGTGTATTTTGCAGCAATTCCCAATTGCCAGCTACAGTATGGGAAAGATAACGACTTAGAAGGATGGTGATATTTGTGGCCTCACAACTGAATCAGTGTCTGCATTCGAATAAACATGGAAAAATTACCTTTTTTGTTCCCTATAGTCCTATATGTCAATATTTTTCAATTTAAAAGGTTTATATAAAAGTTGCAGCATGGCTTTGCTCGTCCTTTAAGAAGCTGTGAGATACTTCAAGAGTTTATATCAAATTTGGACACCTCATTGGTCTTTGCAGTCACAGCCACTAGTTTCTATTCTTTTTTACATAAAATCATCAATTCTTAACTGTTGCCATGCAAGGCATAGCTGAGAAATTCGTGGCTCACAGGTGCCGTGCCATCTCAGAGACGCTAATGTTGGCTCGTGACATTGTGATTGTCAGGGTGTGAGCATTGCAGGGAAAGAATAGGGATTTTGACTATATTGTTGTGGCTAAGAAGCTAAGTTATATGTATGTTGAACCAACTCCTAGCATCGGATTTTTGTGCCTTTGTTTCTTAACTATAAAATTCTTGTCTCTTTATTCTCAGAAACAAGCATTCACTGATGTGGCTACTGGATCCCTTGGTCAGGGTCTTGGTGCTGCATGTGGAATGGCCTACACTGGCAAATTCTTTGACAGAGCCAGGTAATTCCATCTCTGTATTTCTTTATTATAGGCATTAAATGGGAATATATTGTGAAAAGAAATTATATTCTTGTCTCAAGGGGGAGGACAAGACATGGACCAACCCCCTCCTTTATTCTATTCTCCACTTCCAAATTTTATTTCAAATTCCAGCTTTTAAAAGCTAGATTACTAGCCTGATAATGACAAAGCCATTGCCAGGGATACTACAAAGGTTTAAAAGATGAGCAAGAATTAGTGCATGTGTGTTCCTTTTGAAACCTGATAGCATTGTAAGGTGATGTTCCTGAAGACAGAAGCCAGTTGTTGGAGCAGCTTCTAATTTCCAGAGAGTAATTGATAGCTATTTTGAGATTGGTATGTGTACCCTTAAAAGGAAGACCCAAACTGGAGATGCATCTGTGTGAAATCAGATGACAATGGAGAACATGTGTCTAGATAAGGAGTTATGGTCAATAGTAGCACCCTTGAATAAATAAAGTAGGACTTCAGAATATTATCAGAAAGGCACTTGACTCCACAGAGACAAAAATTACTGCCTCTGCTATTTGTTCTGTGGACAAGAAAAGTAGATGTCTAAAGGCAAATCTGTATGAGGAGGAAAATAGCCTGATGTGGTTGATATATTTTATATGACAGTTCTAGTACACTCAAGCATAGGCTGCCCAGTTAATGTGGCCTACACTTCACTAGCTTGAAATCATTTCTGTGAAAGATGACTTGCTGATTTTAATTGAGTTTAGCAGATGCTACGTGTGGAAAAAATCTAACCAGTGCTTACGTGACAGAAGAAAAAGGTGGTCATACATGCAGTACTGGGGAGCAGCTTATGTGGAAGGGGTTTAGATTTAGCTGGAGGCAGGTGGAATTCAGATCAAAAGTCTGTTATAGCTTAATATCTAGTAGAAAAAAATGCTAACAGTGATCTTGATTATTTTGTTTTCAAGTTAGCTATTTGAAGGCTAATTTACTCTTCTTTTTTAATTTTAGCAGGTAATAAACATTTATAAAGCTTTGAAATAAAAAATACCAAGGGGTAATAAAAAATCAATATAGTGTCTGAATCATGCAGAGGTCAGGCAGTATTTGTGCTGAGTTTTACCTAAATAAAAAGCTTCCATGTTTGGAGAAGTCATCTATCACTGCTGGTTATCTTTTACCTGAAATCCAATTTTGGTTATGCAACATGCTTTATTCCATAGTTGAGTTCATCCCCAATTTATAGTTTCCTGGAATTAAATTATTTGTCATCCTTCCAGGGAATATACGGTAGGAATGAGGAAGCAGACAGTAACCTTTCAGGCATTGTTAGTGAACTTGCTGAGTCACAGTGACAGTGTTTAATGGGCCTGTTCATTCAGGCCTTGCAATAGGAGGAAGCTTAAGACCTGAGTTTTTTGGGGGACAAAGGTTTGAGAAGTGGTACAGTATTTCTAGATCTTACTTTTTTTCATGTGTGACAGCTCAAAAGTATATTAATTCAATTTGCCTCAGCTTACGTAAGGTTATCGGAGGTGAATGCGTTGATCAATGCAAGCTGGGTTTGTGAAAGGAAAAGCAGTGAATTCTCACTATGAGTTGTTGGAGGGGGTTTGCTTTTCACTTAATTGTGCCTGCCCATCGAACTTAATTTTTTAATTTTATTTCTTCTAGCTATCGAGTGTATTGTCTGCTTGGAGATGGAGAGCTGTCTGAAGGCTCTGTTTGGGAGGCAATGGCCTTTGCTGGGTTTTACAAGCTTGATAACCTGGTTGCTATATTTGATGTTAACCGTCTTGGACAGAGTGACCCTGCGCCTCTGCAGCATCATGTTGAAATCTACCAGAAACGCTGTGAAGCCTTCGGGTATGTGATTGGGAGAAGTTTGGTATAGTCTCCCATATGAAACTGTATGTTTTACTGATTTTTCAGAATTTTTCAAGTGAGCTTTCAGCTCTGTAGGATACCACCACCAAGCAAGATGTTCTTTCATAATGCTTGATACTTGTCTTCTTTACTTGTACCGGAAGAATTATCTGTGGGCTGTGAATTTTGTTAGTAGCAGTTAATCCCTCTGTGAATCATTTTCCATTATAAAAAAAGGGACTGTGGTGTTCTGTAATCTCAAACACTAGTTCATGTTTGTGGCATACTTTGGGTCTCTTAAAAAGACACTGCATGGGAATGAAGTTAATATTATTGTTATTGCTGATTGCCAGAGAGCGTCACATGCTAAAACCCTTTAGAAACAGTTGATCTGTTTTGTGTTCTTAGCTGGCATGCTATCATTGTTGATGGACACAGTGTGGAGGAACTTTGCAAAGCCTTTGGCCAGGCCAAACATCAGCCAACAGCTATCATTGCAAAGACTTTTAAAGGCAAAGGCATATCAGGTAATAAAACATCTGCTGCTTTGTATACACATGTATTTATAATAATATGTACATAATGCTGCAATAAAGGTGCAGTCAAAAAATTTATTCCATACACTAGAAAAAAGTTGATGTGTATCCTGTACAATCTGAAAGACCAGAATTTCACCCTGTTGTATTTTTCCTTTGTTGACTTTTCTTGAGGAGGACATTAGATCAACACATTGAAGCAGGTAAAGATACAGCTCTCAGTTTTTCACATTATCCAGACAGGTGTGCTTCCACATTGACTGGGCTTTTACAGATCCCCAGTTACAGAGTGGGATTTCCTCTGCTGTCAGCTGTGCTTGAGTTGTTAGTCTTTAAAAGGTCTTTTCTAGTCTAGAAGATGGCTGGGGGAAGAGGGGACCGTTGAACCTTATGATTTGGTCCTGAGAATTGCCCTAGCAAAAGAGGGCAACCTTCTTGATTGGCTCTTGATCCCCCAACTCACAGAGACTGTTCTGAGACAGAGAAGGACCCTCTTCGTCACAGAAGCTCTGTGCTTCCCATGTTACAGGTAACTGGGTCTGCTTATTACCAGCCAGGCAGTGTAAATGCAAGGAAAACAAGAAGGGGTTGTGCATTTACAGTTTAGACAAAGCTGCATGAGATGTGGTACATAAGTTACCTGGTCATACTGCAGATTATTTCGTATAATCTGATGTGCGACTCATTAAGATACAGGATACACCAGTCCATAGACATTATTTCCTAGGTTAGCAGCCGTTTGCATTTTGGAGTTTGTGGTACCTCTAAGATGCTTCTGTAGTTTTCATGTGGTGTGAAACTTACCTGGATGCCCTTGTCTAGGGGACAGATGTGCACCTACAAATTTGATCAATAGCATGTGGAAGTCTTTCAAACTCTTGATAAAATTATTTTTGTTCTGAAAGTGGGATCTGTGCTGGCTACTGAGCATTGTATCCACAGAACAAAGTAAATTGTGTTCTGCATGTCAAGGTTGTCATGATTCTGTTCAGCTACAGCTTTTAACAGCACTTTGTGAATTCATCAGATAAATATTAATAACAGGAGTAAATATCTTCCTTTTCATCGAATGATCATTGACTTGTCTTGGTTGGAAGGGACCTTTCAGATCATCAAGTCCAGCCATCACCCTAACCTGCCAAAACCACCACTAAACCACATCCCCAAATACTGCATCTGCCTGTCTTTTAAACACCCCCGGGGATGGTGACTCCACTGCCTCCCTGGGCAGCCTGTTCCAAGGCCTAACAACCCTCTCTGGGAAGAAGTTTTTCCTAACATCCAATTGAAACCTCCCCTGGAGCAACTTTGGTGCCATTTCATCTTTTCCTGTTGCTTGTCACAAGGGAGAACAGGTCAGCCCCCTACCTCTCCAACTACCTGAGAGAAGGGTGTGTAGAGTGGTCAGGTGTCCCCCTCAGTCTCCTCTTCTCCAGACTAAACAACACCGGTTCCCCCAGCTACACTTAGTCTTCAGTGCCCTCACCAGCCTTGGTGCCCCTCTCCTGACATGCTCCCGGACCGCAGTGTCATTTCTGTAGTGAGGGATCCAAACATGAATGTGGCACTCAAGGGGTGGCCTCACCAGTGCTGAGTACAGGGGACAGTCACTGCCCTGGTCTTGCTGGCCACACCATTGCTGATAAGAAGCCAGGATGCCATTGGCAGCCTTGCCCCCCGGGCACGCTGCTGGTTCGTGTTCAGCTGGCTGTTGACCAACCCCTACCAGTCCCTCTCTGGCAGGCAGCTCTCCAGCTGCTCTGCCCCAAACAGAGGTTTGTTTTGGCCAAAGTGCAAGACCTGGCACTTGGCTTTCTTCAACCTCATACATTGGCCATGGCCCAGGGATCCAGCCTGTCCAGATCCCTCTGCAGGGCCTTCCTACCCTCCAGCAGGTCAACACTTGCAAGGCCTTGGCCAAGGAGGGGTAAGAGAGGAAGATGAACTACTGCTGGATAGCAGCAGGCTGCAGCTTCCTGACTGTCCTCCACACTTAGAATCACAGACTGATTAGAGTTGGAAGGGACCTTAAAGATCATCAAGTCCCAACCCCTTGCCATGGGCAGGGACACCTCTCACTAGACCAGACTGTTCAAGTCCCCATCCAACCTGGCCTTGAACACCTCCAAGGAGGGTGTAGTCACCACCTCCCTGGGCAACCTGTACCAGTGCCTCACCACCTTCTGAAGAATTTCTTCCTAATATCCAATCTAAATCTACGCTCTTCCAATTCAAAAACTCTAATTCTCTCAGCCTGTCTTCATTGGAGAGGTGCTCCAGCTCTCTAATCATCTTTGTGGCCTCTTCTGGACCAGTTCAAACAGTTCCATGTTCTCCTTATGTTGGGGACTCCAGAACTGGATACAGTACCCCAGGTGGGATCTCACAAGAGCAGAGTAGAAGGGCAGAATGACCTCCCTTGACCTGCTGGCTACACTTCTTTTGATGCAGCCCAGGATATGGTTGGCCTTTTGGGCTGCAAGAAGCTGGCTGCCTGGGCTCCCCTTCTGGGGAGACAATTAAGTTCATGGTTGGAATTCCTGAATAGGCAAGAAAAATCCTATTTAGCACAAAGCAGTGCATCAGCCAGAGAGGTAATTTTGCTTTTAGTGCTGGGTACACAAAGATAAAAGTTATCAGAAGCCATCAGAATAAAGCAATAAAACTTAGGTCTTGTTTGAATTAACTTTGATTAACTGTTGTTTGAAACCTACCCGAGTTTGTTTATGCCTAGCTATTGAAATTTCCTGTTAACTTCTCGCACTGATTTACTGTTTACTTCTTGCCACACTTAGGGACTAGGTCTTTTAGGAGCCAATTCAAAAACAATTTCAGTAGAAGACACTGGAATTTCATCACTGGTTTGGAATACATAGAATTGGACTATTTCTTTGACTTAAACATCTGTCATAATACAGTTGAATAGTATTGTAGTTGTTTACAGTGGGAATAATAAGGCAGTTCTTCCTTGGAAGGCTATAGAAGATTGTAATACTCCACTGCACTTTTATTTGAGTAAAATAGTTTTCATAGTTTTTCTTACTGGTAATGTCATTTTAAATACATAGGTGTTGAAGATAAGGAAAGCTGGCATGGAAAACCCCTTCCAAAAAACATGGCTGAACAGGTCATTCAGGAAATAGATGATAAAATCCAAAATAAGAAAAAGCTTTCTCCAGCCCTCCCAGAAGAAGATGCACCTGTAGTAAATATCAGAAACATTAAGATGCCATCTCCACCAACTTACAAAGTGGGAGAAAAGGTACTCTCTTGCTTTTTCATTGCTTGTCAGATAGCTTTGAAGTGTGAGACTTCAATGTGCGACAGGAGTTTCTGTGTTATCCCTTGCCACAATTTCAACTACCCACCTCTTCTTACCTGTTTTGAGTTTCCTGATAAACATCTGCCTCCATGTTGTGACACAGAAATTCAGTTTGCTGGGTGTTGAAAGGATATATTAAAATATATATAGTCTTAAAAAAGACTAATCATGCTTCATTTTGTGATTATTATAAAATATCCAAACTATGGGTATTTAAAATTAAAGAAACTCCGCAAGGTTCAGTGAATTTCCATAGTTGGAAACCAAGGTTTTCAGAATCTTCTAGGGAGATTGGTAGGGAATTGCTGATTTCAGCACAGATGTGGGTCCTGATAATTTGCTGAGGGCTTTTTTTTTTTTGGGGGGGGGGGTGTTCATTCTTCTGTGTGTCAGTGTTTTGGTATATACTTTTGATGCTGCTAAGGTGGGTTTCCTAGAAACAGAAAGTTGTAACAGTACTACTGTATTTATCTTTTCCTAGTGGGCTACCCGCAAAGCTTATGGTGTTGCACTTGCAAAACTGGGCCACGCTAATGATCGAGTGATTGCTTTGGATGGAGACACAAAGAACTCCACCTTCTCAGAGCTGTTTAAGAAGGAACATCCCAGTCGCTACATTGAATGCTACATTGCTGAGCAGAACATGGTAATTGGTCTTTTGGTTTTATGAAATACTGGTGTTACACAACAGGATCTAAGACCATTCAGCCCAAGTCTTCAGAGAGTGGGATTTTAATATTGCCTTTCCAGGTCTGTATTCATGGCTATTTCATTTGACTTGCTCACTCCTTAGGGATAAAGTAGCCTATGGCAAAAGTTTACAAGTGTAATACAACAGGAGTGCTTATAATAATTCTTTCCTAAATCCCCTTCTTTTTTTTTTTCTTGTTGTGATTGCATTGTCTGTGTTTCGGAATAACACAAGGAGATGGCAACATGAAACAGCAGCAATACTTTCCACACTGTGATTTGTAGAGATCTAACTCTAAAAATATGTTGGTGTTTGGTTTGGGTTTTTTTATTCACAGTAAATGGAACATGACAATGGGTTCCATTCTAGACTGGGCTATAAAGACGTGGACAGAGAAGCACTTAATGCGTTTAGTCTGGTGACATTCGTATAGAAAGATTAAAATTAATTGGTAACTCATCTGAATCTTCAGTTGCCACCTGTATGGGTTCACTGAAGCAAATTAAATTAAAGACACAAATTCAGGCAGAAACTTCTTGTTGTTTTTAATAATTTATAGCTAAAGAACCCATGGACTGTCTCTTGCAGTTATTTTATACTAGGGCAGTTTCATGAGCTTTAGGCATTTTGGATTTACATCAGCTTAGGAGAACTTTGCCATGAAGAGAAACCAATTTCTGTGTAAAATAAATGTATGGGGTAATTGTAGCAATAACCAATTTAAGGACCTTGTACTAATTTCCATCCTGCTGAAAAAGGGTCCTTTTAGTCCAAAGGTCCATCAGTCCAAATAACACAGGTAAATCCATTACCACTTAGTATTGATATTTTTTGTCTACTGGAGATAGTAAAACCATGTCCTTTGAACTGAAATTGTAAGCCATTTATCCAGGGAAAGAAAGGGGGAGGGAGTGGGAAGAAGTCTTGAAACCCTGTGAATGGCAGCTGGGAGCGGATGAAGAAAATGAGCTGCCATTAAGGATCAACAATAACATCTACCAGCTGAGGCAAGGAACAGAGGAGAGAGAGTGCAAGAGTGAGTTGCCAACTTCTTTTGGAAAGTCCAGTTAGGAGCAGGACTGAACAGAGATTTTTCATCTGCATTGAGAACTTCTTGAAGAAGTTTTACAGTAGGAAATCCTACAGTTGATCTTTTGGAAACAATCAGTGAGGAATTCACTATTCCTGTACAATCCCCTTTTCAGGTGAGCATTGCAGTTGGCTGTGCCACTCGTGACAGAACTGTTGCTTTTGCCAGCACCTTTGCTACATTCTTCACACGAGCCTTTGACCAGATCCGAATGGCTGCCATCTCTGAAAGTAACATCAACCTCTGCGGGTCGCACTGTGGTGTTTCTATTGGTAAGGGCCACCTTGGCTTATTAATTAGCAGTTTAATCTGGCGGTCAGACTTGTAACGCTTTGTGGAGACAATCAGTAATATAGCTGTGATGGTATAACAGTGGGACCACTTACAGGAAGAAGTGATATTTGCAGTTCACTTTTATCAGACGTGTTGTCCTTAGAAAGAACGAGAAAGGTTTCAAATCTTCATTCGCTTATCTGCTATTTTTTTATTGGTTTGGCCTGATAAAAATAGGACTACAAGCTTTTCTACTCCACAGGCATAGTGATACAAAGGGATTAGATTGAAACTGAGGAGCTTAGGTACCTTTCCATCTTCACAGTTGAGGAGCTCTGTGATGAGAATAGTTGTACACCTTTGTTTCCCAGTCCCTAAAATAAGAAACTGTTCTTGCACGGGTGCTGTTGTCCACCAATATAAAGGCACTTTATCAGGGATAAATATTTTTGTTTTATCTTGGTTTTGTTTTATTTTGCCTTTGAATATCACCATTTTGAAATAATTGCTTCAGCTTATCTCAGTATTTCTTACTACTGGAGCAGTTAATGTGTTGATTAAAAAAACCTGAAACCTTAAAGCCCTAATGAAATGGGAACTGTGGCACTGTTATGTAATTCAGGAAATTTGCAGTACCTTCTCTGGTCTTTGCTTCCCATCGTAACTGTTTGGTACATGTCAGATCATATTGGGGTTTGAGGGAGGAAGGGGGTTTTTTTTATGAGATGCATAGACATCGCCCATGAAAACAGGAGCAGACTTGCATACCAAGAAAGAAAATGCCAGTAGATTTTCATGCTTGAAAAACTATTAGGTATTTATTGGAGAAAAGAAAGAGAAGGACAGCTGGTGGGGTAGTAAATTAAGACTCTGCATATATCAGTTTTTCAGTTGATCTAATTTTGGCTAGCAGTATGGCTTGGAGGAGGGCTGGGTTTTTTGTTTAAAGCAAAATAGCTATTTTGGTCTTTAATATTAGTAAAGCTTTAAAGATTTAAAGGTGCTCATTGACATGTGTAGTCTCATCTAGAACCTCAAACTTAACTTGCAGTAATATGGAGTATGCTTTAGAAGTGGAGCCTGTAAGTACTGTGTATCAGATTACGGCTTGTGCATGTCATTAATGTAGGGATTCTGTTACAAGCCTCTTTTCTTTTTAAAATCAGTCCTCCCACCTCATCGTAGTCTAGTTCAATCCAGTTTAAGTCTTTTAGCAAGCCACAAAGGATGTTGGTGCAAAAGCCAATTAGCTTTGGTCTTTGCTCATTTAAGAAGATAAAACTCATCTGTGTTACCAGAATTGTCTCCTAGAACTACACTTCCAAGTTTCAGTTTTCAGCACTTGAAATGTTTTGCTGGGAGCTGTAATTGTGAGATTCATACTTAGATTTATAAAGTTGTTTCAATTACAAATTTGATTCATGCCTCATCCAAGAATTTGAATGCAAAGTTTTGCAATCAAGTTGTAAAAGTAAGTAATTCAGAGAAACACTTTAGCAGTAAGAAAGTTCCATTTTAAATGGAGCAGTATGAATTAAGTGTACTTCCTACTAGAATTTGGGCCTGCACGGACTCGAGAATCCTAACTGGATCTATGGTGAAAATTGAAGGTTTATGTATGCAGTTCTAGGTAAACTGGGCTTCTGCTGCTCTGAAATTTGGACTGATTAAATTAATGAGAAATAGTTGTCACAGTGACTTTCTGGAGACACACTGAGTACGCTCCTAGGCCGACAGTTGCTGATGGAGCAAAATATCTAATGAAAGATTAAATATCTTTTCAAGAGAATAATGGAAAAAATCTGTATTTTCCAAACTGAACATATAGTGAAACAAACCATAGTGTAAGCATCAGAAATAGTAATACCAGTTGTTTAGACAACCAGCTTTATACTCTAGACATTTGATGCTGTTCATACTAAGCACTTACATTTTTTAAGCTGTAATGTAGTTTTTGCAGACATAATTGAAAATTACTCCTTTTTGATCCGTGCCACTCTAAAAACCACATAAATGAGGATTTTCATAAAGATGCACTTGGGGCAAACTGAACTTAGTGCTAATCTGTAAATTACTAGTATGGCCTGTGATGCTGGTATTACTGGCACCAAGGTAGCAAAAGTTGGACAAGCTTGAGTACTCTTGGATTCAGGTACCTCTTAATTTTGTTTCTCATAATTCCACTTTTTTTTAGGTTTATATCATGTAGATACATTTTAGGAAAGGAAGATGCCCACTGATGTCCCACTCATTCATTCAGAGTGATACATATTTAGAAACTGATGTTGATTTTTTTTTTTTTTCATGTCATGACTGACAGCCAAGATGTTCTCTTTTCCTGGTTTGTGCTTACTTTATTAGTAATGTGTAGTGGCAGAGTTCAGTGATTGATTTCTTTAACATGTTTAAAGTTCTTCAGAGTTTTGTGCTGCTCTTAGGAAAATACTCTCCTCCTTCCTCGTGAATTCGTCCTTCTTGAGTAACAGGTAGTGGGTGCATGTGGGAAGGCTGATTGCCCTGCTTCTGCTCTGCAGGCTGTGACATGACTAGATTCAGAACTCTGCATGGTTGGTTTGGAACAGTGCCATTCCCAAAGCACCCTTACATAAGGTCATGGGGGGCAGGGGGTGTTGTGGTGATTGTTTCTTTAACAATGGAAAATCATGGCAGCATCCAGCACGTGTTCTGGCTAACAATTGTTTTCTGTAGATTGCAGTTCATGCCATAAGGCGCTTGAGTTGTTAACACCATGGGTGCCCTGTTGCTCTTCTCAATACTGTAACAAGTCTTTTAAAATACGTACCCTTCATTTAATCTTGAAGTGAGCCTAGGAATTCAAGAGTAGTTGTAGCAAGTGCACTCTCCATTTCTGATGGAGCATACGAAGTTCTCCTTTCAGATTTCCAGCAGTTTAAATCTAGAGAAACACTTTTGACAAGTACAAATTTTGCTGGTGCAGCCCCAGTACATGTAAATCTGAAGATACTTAGATATCTTATGACCCTCTTTTTGTATTGGTACCTTTTCTACTTTGGTTGTCTTCCTTTTGCATTGTTCTACTGTTAAACTTCATTTTCTATTTTTTCATTTTAACCCCAGTTCTCTTTCTTTTAGTCTCTTTCTATATTTATTTACTGTTTAGATGGTTCCAAGTTTAAGGAGAAGATGATTCTTTTCTCCAGCAGGTAGACTTGCATGTTCTGTGTGTGCCTGATTTTATACTTTTTGCTCTGTTTACATTGAACCCCCACTGCTATATTGACTGATTGTCAAAAATGTGCACCTACTCTTTTGTAATCCTGGATTAATTCTTTTAGGTGAGGATGGGCCATCTCAGATGGGACTGGAGGATCTGTGCATGTTCCGGGCTATTCCCAATGCCACCGTGTTCTACCCCAGCGATGCTGTAGCCACTGAAAAAGCCGTGGAAATAGCTGCCAACACCAAGGTTTGCATCGCAGTGTTTCTGAGCCAGAGAATAACTTCTTCTTGGTACCACTTTTGTTGCTTCTGGCCTATTTCTTACATGTCTCCTCCCACATAAATTGTTTCTTCAGCGTGGTAGTGGGATGTTTTCTTTGCATGGAAAGGTTGCAGGCATTCTGTCCAGGCTGGTGCAAAATGAACAGTCTGGAAGGCTGTGGGCCAGGCTTGATGCAAATGATTATGCAAAGATTGCCATTTGTCTGAACAGGCTTAGAAGTAAGTACAAGTGTAGCTCTCTTCTTGGTCTTTAGCAAACTTACAGAAAGTACCCTCCTAAAATTATATCTGTGGGGTCAAAATTGAAGCTGAATATGGAAAGAAAATTTATTTTGAAGATTCTGATCATAAAGTGCCTGTACGTGAAAGTCCAGGAGTCGGGTCCTCTATTAGTATAAGACAGTCAGGATCTTTTGGAGATGCTGAGACCTTGTTCTTATCCTAATTGACAGTCCAACTAGTCATCTTTTGGCCTTTTGTTGCCAGTGACGGATTTCAATTAAATTGCATTGTGGCTGAAGACTAAGACTGCCCATGTAGCTGTGACAGAGTTTCTCATCTCTCTTAACCTTCAACTAATTTGGCATAGTTACGGTTAAATGCCTTTTGGAGCACTGTGTTGGGCCATGTCTCTGGTGGTACTTTTGGCTGCCATAGGAGTTTACCTTGAGAAGGGAGCAAATAATTCGAAAAATTCCGGTCTTGCTGGTACAGCTTTTAAGTGAAGGGGTGTAGAAATTTGGTGTGTAACAAATGTGGTTTGTGGGGAATAAAAACCCAGAGGGGTAGGGAAGAAAGTGTAAGGTAGTGTTAGGCAGAGATTAGTTGATTGCATCTGAACATTAACTGATGGAAAGTATCTTGCCTTGCTTTCAATTGAGCTTTTCCTCTTGTTTTTGAGTTGTTAGAGTAAAATTTGCACGTGTATGACAAAGTTTTAAAATTCCAATTCTCTTGTTCCTCGAGATAACAGGATACAAATGAAGATCTTTGAATCAGAAAAGAAGTTTTAAATTACTAGCATGCTTGAAACAACTGTTCTACTATTGTACTGTTCTACTGTACTTTTTTTCTATTGAAAAAGGACTGGGGGGAGGGGGGGTGGGCGAGTTGACTCAGTAGAACAAAAGGTAAGGTGAAAGGGTGAAAAAAAACCCAGACAAGTAGAAAAAGTCATTTTGCTGTATTTTTTCCTTAGGGTTTACTAACTAGAATGTCAACACCTTTCTGCTTTTATAACTTATAACATGTTTACTTCGGAAACAGGGCATTTGTTTCATAAGAACTAGTCGTCCTGAAAATCCTGTCATTTACAACAACAATGAGGACTTCCATATTGGACAGGCAAAGGTAAATATTGCTCAGATAAATAGAATCAGAAAAAAATGCGCAAGTTTCTTGTATAAAAGCCCCTTTCCCTTTAAAGCATTCCAGTGCCAAGGATTTGCTTTATTTAATAAAATCACCAGAAATTTTAGAAAAATCAGTAAGATTTATTGTTAAAAATACATGGAAACATTTTCTTACAGGTGGTTCTGAAGAGTAAGGATGACCAAGTAACTGTGATTGGAGCAGGAGTCACTCTGCACGAGGCTCTGGCCGCTGCAGAGCACCTGAGAAAAGGTGATCAGATGACGGGTTTGTTTGGGGTTTTTTTATCATTTAAACCAGCGAAGAAACCAGTACCACTCGGCCTAACTGCTCACCCTTTGTAATTAAAATGTTACAGACAACTGATCATCTGTTAAGCTGATAACAAGAACCGGGAGCGATCCTTCCCTGGTGTAGTGTCGGGGTGAGCTAGGGTATGGACATGATACAGGCTGGGGCTAGATCCCAAAATACAGCGTGTTGCTGAGCCACAGCAACTGCGTGTGCTCTCACACAACGGTTCGCTGCTTAACTTAGTGCCATTGAATGAATGTATCAACTTTTAACTGGCGTGGGATGCAGTAGTTCTACAATACTGCTTAAACGCACTGACAATTCTCAACAAAGATAAAAATCCCATAATGAATTAAGAAGAGAAAGAAACCATCAAAAATCCCTCAGAGTCAGTAGCCTACACCCAGGAGGAGATTACAAATAGTAAGAGGTAATACAATTAATGCTGCCTGTGGCTTACGGGTAGCTTTGTGTGCTGTGTCTGGGTGGATATGTATTGTCTCGTGACTTTGAGCCAACAAGCTCACGATATTTTTAAAACGGTTTTTTCAGAAGTGTTCTTATTTTTCTGCATTTTGTGATGCTCTGTTGATGTTAAAGTATGAATAACCAGCTATGGAGAGATAATCACTTCGTTTAGAGGTAGGGCCTAGTACCTAAAATACATTGGCCACTGAAGAGCCTTCAGTCACAAAACTGGCAACACAGGGCTTCTTTATGTATGGAAGGAGTTGACTTGCTCTTCAGCTAGATGAAACCTCATGTAATTTGTTATTCTTCATAAACAATTGCCATTTGTAAATAGCTTTAATAAGCAATCTGGGCCTGCCTTATAATGACCAGATGAAGTCTGGCTTTGACACTAAACTTAAGGGCACCACAGTCACGGTTGAGGTAGTTCAAACAGGCATACCTGAGAGGTGGGCAGCCTGCAGTGAGAATTCAGAGTGTCTAACAGACAGCAGAAGCAGAACAGTCTGAATAGGAAGGATTTCCTGGTGACTACATTCTGCTCTTACCTGTGAGAAGCTGTTTAGGTTACTGTTTTGCTGGTGGGTACTCTTAGAGACCTTCAGTTGCTTATCCAAACCTTTATTGCTTCAAGAGTTTCATCTGTGAAATGGGTGGATATTACTGCCTCACAAGGTGCGTGAAGAAAGAATGCATACAAAAACTAGGGTTGATACGGTTGTGGGAAACGAGCCATAAATACAGATACCTGGGAATTAGTGTAGACAGTCTTTGAACTGGCTTTAAAAGAGTGCTGGGGCTTCTTGTATCACTTCTATTGTCTGACATTCTCAAAATTCATGTTGCAAATCATTTAATTCTATTTCTGCAGAAAAAATCTTCATCCGTGTGATTGATCCCTTCACCATAAAGCCCCTGGATAAGAAGACAATACTTGAAAATGCAAGAGCAACCAAAGGCAGAATCATCACTGTCGAGGACCATTACCATGAAGGTGAGCTGGGCCCAGAAGGTCACACACCGTTGCAGTTGATCCTCAGCTTCTCCTGACCTGAGAGAAGTATAGAACCTGGTGGTGTCATTTAGTTAAAGCTAAAGAGAGGTTTTAGACTTTCTTGCTGCTGTTACAGTTATGACACTGAGGATTGAAAGTTTCTTTAGATAATGGGTTAATCAGGACAGCCTTTCTGATTAACTTGGCCATGCGTGCTCTTCTGTATGCTTGGTCCAAGTGAGGACTCAATTAATTTGTTCCCAGTGTGATACTAAATTCCTGCTGCAGTGCAGTGACTGTGCAGGATGGTTTCAGAATGGCTTTACAGCCGCTGCTGTGCAGTTTATGTTTGCAAGATGGACCATTGCTGTGCAGGTTTCCTAGGTTTTCCCTGTATCCAAAAGGTTGGCTCAAGGTTGCTTAAAATCAGATCATTTGTGCAACTTCTGCAGTCACTCTGGGATAAATTCTTCTCTTTCTTCAACCACTACTATAAGAGCAGGTCAGGGCCTTTGAAGAGACTGAACACTTTGCATCTTCACTTGATTCTTACTGTTCCTTCATTTCACCTGCTTACAGGCCATTTCAGAGTCTGTTGCTGCTGTATTGTGCTCTTAAGCTGAGGGTTAAAAGTGCATGACGCATGCGAATAGGAATTTCTAGGATGACTCACTCCCAAATAAATCTTCAGATAAAATACTTTTTGGGAGAAGCAGAGAAGTCTCTAGAAGACTCCCCGTGCTTCCCAGGATTTTATTTAGAATCATTTAGGTAGGAAAAGACCTTGAGGACCATCACGTCCAACAGCTAGCCTAACACTGCCAAGTCCATCACAAAACTGTGTCCCCAAGTACTGCATCTACACACCTTTTACATACCTCCTGGGATGGTGATTCAACCACTGCCATGGGCAGGCTGTCCAGTGACTGATAACCCTTTCAGTGAAGAATTTTTTCCTTATACCCAATTTAAACCTCCCAATTTAAGAACATTTACTCTTCTCCTGTCACTTGTTACTTGGGAGAAGAGATCAACACCCACCTGGCTATGCCCTCCTTTTCAGGTGGTTGTAGAGAGCAATAAGGTCTCCCCTCAGCCTCCTTTTCTCCAGACTAAATGACCCCAGTTCCCCAAGCCACTTGTCATCAGACTTGTGCTCCCAACACTTCACCAGCTTTGTTACTCTTCTCTGGACGTGCTCCAGCACCTCAATGCCCTTCTTGTAGCAAGGAGCCAAACACTGAACACAGTACTCACCATGCAGCCTCACCAGTGGCGGGTACAGGGGGATGGTCCCTGCCCTGGTCTTGCTGGCCACACCATTGCTGATCCGCACCATGTTGCCATTTGCCTTTTTGGCCACCTGGGCACACTGCTGACTCATGTTCAGCTGGCCGTCGGCCAGCACCCCCAGGTCCTTTTCTGCTGAGTAGCTCTCCATCCACTCTTCTACAGGCCTGTAGCATTGCATGGGGTGGTTGTGACCCAAATTCAGGACCCACCCGGGAGCCTCGTTGAACCGTATACATTTTGATGAGTCAATCCATCCCATCAATCCAGCCTGTCCAAATCCCTCAGTGAGCCTTCCTACCCTCCAACAGATAAACACTCCCACACAACTTGGTGTCATCCACAAACTGACTGCAGGAACCCTTGATCCCCCTTTGCCATCCAGGTGGTTGGCAAAGGTGATACTAAAACTGGCCCCGAAAACTGAGCTGCTTGTTCTCTGACATGGTTTGTTTGCACAGGTTTTCAGGGCCTTGCCTGTGCAAACATGTCCCATGAAGATGAGTCCATATGCAAACAGAGAGCAGCTGTTGTGAGCGAGCTGTCAGCCTTGCTCCTCCTGTGGCAAGTGGAGAATTTAGCAGAGGGACAGCTGTGAGCTGTGAGCTGTGCCACTAGATATGGTAGATATCTACTAATAGGAATCAGTAACCATTATGAGAATATGATCCTGCCTTAAGGTGAGCATCATTCTTGCCAGGTATCTGAAGTGAGCTGGTATTACTGTAAGTGCTGGTTACACCACACTTTTTGTTCCAGTCTGTGGATGGTGATAACATCACTGAGGCTTATCATTTTCTAGCTTATCTTTCAACCCTGGACAAATATTGTACTACAGATTTGCAAGATGGCAAAATCATCATGCTCTGAGGTGATGAACATGTGGTTTACACTGGCAGAGCTTTCTCTGTATGATGCAGTCAAGGAATATTAGGTGTACACGCATCAGAAGCCTGAATGCATCACAAGCCCACATCAGGCTGATCTTTCCAGCCACATCCACAGAGGTGCTGCTGGCTAGAGGCTAAGTGTGACTGGTTAAATCAGACCATGTCAGAGCTGTGAAAAGCCCTGTGTTCCCAGATACACCCTAACCGAAGTGCAGCACCAAGGTGTCTCTCCTACCAAGTCTCAGCGCACATGCTCTTGACACTAGTCCTGTGTTTTCTTCTTCCCTCGTACTCCTGCCTCCAGTGTCTCTCCTGCCCCCAGACAGATCCCTGCTGCATCTTTTGTCCCGGTGACTGATGGTGATTCAGTCAGAGCTGAGCTCTAAGCAAAGGTTGTGAACATATTACATAACCCAGAGAGGTGCCTGGCGGCGTGTACAGGCATGGTGAAAGGATGGAGCTCTTAAATGCTGTTGGGATTGGGAGGAATTGCGATTTTCAGTGCATTAGGTACATTTGTAAAAACGCCTCGGTGTGTACGTTTAACCTGGCTCTTGGTGGCCGCTGCTGAAGTGGTAAGAGCTTCCTGACAGTGCTGTGCCCTTTAGAGCTATGTGTCCTTACTGCCAGTTTGAAAGGACTTTAGAAATGTCAGGCTGTTGTCCTCAGAGCACCTCTGAAACAGGGACTTGTTTTCATTTCGCAAACGCACCGCTCAGACACGTTGCAACTGAGGGTTTCTCATAAGCACATGAACTGAGTATTTAACTTGCACAGACCTTGGCATCAGAGATACACACAGTCTGTATGTCATATGTTGCCCGTTGCAGCATACCAATGCATGTCATTCTTGTCTTCTCATAGGTGGCATTGGAGAAGCAGTGTGCGCTGCAGTAGTGGGCGAGTCGGCTATCACAGTCCATCGCTTGGCTGTATGTCACGTACCACGCAGTGGCAAGTCAGCGGAGCTCCTGAAGATGTTTGGCATTGACAAAGATGCCATTGTGCAAGCTGTTAAGTCAGCAGTGTCCAAATCAAGAAACGCAGAGTAGTTTGAAGCATCTTGTGCTGTGTTGCAGAAAAGCAGTATTCAGAGAGGTACTGTAAGTTTAAGGCAGGCAAAGGTGCTTTATGTAGAGAGTTCTAATAAAAATACCAGCTTAAAAAACCTTCTGGGTTTTAGGTTTTTTTTCCTCTGGGATTTTGTGCAGTGGGGTAACATCTGAATGTTTTCGTTTAACACTTGGTGGGCAGCAGCCCGTTGTCTGCTGTCTGCGTTTTCTGCTTTGCAGCTGACCTTCCCCCCAGTGAGCTCTGGCCTGTGAGGGGTTGGGGGGTTGCTGAAGGTCTGAGTGGGCCATGCTTCCGCGGGGAAATAGATGTGGGGCTTTGTTGCCCGGCGTGAATTGAGTAATGCTGTTTGAATGCTTGGTCCAACTTAGCACTGAAGAGTAAAATCCTGTCGTGAAGAGAGTTTGGTGAAAGCAGAATCCTTCCCTTGCTGCCGGCAGCGTTCACTACCCCCTCTTCTGGCCAGATGTGTGAAAAGCAGGAGCAGGTACTGTGGGAAGGGGGTGGCTAGTGCCCTCACTTCAGTTCTGCCTCTACGCATTGCCCCCCCAGCCTTTTAAAACCGAAGACAAAAGGAAGCACTCTGTACGCTGGATGATGTCGAAGAGGAAGGAGGTGTACCTGGTCCTGGGGAACCAGCGGAATGGTGGAGGCCCAGCAGAGCCATGGGCAGGAGCACTGAGCCATGGGCTCGCTGGTAGCCCAGTGAGCACAGGTTCGTTTAGGGAGGTTGGAACTCACCACTTTTTTGGCTGGTGCTGCAGCGAGGGTGGTACCTGAAACCTGAAGGGGAGAGTATTGCCTGGGGCGTGAGGCAGGAGTGACTAAAATGCCGAGATGGATTCCAGAGGATCAGGAAGAACAGGAGATTCCCAGATACCTGTGAGGATGCGGCTGAATAAGTAAGTGGCTTTTTTTCCTGTAAAACTGACTTGTGACCAGCTCTGAGTTGAGAGAGCTGCTTATCTCGCCTCATGGCTCTACTTGGTGATTTTTAAATGTTTTGCTTATTTTACCTTTAAGCTGCTTCTGTTTAAAAAAATTTTAAAATTCCTTTCATTTACTGCAAAATGCCAAATGCGAAAATGTATGTAGTACCAAAACACCTTTCAGAAAGATGTAAACAGCAAAGGAAACCACAAAAAGCAGCTTTCGTCAGAGCAGGGAAACTGCATAGTTTCACCCAAAAGTGATTTGACATTAACAACGCTACACTGATCTAAGCAAGGCTTTATTTGCAGACTAACCACCAAATGTACAGTATTTTTTGATATGACAGACAGTTTCTAGAAAAATATGTAAGTAGTGCATGTAAACGAGAAAATAAATATTATAGAACAACTTGTATTCATCCTTACTGCTTCACTTAACCCTTGGCATGTTGGGTAACTGCTGGGCTGTGTGGTGCTGGCCTGCCTACGATTGCTGGTATTTCTGCATGTGCAAATTGAACTGCTGTACAAGAATGATCAACCCTGGTGCTTAAAATTAAGTACAACTAAAAAGTTTTTTAATTCTCTGAGCAAGACTTGAACTTGATTCTGTAAATGCTGGGCTGTTTGGCCTAATGGCTTTTAGATCTACATTCCATCACAATTTCATGTTGTATGGCGCTCTGACTTGATTCCTTTCTCCTCCTATGGGTACACAGACCTTAGCTTTTTCCTAAAAATTGAAAATGAGCCCCTTTCTCTGCAGTCTGCCTATGATTGTATTAGCTCTACATATGTCAGGTATAACGAGTCCCTATAAAATGAAAGGAATGTCAAAGTTGCACTTTCTTTTCCTCAAAGGAAAAAGAGAAGTTGGGGAATGGATCAAATCAAGCGCTTCTACTTTCCGCTCAGAAGAGGAGATGAAATTTGCTGTTGTTAATAATCTCATTACTGCACCATTATGTCACTGCACATAAAATCTCACCAACGTTCACTGGGTGAGCTCATTATATGCCTACTGTTCTGAGTTCTGCCACAGTGAATTAATCTGCCTCAGTGCTGTTGCACTGTTGGGGCTCAACTGCGTGGGCAGCAGCTGGTGCTTGCCTAGTGTGCAGCATCACACGGGGTGAGGTGGAGGTGGCTCTGTGGGTACTAGGATTCCTGCTGAAACATCCAGAGACACATCCAGAACCAGCTGAGGATCGTGGTGGTTGTTCTGTGGAATTTGGTACACTGTAGGCAGGCTGACATGGTTGTGGGGGGGAAGAAAGGGGAATGTGTTTATACTTAATGGAGTTAAATCTCAACCTACATCTAGACTGTCCTTTGAGCTCTGCTGAGGCACAGATCATTTTGGAAGGAGGAATGGGACCCGGTACTGAAGTTTCAGCTTTATTTTTGAGGGGAGAGAATGGTGTCTCTCTGTGGTTTAACATTTCAGTATTTCATGTTAGCCATTAGGCTTTGATGTTTGGCTCGTAAAGCAGTTCTGTTAATACCAGGAATTCAGTCAGCAGGGTTTTGTGGAACTCTCCTGAAATACTCCTAGGCAGCCTTCCTCATACCTGCATGTTGAAGAAAAATACAACTGTCAGAGGGCTGTTGTGTTCAGGTTGTCACCTATCTGCAGCTTTTCAGCATTCTTCATGTGTTGTGTTCGTGACCACAGATGAACCTGAGCCTGGAGCTGAGAAACCTGCTCCACTCCCTGAATTTTTAATTGAGCTATACAGTTCTTACTCAGGAGTTGTCAGGAAATAGTTCATACCCCATATGGGGCAGAGTATTACAAATGTAGAAATGCTCAGCCATGTGGAGAGATGTGAGGATAATTAATTTTCAAACCCAAACAGCTGTAATGAACTGTAGTAAAATCTTATCTTGACAATTAAGAAGATTGGGAACTGTAGCTTAGAGAAGTTGGTCTTAAGACTTGACCAAAATGAAGTACCCAGGAAGGTGAGGGAATACGCTTGCTGAGCAAGGTCACTCTTACCTGTTAGCCTGAATCTGCCAATCAGAGGAACAAAACTGTCCAGTACGCTCCGAATTCGATACACTAATTGTGAAAACAAACATTGTGCCCAAGATGAGCCAGGTAGCAACAAACAACATAAAAATTATGAAAATGGCAAAAACTCAACAGTGAAACTTGCTATATTAATGAGGCCAAGGTTACTGTTAAACAAGCAATTTTGCAATATCATGAACTAACAAAGCAGTGACAAAGCCGATTCCTGGGAGAATTAACTACAACCTACCAAAAATATTATCTCAAGATTACAAAGGAGATTTCTCAGTTGGGTAGCTGCTAACTCACTGCCAGTGGCACCTTCCCTAGGGACTGCCAAGATTCCATTTTTAAATACATTTTCAGTAGCTGCTGCCATCCCAGTTCTGCTGAGAGCTCTTCCTCAGAGTGCTGGGCCACTTCAGTCCAAGGGGAATGAGTGGCAGGGAGTGTGCAGCACCTTACAGCCCTGTCTGCCCTGCTGCTAAAATTCTACATTGCCATGGCAACAAAGCATTCGGCCATTGCTGCAGAAAGAGGTGACTCAAGGTCTGAGCGTTGAGAATGAAAAATGAGTCAACCCTTCAGTGTCACTAAGGCATGTTTGTCTCGGCCTCGCTGTGCCGCTGTGAGCGAGGCGGCACAGGACAGCGACGGGGTGATGTACAGAACTCACCGCCAGCAGTTTTACAGGCGGGCGCAGCTTACCGACTGAGCGTGACCAGAGCTGGCTGCTGTAGATACACTTACCTAGACCAAAGTATATCCCAGTGGTTTCCAGGGAAGCAAAGGTGATTAAACCGATTCCAAGAGAAATTGTCCAGTCTAAGGCAACAAAAGTAATGCTTGGGTTTATTCATTTCTCTAGCGTGCGACCATTTATCCTTCTACTGAAGTCTTGCCTTACCTTTGTAGTAGTAGTAGCAAATTAATAGAGCTCCAATTGCAAAGCAAAGAATGACAAAATGAAAGAATTCATCTGAAATAGAGAAGGAAATTTAGGTCACAACTGTAGGTGTGGCCCTAAGGAATTCATAGAATTGATTATGTTAGCCAAGGCTGGTAAAATCCTGAAGTCCAACCATTGTACCATAAGGCACAGTGTATCGCTCAGGGAATAAAGCCTGTCTGCACCAGATGCCTCGTACACTGAACTTGAGAGATGCACACAAGTTGTTATGAGAAGCCTCGGTGATTTTCATTGAGAAGTGTTAATGCACTTTAAAAAACTAGGGGGGTGGGGGGGAGTTTTTTTCTGAACTAGAGATCTTATTCATGGTCGAAGGTTAAACAGGGTTGACATCAGTTGAATTTAAAAGAACAAAAATTTTTAAACTTGCCATCCTTCCGTATGCCCATCCACCGTACTGCGGGCTGAGGGAGATGACTGTTCCCGTTCTCATATGCTACAAGGGGAAAAAAGTGTTTTAGTGAAGTGGACCTCTGAAATTTTAAAGTTTGTTTCCCTTTTTGTATCTGAAATCAATTCTCAGAGCAGAATGTATGTAAAACTGTTGTGACCCTTTCAGAAAAATCAAATTTAGGAATTTTAAAATCACCCCCAAAAAAGCATACTCAGATTGTTGCATTAACAATGCAGAATTGTTTTAAAGCACTCTGGGGCTTTTCTTTCTAGTCGGGGACAATGGGTAGTCTCAGAATTACAGTGGGGGGAGTAAAGCAGTAGTACAAGGGATCTTCAGTTTGGTCCTTGGGTGCTTTGTACGCAGCTACAATAATATAACCATCTTCATACTAAGCCTGTGAGAGCCATCAGTCTACTTAAGCCTGCCTGATGTTTAAGGTTTTCGGCCCCACCAAATTAAGAACTGCAGCCAACAATTAGTTTCTGTGCTATACTGACACACTGGAAGAACAACATTAAGAACAAGCTAGGTATTTTTAGAGGTTTAAATGCTCTCATTTTGCTCTATGCTAGTTGGGAGCAGAGCTGCCAAATTCTGTTCTTTCTCCAACGGTGTAGTCAGGAAGAGCTGAATATTTTACCAGATTTCCAATGACATGTTCAAAGCAGAAGGTTTTTTCCTTTTTTCTTTGTTGGTTGTTTGAGGAGACCCCTAGGCAGTCTGCTGCACAGAACCCTCTGGGAGCTGATTCATCACAAGTTATGGATGCTGATTTCACTTACACTGGGCTGTGCATCCAGGCAAGCGCTGCCTGGCCATGAATTTAATTTTCTCTAAAGATGCACTGGGAATATACTCCAAATTAGCTACAGACTTTTGCTATTGTGCTTATGAACCATGAAGGAACTAAACTTTGCCAAGAAATTCTGTTCTGGGTCACCTGATACTCAAGTCACATTTTTTAATTTTTGATTCCTTGAGCATTCTGGATTGATTGAGTTCTGGTTTGGGGACAAACTCAGTTATTAGATTATTTTGTTAAAATAGCATTGCACTATTCTGACTCACAACTACTCCTCTGTGCAGTGGTGTGGATGATCTATAGACAAGGGATTTATCAGAACATCAATCAATTCACACTTGGCAAATGTCTGTTCTTTATTATTCTGCTTCCTAAATGCAGTAGTCCCACTGTAACTTTGTATTGTGGAATGACTGGCCCAAAATTTACTCCATTCAATCATTACAGTGCACTGTAATAACTATTCTCAAACTAATAATCTTTGATTAGGAATAGCCAGGTACTGAGGAGCTGGTATAGCTATCATCACTGAGCCAAACTCAGTCCTGAAAGACAGCAACCACAAGAAAAGCTTCTGTTTGCTTGTTTATATTTACCGTCTGCAACTGAATCTTCTCTTCTGGCAATCTCTGAAAAACAACATAGTTTCATTATTTTTTATGGTAAAAATGCATCCCTGTTCAGCAGGAGATAGAGGACAGCAGGGAATGCTGAAAGCTCCTTAGCTTTCTTAGGGAAGAGGGAACAGTTGCCCAGTAGAATTGCTGGGTTTTCCCCTTAAAAGGGCAACAACTGCTGTGAGATATTCCTATGAGAACCTGGCAGGCCTACAAAAAAATGGGTTCATCAGCTAGAGCACAGTGTACACCTGTTATCAGCCAACCACTGTGATAAGCTTGCAACACAACATCTGCACCATGCCCAGGTCCAACACCAGGCGAACTGGAAACCAAAAGATTCAGAGCATCAGGAGGTTATTTTTTTAGTGAGTACATCAGTGGGAAGAAACCACAGTTACAACTTCCCTTCCAGCAGGAGAAGGTTATCTGGGAACACTTACCTGAATCTCTGTAGGGAACAACCTCAGCTGGTGTGCCTAAAATTATGGAAAAATGAGGGAGGTTACTGTCCGTAGTGAGTGTAGGCATCCTGCTGCCTGTCCTGGCACATCCAACTCTATCGAAATTAGTGTGGGTATGTAAAAGTGACAAGGTGGATTCCCATTCCTCCTCATGAGAGAGGGCAGCTCTGTTGTGGGTTACACAGTGTGACAGCAGGAAACATGAATGGACTATTGGCACGCAGACCTCAATTCCATAGCTCACTGTATGTGGAGTCAGGTAGAATCAGACTCCTGTGAAACAAATTAGATCTCTTACTGTCAGTTTAGATGAGCTGCTCTTACAACTGGGCTGAGATTAATTTAAGACATTAATTCAATGATTAAAGCCTTAACTTTGACATCCATGGCTCTGTACCACAAGCTGATAGCTGTTTCTGTGCATTGGTGTGGCACGTTGACATGGCACTTTCTGCCTTGTACTCATTTTTCATTCGGAAGGAAAGAAAAAGCCTTGGGAAGGAGATCCAAGGTGTGGTCCTCACTGGCAATCTCCAGCCAGCTTGAAGGGCTGACTGCAGACGCTGTAAGTAGTGGCTGAGATGGATATTGACAAACCTCTTTTGTCATTTTTCAATGGCAGCTGTGCAGAGCCAGGCAGCAGGACTCCTCCAAAAACAGTGCAAGAGCTGTTCTCCTGGTTTGACTCTAACCACGGGGCATAGCTGAGTGTTACTACTACCTGTGCTTCATCTTGTAGGAAATACTTTTCCTACAGCCAAATTCTGACTGGTCCTTTCCCTTCATCTCTAGATGTTTGTTCAGGACTCAAAGCAAAGAATGCCAGAAATTATCCTTTTTTTTTGCTGAGGTTGGTTGTCTCTAGTAAAGGACAACACTGTTGTCACTGTGTCCTACCTCCAAGTAATTGACCTTCAGTCTTCTGTCTTCCTAAATCTTCCTCATCACTGCCTGGGTAGAGAAAGTGGGTTTTCATCAGATTAAAGAAAATTGTGCCAGCAGTACCAGAAATGACAGCACTCTTATTGTTTGTTCATAATATAGTAATGGCAGTGGAATACATAGGTAAGAATCAAGGCTTTAAAATGCAAGGATCATTATTAGCTGCTTTTGCCTCAGCTCTTTTCAAAGCTGTCTGAAAAGGGGAAAACCAGCAAAATCAGAAGATGGAATAATTTTTATAAAGGGATGTGGTGAGAAAGTTCTTATTTTAAACACACACATCAGCGCTGCCAATTACTTACTTGATCTCAAACAGCTAGTGGCTTTCTGTGGCGGAATAAGCCAATATCAGCATTATCACTTCCATGTTGCCTGCCAATTCTTAGCCTCTCTCCTTTTCCCTGAGAGATCTGTGAATAGCCTAGTGCTAGCCAAAGTGACTTTTGATGCACTGTTGATGTTTGATAATAAGAAATGCTAGATAAGTACTATAGCACTGCCAGCAACTGCTGTACATTCACTGTTCTTTACTTCCTACTATAGCACAGGCTTCAGGCAGACCACAGACACATTGAAGATCATAGAGATTATGATCTTCTATTTGGGAAGAGATGTTATAGCAGATTTTTATGTTTCCAAAACTTTCAACTTCCACAAGAGTGGGAGGCAGCCACTATTTTGCTGATGATGAATCTAGAGGTACGGATTGTTTTCTATGTTCTCTCTTTTGCACAATTCAATACTTTTTTCAGAGTTCTGGAGAATTGTGACATTGCAGCAGGTCTCCAGTGTAAATATCTTATGATCATGCAATCCAACTTAATTAAGTTTCAGGGAAGAAGTGAAATAAATCCTCTTTACTTTGTGGATCTTCATCCATGGACTCGTGGGTTGAGTTTTCAGCCTTTTTCTCCCCTTGTGAAAGCGTGAGATTCCTTTCCAATCTCTTCAGAAGTTTCAATTTTTCATCTGTTTTATGTAAATGAGAAAAAATATTAGAAACAACTATTTACATATTCTCTCTTTTACAGTAAGAGATTTCACAATCCTTTTGTTAGAGGTTGTCTGACAGGAAATCAGACCCTTAGTCTTATTTCATCTGTGTCCTACAGTGAGTAGTACAAAGCATTACAGATGAAAGCATCGTCTAGGCTACTGTTTTAGACTTTCTTAATTGGTTCTGGTAGATGCCTACATTTTCATATTCTGGCCTTTAATTTACCCATAACATTACCCCTGTGAAAATTCCTACTCCCTGAAGCAACAGCAGCTGCAACTGAAAGGTATTTTAACTGGAGAATAGTTGCTCACCCTTCCTCCAGCTCCTTCTCCCATCACCCCTGTGATTTCTGCTGTGATTTATGTCGCAGAGCTGGGAGCCTCTTTTGGCACAGGAGCAGATCCTCAAAACCAGCGAGGCCAAATCTCCCGGGAGGAGAAACCTGTGGGATGCTGGCTCCTGGGCCAGACAGTGAAATGCTCCTGGCTTGTGTGGCTGGAGTTGCAGATGAATGTTAACAGCTTCAAATTCAGTTTGTTATTGCACAACCAGGCAAATGAGTAGTGCAGTGGAGTCTATTTGTGTTTTGTTGCCAGGCTCAGCACCCTGAGTGGCTCCATCCTCTATCCACTCCTCTCAGTTACTGTCACACATGCTGATAGGGGGATTTGCAAAAATATTTCCAGTGGCTTAACTTGCACTTCTTAGCACTCTGAGAGCACAGAGAGGTCCAGGCCAGCTGGATAACAGTCCATGCAAAAAAGTGTCCTGAGCATCGTGAATCCAGCTAGGCAAGGAAAACAGGCACCACTAAGTCAGAGAAATTTCTTAGACATCATCATCCCAGGATATTCTCTTTCCCTAAACAAACAAGCTTTTTCTCCCAGGAGAAGCTAAGTCAAACTAAAGTAAAATACTACCTTTGGCTCCCATTATCACCATACCTAACCGACTTTTCTAAGCAGTGTTTCTAGACATTTCACTATCAATCACTTCCAAGCATCGATCAGAGTTTTCAGACTAGTGGCAGGTGTCTCTGACACTGCAGTATTTTCAGTTAAACGTCTGAAGAGCAGTCAGGTGGGACTCACCCTTTCCCTTGGAGCTGGGCAGCTGTCTGTATCCAGGTGAGTTGGTTGTCTTCAGCAAGAGGTAAAGTACAGCCATTGCCTTGACTCCTTTCTTCTCTATGGCTTTCAGGCAGTTTGCACAGCCTCCAGGCAGGGCATCACAGCTGCTGAGGAGCTGGAAGAAAGTTAATAGCAAAGAGTCCTTCCAATAAAGCATACCCTGCTACAGGAACAGTGTGTCTCATCCAATATCTGGGAAATGTAATCCTCTGCCCCTACAGTACAAGGCGGGGAGGTCAGGGACAGAGAGTAATGCCAGAGCTGGAAAGATAATGTAAACTCCAAACAGAGCTGTCAACTGATGGGGAGCAGTTATCTATTCAAAGAACTAGGAATCTGGAAATGGTCTGGAAATGGACCTGCAGTATTTTACACCAAGAATGGTTCTGCTTAGAAAATACTGAGCTTGAACTGATCCTGAGGATTTTACACAAAGCCTTTTTTCTTTTTTTTTTTTACATGGAGAACAATGAAGTAAAAAGCAGGAGCCTGAGTCTCATTTATCTAAGTGCCTTTTTACAGAATTTGGCATGTTTTAAATAAGTTTTAGCATATCACATAATTGGACTGTATGTTTTACCTCCCCAAAGTATATCAAAGTGGTATAAAAGTATCTGTGTAACAAAGTCTTACAAAGAATACCTTGTTTCTTTAGTAACTTACATTGTTCTTTTCTTCAGTATTCAGGATATGTGGGTCAGTGGTGGCTAAACATTTTACAAGAGATTCCCAGAAGGACCGGTTTATTTTCACATGATTCTCCAAGTAATTGGCATCAGCAGCAAAAGCCCTCTGGAAAATGTCTGGGAGGAAAAGGAACAAATCACTGTGCAGCAGTAGAGGTGGGTTGCATGGTAATGTTCCTGTGGCGCTGTTCGTAGGTGTAGTGACTTCAGTCACTGAGATCAGACTAACATGCTGCACGCCACCAGCAAGTTAGCCCATAGGAAAGAGGGTAGTGCTGTATTGTGTAAAGCAACTGTCTGCCAGAAATCAGTAGAAGGACATCAACAGTCTGTACAAATCACTGATGTCTCTGTGATGCTGTTGTCTGAGTTAGAGAAGCAGGGGAAGTATTCCTAGATACTGAGTGGGGGCTTATTCTGACCATGCTATTTTGCAGACGGACACAAAGCCAGGAAGGGCTGGGCACTGAGGTGCTGAGGTAGTTCATTAGGTATTTAACGTACAGCAAGATCTCCTTCATGCATTTAAATTCCCAGATGCATGCCCAAGGCCTGGTAAGATGCCTTATGAAAGAGCTGAACTGACTGCTAATCTCTCCTTTACAAGGAAGGAGATGGATGGGAGTGTGTTTTCAGGGGAAAACCTGTGTTTCACAACCACTGTAGCAAAAACCTTTGCGTTGTTTGAGCCAAAGCTCTGTGTTCTACCCTTACCTTGCTGCTCTTCAGTAAGATCTGGGACTGGGACATTTGAGTTCTCCATTGATGTGCCTGTTCAAAAGGGAGAAAGAGCATATTTAGCAGCAGATCCTTCTGGCCTTCTCTATTTTTCTTACTCTTGATTTTCTGCAAATGTGGTGTCTTTCTCTAGGCACTTTGGTTTTGAAATCACTTCTCTGTTGCAATGGCAGAGTCACACCATGATTCATTAACTTCCTAGGACCTGTTCTCGTCTCCTCTGAGTGAGTCCTGCTGAGCTGGCCTTTGGGTATTAAGAAAGAACAAAAGTCTGATCATCATGAGTAAAGCAAAAAGTTGTCCAACTTGATCATTCACATGGTTGTTTTTTTACAGCTAACAAGGTGTGTAATTAACTATTTACTGCAAATGTGAGCAACTTAATAGGCCCTGTTCCATTCACAAAACAGAACAATTATTCTGTCCCTTGGACATCCCTGTACTTAAAATGTACCAAACTGGGGATAAAAGTAGGAATAGTTCATAGGAGAATCTTTGGCTCACAGAAGACTTTGGCACATCAACTTCTGTTCTTCCCACGCTGTCATGAAAAAGAAATCTCCACTAACTTTAGGTTTACAAATTTAAAAAATTTAAGTGTTGATCCCTGATATCTAGCTGGTATTTTCCGGAGAAACAAAACATTCTGACATCCCCAAAATGCAATGTTTTGTTTTGCTAAATTTGCCCAAGAAATTTTGTTTCAAGGCTATTTTATTTGGGTGATACCATCTTTGTGGTGGTTGTGGTTCTGAACAGTTGCTTCTGCCTACTCTAGTCCAGGCATCCTGCACTGCGTCTCCCATCATGTGCAGCATTTCAAACAAAGCATTGTTGTATTAAGTAGGTTTTTGAGGAGCCTGAATTACAGCTTCCACTGTGCAGAATACAATATAAGAACCAGTTATACACCTACAGCTTTTCTTACAGTATGACTTTTGGGTCCACTGAACAAGACACTTGCAGTCAAGCAGTTTGAAAATGAAGGCTTTCCTTTAAATATACCAGATGGATAACTGCCTCCTTTCCTACAGGCAGTTTCAGTTCTCTGGAGACCATCACATCAGTCAGAAAAATATTCTAACACAAAATCTAAACTAGGTCTAGTTAATATCTTCAAATAAGATGGCATATACCAAGACAAGAAACAAAAACATCATCTTTCTGGAAACAGAACAACTTTAGTGTGTCAGTTCTTAGAAGAAATTAGACAGAAACAGACTCAAAAGTAGCTGCAAAACTCAGTCCTCCTCTGCAACCAGGGTCGAGGTCCACATTTTTGGTGTGTAGGTAATTCTGAGGGCTTTCTCCTTTCCTAGGCTGAGAGTGTTTAAGTGATGAGGTCCTTAGTTTGAAATTTTTAGCCACTGGTTTGCTGTTCGGGAAAATTACGTAACCTCTTGAAACACTTTTAAAGACTAAGCCCAGAAAACCCTACCTCCCTCCAAAGTGCACTGTAAGAAAATAAAATATTAACATTTTAAGAACACTTTGAAATTGTTCCCAATGATGAGTCTATGCAAGACATCTACAATAGCAGGTAGTACCTTAACCACCTCATATACCTGGAAAAGCTGGCAAGTTTTTGGACAAGCAAGCTTTGAACTCTATCAATAACTCTCATAAGTTTTTCCCTCTCCACAACCCTTGCCTGACTTACTTTGCTGTGTGACAGTCACTGGCAGTGTGAGGCTGTGAGCACCCGACAGGGAATGCAGGAAATGTGTGTGTTCTCTCTGCCCTGGTAAGCAACAGATGATGTTGAAATACAGGAACCCAGTATACCACACCCTGGATAAACTCATTCTTGGCCATAGAAGAAAGAGTGTAATTTCTGTGCATTTATGTATCTCCAGCTAAGGTTTTCAGCCTTTTTCAGTATCTTCCTTGCCTTCCTATTCAGTCAGCTTAAACCTTGCAGTAGTGTTCACTTTTGTAAGTGAAATACTTTGGCCTTCTTTGTGGCCTTCATTGTTGAAATACCAGGGCTAAAGGAACAAAACTACTTCAAGTAGAAACACTTCTTCTCTGACTGATGAATGTCATTTCATAAAAATATTTATAAATATCCACAGCCTTTACTGTTGGATGAAATTCAGGTTTGGCTTTGGGGCTCCTAATAACTAGTGAAGGCCACTTTCATTGGCACATTCGAGGCACGCTGCTCTTCCAGTGACACAGACCGGCTGCAGCAGCTGCCTTATGCCAGCTTTGCATCATCCCAAAGACAGAGTGAGCCAGGTAGGCATGAGCAGACCTGTCCCACCACCCAGATACAACACTTTAAGCAGAGGAGGCTCTGTCAACCTCATTTGCTGATTTACCTTAAAACTCTTAATTTGCGGGCCTAAATGACCGGACTGCTCAGCTGTACCAGCAACAGAAACTTATTTGCTTAAGGCACTGATGCATCTTGCTGCAATAAGGTGTGGATGCTACACGGGGATCCAGGAGTCATCAGTCTCTCTTCCCATCTCCCTTTCTGTGCCTCCAGCACAGCCAGGCCCAGCCAGTCACCAAACTTGACGTAACTAAGGAAGTTGCGTATCTAATTTCTGTTAGATTATGGACAATTAATTTCCCTGTGGCTCTTCTGGGAAGAAGATCAGATCTAAACAAAGGATAAGTATAGACATTTAATTATTGTATGTTTTAAAAGTGATTTAGTTGATCGCACCTCATAATAAGAGAAGGATGATGATATACTGGCATTTGAGCCTAGCCATGAGCTCACTGGGGAATGACATGAACAGCAGACCTCATCTTGCTTTCCCCACAGTAAATCAGAACTTAATGCAGTGAAGTCTTTTTAACAAGTTAGAATAAAACTTGTGTGCACTGTCAGACTTGTCCTAGTTGTTTAGAAAGTGAGGCTAATAACTGCCACATACAACAACTTTTTGCTCAGCTGCTGAAGTATCTGAGTGAAATTGTTCAATGGGATAGCAAAAAATGTAAATAAAGTAAAATACAGTTATTTGACTTCAAGACAAAAAAACCTTAAACCTTTTCCCTTTTAAACTACTTTTACCTTTCATTTTAAGTTGTATGCTGACACCAAATCTTGCTATAAAATTTAGCAAGAGACATAAACATGGAGCCTCCCTGCCCTTCTCACAAACCAAACCAAACCCACTTCATAAAGCGTGCCTGCAAGTCTCAGGTTTGTCCTACTGGTTGGTTCCCTAGGAAGATGTCCTGGAGGGGCTGTGGCTGTGGTGAAAGCTGGTAGCTTCTTCCAATGAGGCGACAAAAATTGGACCACACCAGCTCAGTTTGAAGCTATTTGTACTGTAGCCTTGAGCCATGTCACCAGTGGGATAATTCTGCTATTGGTCTGCTTGTCTGTTTGCCTGTTGTCTAAAGGTAGCTGAAATGTGCCAGAAAAGTAGCAAAACTCAAAGAGTTCTCAATCTTTACAGCCTCCTTGAACACAGGCAGGTGGAGAGACCCAGCAACTTTGTGGCACCATGGGGAGGCCAGCTCCCAGGCTCTGTGTGACCATCTCCAGGGGTTGAGCAGGGAGCAGGCACATCCTGTCTGACCCTTGCAGCAGCACTGGCGTGTCCTTCCTCTCCTAGCTCTCTCACAGCAAGCCTGGACATGGTGGCTGCGCTGCTGACAGCCTTACACCCACAAACCTGGAGAGGTTTGCTGCCTGTTTTCCACCCGCGCTGGTAAAATAATAGTAGTGCTCCCATACACATTTATGCATACCATTTGAAATTACCTGGTTTGTACTTCTCCTTATGTGCCCTGTGCTCCTCTGTGCAGTCGCTGGAAAGCTCTGAAGGGAAGAAAATGAGCTCATCAGAAGCCAGAAGAGCACGTTTGTAGTCTCCAGAAAGTTAAGGCAAACAGATCTTCCTCTACACATAAAAAGCAGGAGTTGTCACGAGCATGTTATAGAAGAAAACATTTAAAAGATGTAGTAGTCCAGTCAGGAAGACAGAGAGGTTACAGAGAAGTCCTGTGCCTTGCCTTGTACAGTGTCGCGATGCCTCAGGGAGTAATCCACAACCCAGCCGTGTACCGCGAGCGAGCACACAACCCCAAAATGCCCTTGGTTTAAGTCACAAGAACCTCCTGAACTCCTCCCTGGTGCTTACCTGCAGGGCTGTGTGGTGGGTTGGGATTCTCAGGCAGGGTGCGCACATCACCGGCCCAGACACGCGATGGCAGGTGGGTGGGAAGGTGTTGGGGCTGGCACGTCACGTGCACTGCCTTGACTCACAGCAAGAGCAGCGGCAGCTCTACGTTGCCCTCCTGGTGTCATAGGAGACTCCTTGGAACATTCCAGCACCAATGTGTGTCTACCGATTATACAAGGTGTGGTCATGTCAAGGCATTTGTCAAATGAAGTTAACGGTTTCACCCCGGTGCAGTTGGTGCATGCAGAGGGAGTGTGCAGAGCAATTCGATGACCCCTCCCTTCTGCTCTCCTCTTCGTGTACTGATGCTTCTGGAGAGACTGGGACACAGCTATCAAAATTAATTTATACTTTCTGTAGTAGATGTGCATTGATTTTTGTCTTCTCCAGTTGCGGGGTTTGTTCTTGGGGCTGTGGGGTTTTTTAAGCAGACCATTCCATTAGTTTTCCACAAGTGTCAGACATTCAAGTGCCTTGTCTCACACACCCCAACATAGTTAATTATGTGTAATGTTTAATGCTTAAAGCAGTTAACACTCTGCATCTACTTCTGCTGGGAGAACGTTATCTAATTAATTAGAATGCTTTATCATGTTCCACATGTATTTATTCTTATTTGGGAACTGTCCTCTGAGAGAATTAGAATGGTGATTCATTCCTTGTATACTGGAGAAGTTGTTTCCAGGAGGGGTCTAGAAACACGAAAGACATACTGAGCAGCTAATGGGGTAATATCTGTGCGTCCAGATTTGTCACACTGGTGGGTTTCATGAGAAATGTCAAAACACTCCTTAGTGAGTTCAGGAGGGGCCCAGTGATGGTACACACACAGAGAAATAATTACTCCTTTAGTCATCATTTCTGCCAGGTTACCACACTCCCAAGACACATTTTGCCCTACCTACCCTGACTATTACCCCCAGGGTTTGTTAACTTAGTGCCTTCTGTGCATTTACTCAGTACAACCCACTTTTCTAATACTCCAGACTATAACTGAATGTCATAGTTTTGCATGGTTGGATTCTGGTGGAGAACGGGCTGCATGGGTGGCTTCTGCAAGAAGCAGCCAGAAGCTCTTTTCAGGCCCCACAGAGCGAACACCAGCTGGCTCAAGGCCAGAGTTCATCAGGGCCGAGCCAATCAGTGATGGTCATAGATCCTCTGTCAATCACATTTAGGAGGGAAAAAAACCCGCAAGCAACTGCTTTGTAGCACCGGAGAAGGGAGTGAGAAGATGTAAGGAGCTTTGCAGGCACAAGGGCCAGTGAACAGGGGAGGAGGCGCCGCAGGTGCTAGAGAGAAAGATGCCCCCACAGTCCATGGAGAAACCCATGGTGTAGCGGGTGTCCCCCCACAGCCCATGGAAAAGGCTGACACCCCACCTGCAGCCCATGGAGTGGCCTCACGCTGGAGCAGGTAGAGATATAGAGGAGATGCTGTGACCTGTGTTGGAGCAAGTCCCTGCCAGAACTTGCAGCCCGTGGAGAGAGACAGAGACACAGAGATAGAAAGAGAAATCTGTGCTACAGCAGGTTTCATGGGGGTGGGGGCTGAGGCTTGTGACTCCGTGGGGGACCAGGCTGGAGCAGTCTAGGCATGAGAGACTGAGAGACATGTTGTGATTTGTGACTGCACCCCATAGCAGTGACCCACGACAAGGCATCTGGGGAAGGGCTGAAACCCTGCAGAAAAAGTCATGTTAGAGAAGGTTTTAAAGGGCTGTCTCCTGTGGCCACTCATGGGACTCACACCCGCTCCTTTCACAGGTGGTCCAGAGCCAGCAAGGCTCACTGCCACAGGCAGAGCTTGTGGGGTGGGGGGCCTTTTGGTTGTGGGTGCAAGGTGCGAGTCCAGTCCTGCATGCTGTGGAGGGGTTGGGGACTGCAGGAGGGTTGGGGGAAAGCCGGAGAGTGCAGGGGCCATGGAGGCATTGGAGAAGCCGGCCATGGGGGCTGTGTGGTCTGAAGTGAAGGCAAGCAGGGGGCCACAGAGGCAGTGGACAAGCTGGGTCGGGTGGCATGGAGCCTTTGCAGAAGCCAAGCAGGGGAGCAGTGCAGGCAGCAGGACAGTTGGGGGCATGCTGGGAGAGAGCATGGGCTGTGTAGGCTGTGGTGAAGGCAAGCTCCGGGGCTTTGGAGGCTGTGGTGAAGCCTGGCGCGAGGGCCATGTGTGCAGTGCAGGCTTTCAAGAAGCCGGGTGCAGGGGCCTGGGCAAGGTGGGATTGCGATTTTGCCAGGCTGGCTGTGAGCACCCCTAACATGGCGCCTAAATCGATCTCTCTACAGTGGCTGGAGCAGCCCCGGGCCCAGGCCCTGCCTGCTGACACTGTGAGCATCCACGGCTGCAAAGGGGCTGGTGCCTCGCAGGGTTTGCTGTTGATACCACTCAGGCACATGTGAAACAGCTTCATCTGTCTTTATTGAAAGAGCTGGACCCTGTTGCTATGCCCCGACCTCTGTCCTGGCACAGCCACATTCAATGGTGACCAAAGGTCTGAGGCAGTGGGTTTGTGGGGCTGGGGGGCCCTTTTGGTTTGGGGTTCAGGGTTCGAGTCCGCTCCTGCACCCAGTTGAAAGCTGGAGGCGGTCTTGGGGGTGGCAGTCGTCCGGGGGGAGGCGGTGATCCGTGTGGAGGTGGCGGTCCGGGTGGCGGCGGCGGTCTGGGTTGGGACGGAGCCAGTTGGCTTATGGAGCAGGGGGTCCCTTTTGGTTTGGGCTGCAAGGTCCAAGTCCCGTCCTCCACCCTAAGGAAGGTTGGGGGTGGTGGTCCAGGTGAGGAAGCTGGTCCGGGCGGGGGCGCCAGTCCAAGGTGGGACGGTGTCTGTGGCTGCTGCGGTGAAGTCTGGTGCGGTGAAGTCTAGTGCAGAAATTCTGGATGCAGGGGCCGAGCCGGTTTGGCAGGCTGCTCCGGCGCCTGGTGGTACTGGTGGTACTGGGGCCGTGCCTCTGGCACTCCAGGCTGGGTGTTGTACAAGTAGCCGCTGTCCACCTGATGCAGAGAGGTCTCTGGGTGCTCACGGAGAGCAGTTTGTGCACAGTTTTGGCCCTGGTGGGGAGGGGAGCGTGTCCCGCTGGGCAGTTCTGCCCATGGGCTGGGACACAGATCTGCTGCGAGGTCCCGTGTCCAAAATCCAGGTTTTGGAAAATAAGTTATATACAGGGCCCCGCAAGCGCGGAGAGGCGCTCGGAACAGACTGCACACCGATGTGGTTAAAAGCGATCAGCACACCTTTATTCAAGCCAGTAGCTTCTTTTACGCATCTGAGGGTTACATAACTAGGGGCCAGAATAGGGGGGGAAAGGCCATCTGCACCGTATCAGGTCTTTATCACCACAAGGAATTTCAAAGTACCATGAGATCTCCTAACAGGTTCTCAATCCCAAGCTTTTCAGCCCCTTGTTAGTGAATTCTTAAGGCTCTTCTTGCAAGCCGAGTAGCTGTGGCCCTGAGCAGCTAGCCAGGCTCCCACAATTCCTTCTTTTTCTTTTTGCGCAAGCAAAACAGCGGAATTAAGGACTTTGTTAATTAATTGTTTAAGTCTTTGAATCAAACAAGGTACTATAATGAGCACAGACAATATTATCAGTAGGATGACAAATCCAGCCTTAATATCATCTCTGAACCAACCAGCAATTCCTAAGGTGTTAAACCATCTATCTAGCCAGCTACTCTCATACTTTCTGATACAGCACATGCCCTCAAAGTCCTTACACCCATGACCTGTGTGAAAAGCAAGAAATCAGCAGGAGCTCTGTTATGCAAAGTAGCATGTCTCACACTATCTACATCAGTAAGCAGGCCACTAAGAGCAAGAGATGTAGCATTGGTTTGTTTACTCAGCCAACAGCCGAAGTTTGTTAGTTCCTCTAATGCAGCAGCAGCTGCTGCTCCAGGGGTTAGTGCTGATTTGACGGAGGAGCTGAAGTTTTGCGTACTCAGGATCAATGTGATCAAGAGCTGAGCTCCTTCACTTAGGGCAGTTCACATTCTTGCCAGTTTGTTATTTCGTGGAGTTTCTGACAAGCTCCTGTTCTCAGTTATCTGCTCTCCTGTTACTGCACACTGACATGTCTCTGTTAGCTTCCCCAGCTCTGATTATATGGGGGTCAGAAATAAATCTGGACGGGCCAAAAACACCATTCCTCTCAAAATGCATTGCGACAATTCCCCCTTCTTTTTTATGGACCAGCCGGATTTTTGCAAAGAGCATTATCCATCCTGCAAGAGAAACACTGCGACATACACGGCAAAAATAACACTAAGGCAAAAATAACTAACAAAAAGATAAGCCCTTGTTTAACTAAATCTAAAAGCCACCCCGACTACACACCGATATGGTTAAAAGCGATCGGCACACCTTTATGCAAGCCGGTAGCTTCTTCTATACATCTGAGGGTTACATGACTAGGGGCCAGAATGGGGGAGGGGGGTGGGGTGGGGAGCAGGGGGGTAAGCCATCTGCATCATATCAGGTCTTTATCACCACAAGGAATTTCGAAGTACCATGAGATCTCCTAACAGGTTTTCATTCCCAAGCTTTTCAGCCCCTTGTTAGTGAATTCTTAAGGCTCTCCTTGCAAGCTCAAGTAGCTGTGGCCTTGATCAGCTAGCCAGGCTCCCACAGAGACCCACACAGGCTGAGCCTGCGCTGTCACAGGGGGAGTGAGGAACTGGCACACCCCAGAGCAACAGGGAAAGTCAGCCCACGGCTTTTGGGCCTGCAAGAAGCAACAGCCCAACGTCTCGAGACCGTAGGAGCTCTCCCTTCTTGCAGCTGCCTTGGCGTGAGGTGTCCAGCCTCAGCCTGCTTCTGCAGACGTTAGCAGAGAGCCAGGGACCTGAGAATCGCTTTCCTCACCATTTAATGAAAAAACGAAGGGCTGGCCTGGGGTGGGAGAGGGGGCCTGGCACATCCCCTTGGCTTCTGCATGCCTCTTGCTGGAGCAGGCTAAATAAATGGACGGTGTGCCCCAGGACATCTTGCTCTCGGCAGAATTCCTGGCCTCCTTGGCTGCTGCCACCAGCAGCTCATGAGCCTAAATGAAGACTGTGCATTTCATCAGATCCGTTTGAATGCCGTCAGTGCAATGCCGTTGGTATTAAGCCAAAAAACGTTTGCCCTGGTCCCACACGGCTGCGAAGGAGCAAGGGGATGGCTTGGAGGGCCAGGGATCTCAGGAAGGGACTGCTGGCTGCTAGAGAAGTTGGGAGCAGTGAACTGCACCCATCAACTGCCTTGGCTGAGCCCTGGGATCCAGCCATAAGCTGGGAGGAGCGATGCTCGGGGGCTTTGGAGGCTGTGGTGAAGTCTGGCGTGAGGGCCGTGTGTGCAGTGCAGGCTTTCAATAAACCGGCTGCAGGGGCCTGGGGTTGCCACGTTGCCAGGCTGGTGCCTCGCAGGGTTTGCTGTTGATCCCACTCAGACACTTGTGAAACAGCCCCATCTGATTTTATTTGAAAGAGCTGGACCCTGTTGGTATGCCCAGAACTCTGTCGTGGCACGGCCACCTTCAACGTTGACCGAAGGGCTGAGCCAGGGGTATTGTGGGGCTGGGGGGCCCTTTTGGTTTGGGGTTCAGCGATCCACTCCGCTCCTGCATCCAGCGGAAAGCTGGAGGCAGCCCGGGGGGAGGTGGAGGTCCGGGGGGAGGCGGTGGTCCGGGGGGAGGTGGTGGTCCGGGGGGAGGCGGCGGTCCGGGGGGAGGTGGAGGTCCGGGGGGAGGCGGTGGTCCAGGGGGAGGTGGAGGTCCGGGGGGAGGCGGCGGTCCGGGGGGAGGCGGCGGTCCGGGTGGGGGCGGAACCAGTTGTCTTGTGCGCCCTTTTTGTTGGTAATTCAATGTGTCAGTCCGTTCGTGCCCCCTGCTGAAGTTTGGGGGCGGTCCGGGCGGGGGCGGCGGTCCGAGGTGGGACGGTGTCTGTGGCGGCTGCGGTGATGCCGGGCGCGGAGATTGTGGATGAGGCGGCCGTGCCGGTTTGGCAGGCTGCTCCGGCGCCTGGTGGTACTGGTGGTACTGGGGCCGTGCCTCTGGCGCTGCAGGCTGGGTGTTGTACAAGTAGCCGCTGTCCATGTGTGAGGGGCGGCCGCCCGTTCCGTGCTGGGCTCTTGAAGCAGCAGAAGTGTACCTGAGGGGAGAGGAGGCGGCTCAGGCCCTTGGCCACTCATGGGACTCAGGCCCTCCCCTTTCACAGGTGGCCCAGAGCCGGCAAGGCTCACTGCCACGGGCGGAGCTGCTGGTACACCTGGGCCGAGGTGGACACTGCCCCTCACGGCACCGCCGAGCAGCGGCATTCCCGTGGGCAGGGTCCCTGCTCAGCACCGGGTGCCGGTGCATGTCTCGCTTTGCGGAGCGACCTCAGCCCCGCTCTTTCTCTTCCTGAGCCTGCTCCTGGGGCTGCTCTTGTCCAGACGGGGTCAGTTTGAGCTGACACTGGCTCCAGTCAGAGCAGGCTCCTGAGCTGGCTGCCCAGGAGTTAGGTTGAAGCATCTGACGGCACCGGAAAGCCCAGCAGAGTTCTTTGCCCAGCACTAACTGGCCACTCCGCAGCAGCCTGACCCCCGGCCAGGAGCAGGACCAAAGCAAGCAGCGTGGGTGCGTGGCTTTGCCGGGAGGGAGGTAGAATAGTTGCACAACTCACTGTTTTTTCTTTTGCCGCTTCCGCCACCGCATCACACAGCAAACCACAACTGCAGTTATCAGCAACCCCACCACAACCGCCGTGCCGACCACACACTTCCAGCGCACTTCTTCGGGGCATAGTAGACCAGCCGTTTTTGGGGGACTGTTAGCACTTGTCCTCTCCCTGTCTGCATCTGGAGGAGCAAGAAGGGATGTTAGTCCGTCCTGTGCAGCAGTGGTGAGCTCGCGGCGCCTTTGCTGGACACGGCCAGGAAGTCCTCGGTTTCCTCCCCGTGCCGGTGCCTGGAGGCACGCTTCCGCCCTTGGGACAGCTGGTCCCACCCAAGAAAACTCAGGCTGCCAGGAGGAGAGCACGTGGCGGACCTCAGCTGCTTCAGCACTCACTGGCTCCTTCGAGGGACACAGACAAAAGCCATCCCGGCAGCAGAGAGCGCCAACCCCAACCCTCCCTCGCTGCCGGGCCAGCTCCCACAGCCCGAGGCCTTCTCAAGGGACACCTGAACCTTGCTCTCCCCTTCTGCCTTTTCCCCAGCCTGGGCACCGCTCACAGATGCTCCCAGGTTTCGGGAGGTGTCTCCCACTTTGGCACCCCGACAAGACTGCTCAGTACCTGAGTGCACTGAAAAGAACTCATATATTTTGCCGTGGTGGTCTTCTCTGGACTTGGAGCGCGCTGCCAAATAGAAGAGATGACAGGTAAAGCCTCAGCATGGCTCAGGCATGGAGGACGGGTGACACTGGCGGGTGACACTGGCTGACTGCACATGACAGACACTACCTGGCACACCGGCGCCTGGCATCGCCTCCGTTTTTCCCCTCTGGACCGGCAGTAAGCCGCTCAGCTCTCTCGCAGCCTCCCGATCTGTCTCTTGAGAAAGCAAGCAGGACAGCTGGATTAGATGGACGTGTTCCCCATCAGAGAGGTGGCATCCACAGGAGGCAAGGCTTCTCCAAGACACCCATATGGTTAAGAAGGAATGCCTGGGCTTCTGGGGCTGTGCCTAGTCACTGCTCCAGCCCACAGTCACCCCTGACCTGCTGGGAGGCCAGGAAATGGCGTGTGATGTTGCAGTGTGCGTGGCATGGGGTGTGTTTTTGGCACGCTGTAAGGGGATGCTAAACGCCTGCCTTCAAAGGGGGCGGCCAGAAGCTGCAGCCAGGCCAGATGGGGAAACAGCCCTCCCAAGAAGGGCCCTTCTGCCTCTCCCTGTAAGCATCAGCACCACGCACATTTGTCCCACCCCGGCTGTCAAGAGGCAGATGGGAAATGGAGCACAGCCCAGAAAGCCTGCTGAATCAGCATCGCCCCTGACTTCCAGCACCAGGAAGGGGCAACCAGCATCGTTTGGGACCTCGCTCCTGCCTGCAGCCGGCCCAGTGGGCGAGTGGTGCTGCACGTGAGCTCAACACAAGTTCAAGGCCTGAAACCCAGCACGGCTGCTGCGAGGCTCCGATCAATCCCTTCCTGCGGCACAGGCCACAGCGTGTCCCAGCGTGTATCTAAAACCTCCAGCTGCCGAGTCTCACGACTAAGGCAGAATGAAACACACTCACCGTGTTGTCTCTCCAGTTCATTTAGCATTTTCTTTAGGAGATAAGAGGCCTCCGGGCTCTTTTTGCCTCCCCTGGGCTGGTACCACTCTCTTGGAGGACCTTAAGAGAAAGCATGCGGGTCCGTTTCACACCACTACATTCTGGAAAACCAGTGCTTAGCCAGTGAGGCCAGCAGAGACTGACTGACTCACCCCTGCGATGCCAGCCAGGCTGGGGCACAGCATCCTGACCAGCAGCATGAACAGTTCTTCGTACAGACACATCTGTAACAGAGCCAGCAGAGAAGGTTCTGTCACGTACTGCGATCCACATGGGCAGAAGCGGTGAGGGGAGATCGCGCGAGGAGAGGGCACACGCGTGCAGGTCTCCATCCTCACAGCCACCGAGGCGCCCGCCTGGCTGCCCTTGGGGCTTTGAGCTGGCAGCTCTCAGAGGGCGGGCGGAAAAAGCCTTGACATACCCATGGGATCTGCCGGAGTGTCAGTGTGGGAAGCCAGCCGGGCAGATGGATCCCCTTCCCCCACGGGCAGAGCTGCAAACAAGCAGAGGCCAGAATAGCTCCCGTGACACAGTTTTAGAGGATGCTTCCCATCAGAGCGGCACTCAGAGTGCAAGTCCAAGAGGAGGCTCCGGCACGGCCCTTGTCTCTCCCTTCCCCTCCGCAGCACGGTGCAGAGAGTCACTGTGTGCCTGCAGCGGCACCGTGCTGGGACAAAAGGAACCACGCCGGGAGCAGCCGGGAGAAAGGACCCCCGGGCACTCTCAGCATCAATTAAAGACCAACACGCCCTCTGGCTTGGAAGCCAGCACCCAGTGCAGCTCAGGCTCTGAGGGGTGGGCAAGGAGCTTTGGAAGGCAAAGTGACCCCGACTGAAAAAGCTCTTGCCACATTGTCAAGCTTTCTTCCTTGAAGGAAAGGGACATTGAGGACTTACCTCCAGGATGCCATGAGGGCTCTGAATCCACACCAGTCCAAGCCGCAGCATTGCCGCCCTTGCCACCATCCTCATCTACAAGCAAGCACAGATGAGAATCGTTTCCATTGCTGGTTGGGTTCCACTGCTGCCTTGGCGAATTCCAGGCTCCCCCCTGGAAGGGGGCCAGGTAACAATGTGGGAGCCAGACATAGACCGAGCTTGCTGGTGACCTCTCACCGGGCTCCCGGCAGCTCTGCAAATCCTCTTTCCAGGCCACGTGCAACACCCTCAGGGAACAGATGCACCAACATAACAGCTCCTCAGGGCTTTTTTACCACAGAGGCAAGCGGCTAAAGCCCTCGAGGCAAAAGCCCACCACCCACGCTTCTCTGGGAGAAGAGCCTGCCAGCCCTTGAAAGGCTGCACCAGCGCCGCTTGCTCACCTGCTCCCTGCGCTGGATAGATGGGAGGAGCCCTGGCAGCCCTGGCACGCAGGGCCACGAGGAGGAGGATGAGGAGAACGTGCTGTGTCAGGGCCATGTTCCCCCCTACACGTCTAATAACAGTGCTGCTGCTGCTGCTGCTGTTGTTGCTGCTGCTGCTGCTGCTGCTGTTGCTGCTGCTACTGCTGCTGCTGTGGCGGCTGAAGTGTGGGCCAGAGGCAGAGAGTCTGGTTTCTATGGCTGGCGCATCATGTCTGGGCTCTGTGACCTCACCGACTCTCTGTGATCCCTTTGGCTGCGCCAGTGCTGCGTGCAGAGGGCTCTCAGGGTGCTCATGGAGAGCAGCTTCATAGAATCATAGAATCGTAGAATGGCATGGGTTGGAAGGGACCCCAAGGACCATAGAGCTCCACCCCCCTGCCACAGGCAAGGACACCAACCTCCAGCCTGGATCTACACAAGGTTGCCCAGGGCCCCATCCAACCTGGCCTTGAACACCTCCAGGGACGGGGCATCCAGCACCTCTCTGGGCAGCCTGTTCCAGCACCTCACCACTCGCTCTGTAAAAAAATTCCCCCTAATATCTAACCTAAACCTCCCTTCCTTTACTTTTAATCCATTCCCCCTTGTCCTGACATTGTCTACCCTTTTAAAAAGTTGATTCCCCTCCTGTTTGTGTGTTCCCTTCAGGTACTGGAAGGCTGCAATGAGGTCCCCGCGCAGCCTTCTCTTCTCCAGGCTGAACAAGCCCAGCTCCCCCAGCCTCCCTTTGCAGGGGAGGTGCTCCAGCCCTCTGATCATCTTTCTGGCCCTCCTCTGAACCCTCTCCAAGAGTTCTTCATCTTTCTTGTATTGCGGGTCCCAGACCTGGACACAGTACTCCAGATGGGGCCTCACAAGAGCAGAGTAAAGAGGGACAGTCACCTCCCTGTCCCTGCTGGCCACCTGATGCAGAGAGGTCTCTGGGTGCTCACGGAGAGCAGTTTGTGCACAGTTTTGGCCCTGGTGGGGAGGGGAGCGTGTCCCGCTGGGCAGTTCTGCCCATGGGCTGGGACACAGATCTGCTGCGAGGTCCCGTGTCCAAAATCCAGGTTTTGGAAAATAAGTTATATACAGGGCCCCGCAAGCGCGGAGAGGCGCTCGGAACAGACTGCACACCGATGTGGTTAAAAGCGATCAGCACACCTTTATTCAAGCCAGTAGCTTCTTTTACACATCTGAGGGTTACATAACTAGGGGCCAGAATAGGGGGGGAAAGGCCATCTGCACCGTATCAGGTCTTTATCACCACAAGGAATTTCAAAGTACCATGAGATCTCCTAACAGGTTCTCAATCCCAAGCTTTTCAGCCCCTTGTTAGTGAATTCTTAAGGCTCTTCTTGCAAGCCGAGTAGCTGTGGCCCTGAGCAGCTAGCCAGGCTCCCACAATTCCTTCTTTTTCTTTTTGCGCAAGCAAAACAGCGGAATTAAGGACTTTGTTAATTAATTGTTTAAGTCTTTGAATCAAACAAGGTACTATAATGAGCACAGACAATATTATCAGTAGGATGACAAATCCAGCCTTAATATCATCTCTGAACCAACCAGCAATTCCTAAGGTGTTAAACCATCTATCTAGCCAGCTACTCTCATACTTTCTGATACAGCACATGCCCTCAAAGTCCTTACACCCATGACCTGTGTGAAAAGCAAGAAATCAGCAGGAGCTCTGTTATGCAAAGTAGCATGTCTCACACTATCTACATCAGTAAGCAGGCCACTAAGAGCAAGAGATGTAGCATTGGTTTGTTTACTCAGCCAACAGCCGAAGTTTGTTAGTTCCTCTAATGCAGCAGCAGCTGCTGCTCCAGGGGTTAGTGCTGATTTGACGGAGGAGCTGAAGTTTTGCGTACTCAGGATCAATGTGATCAAGAGCTGAGCTCCTTCACTTAGGGCAGTTCACATTCTTGCCAGTTTGTTATTTCGTGGAGTTTCTGACAAGCTCCTGTTCTCAGTTATCTGCTCTCCTGTTACTGCACACTGACATGTCTCTGTTAGCTTCCCCAGCTCTGATTATATGGGGGTCAGAAATAAATCTGGACGGGCCAAAAACACCATTCCTCTCAAAATGCATTGCGACAATTCCCCCTTCTTTTTTATGGACCAGCCGGATTTTTGCGAAGAGCATTATCCATCCTGCAAGAGAAACACTGTGACATACACGGCAAAAATAACACTAAGGCAAAAATAACTAACAAAAAGATAAGCCCTTGTTTAACTAAATCTAAAAGCCACCCCGACTACACACCGATATGGTTAAAAGCGATCGGCACACCTTTATGCAAGCCGGTAGCTTCTTCTATACATCTGAGGGTTACATGACTAGGGGCCAGAATGGGGGAGGGGGGTGGGGTGGGGAGCAGGGGGGTAAGCCATCTGCATCATATCAGGTCTTTATCACCACAAGGAATTTCGAAGTACCATGAGATCTCCTAACAGGTTTTCATTCCCAAGCTTTTCAGCCCCTTGTTAGTGAATTCTTAAGGCTCTCCTTGCAAGCTCAAGTAGCTGTGGCCTTGATCAGCTAGCCAGGCTCCCACAGAGACCCACACAGGCTGAGCCTGCGCTGTCACAGGGGGAGTGAGGAACTGGCACACCCCAGAGCAACAGGGAAAGTCAGCCCACGGCTTTTGGGCCTGCAAGAAGCAACAGCCCAACGTCTCGAGACCGTAGGAGCTCTCCCTTCTTGCAGCTGCCTTGGCGTGAGGTGTCCAGCCTCAGCCTGCTTCTGCAGACGTTAGCAGAGAGCCAGGGACCTGAGAATCGCTTTCCTCACCATTTAATGAAAAAACGAAGGGCTGGCCTGGGGTGGGAGAGGGGGCCTGGCACATCCCCTTGGCTTCTGCATGCCTCTTGCTGGAGCAGGCTAAATAAATGGACGGTGTGCCCCAGGACATCTTGCTCTCGGCAGAATTCCTGGCCTCCTTGGCTGCTGCCACCAGCAGCTCATGAGCCTAAATGAAGACTGTGCATTTCATCAGATCCGTTTGAATGCCGTCAGTGCAATGCCGTTGGTATTAAGCCAAAAAACGTTTGCCCTGGTCCCACACGGCTGCGAAGGAGCAAGGGGATGGCTTGGAGGGCCAGGGATCTCAGGAAGGGACTGCTGGCTGCTAGAGAAGTTGGGAGCAGTGAACTGCACCCATCAACTGCCTTGGCTGAGCCCTGGGATCCAGCCATAAGCTGGGAGGAGCGATGCTCGGGGGCTTTGGAGGCTGTGGTGAAGTCTGGCGTGAGGGCCGTGTGTGCAGTGCAGGCTTTCAATAAACCGGCTGCAGGGGCCTGGGCAAGGCGGGGTTGCCACGTTGCCAGGCTGGTGCCTCGCAGGGTTTGCTGTTGATCCCACTCAGACACTTGTGAAACAGCCCCATCTGATTTTATTTGAAAGAGCTGGACCCTGTTGGTATGCCCAGAACTCTGTCGTGGCACGGCCACCTTCAACGTTGACCGAAGGGCTGAGCCAGGGGTATTGTGGGGCTGGGGGGCCCTTTTGGTTTGGGGTTCAGCGATCCACTCCGCTCCTGCATCCAGCGGAAAGCTGGAGGCAGCCCGGGGGGAGGTGGAGGTCCGGGGGGAGGCGGTGGTCCGGGGGGAGGTGGTGGTCCGGGGGGAGGCGGCGGTCCGGGGGGAGGTGGAGGTCCGGGGGGAGGCGGTGGTCCGGGGGGAGGCGGCGGTCCGGGGGGAGGCGGTGGTCCGGGGGGAGGCGGCGGTCCGGGGGGAGGTGGAGGTCCGGGGGGAGGCGGTGGTCCAGGGGGAGGTGGAGGTCCGGGGGGAGGCGGTGGTCCGGGGGGAGGCGGCGGTCCGGGTGGGGGCGGAACCAGTTGTCTTGTGCGCCCTTTTTGTTGGTAATTCAATGTGTCAGTCCGTTCGTGCCCCCTGCTGAAGTTTGGGGGCGGTCCGGGCGGGGGCGGCGGTCCGAGGTGGGACGGTGTCTGTGGCGGCTGCGGTGATGCCGGGCGCGGAGATTGTGGATGAGGCGGCCGTGCCGGTTTGGCAGGCTGCTCCGGCGCCTGGTGGTACTGGTGGTACTGGGGCCGTGCCTCTGGCGCTGCAGGCTGGGTGTTGTACAAGTAGCCGCTGTCCATGTGTGAGGGGCGGCCGCCCGTTCCGTGCTGGGCTCTTGAAGCAGCAGAAGTGTACCTGAGGGGAGAGGAGGCGGCTCAGGCCCTTGGCCACTCATGGGACTCAGGCCCTCCCCTTTCACAGGTGGCCCAGAGCCGGCAAGGCTCACTGCCACGGGCGGAGCTGCTGGTACACCTGGGCCGAGGTGGACACTGCCCCTCACGGCACCGCCGAGCAGCGGCATTCCCGTGGGCAGGGTCCCTGCTCAGCACCGGGTGCCGGTGCATGTCTCGCTTTGCGGAGCGACCTCAGCCCCGCTCTTTCTCTTCCTGAGCCTGCTCCTGGGGCTGCTCTTGTCCAGACGGGGTCAGTTTGAGCTGACACTGGCTCCAGTCAGAGCAGGCTCCTGAGCTGGCTGCCCAGGAGTTAGGTTGAAGCATCTGACGGCACCGGAAAGCCCAGCAGAGTTCTTTGCCCAGCACTAACTGGCCACTCCGCAGCAGCCTGACCCCCGGCCAGGAGCAGGACCAAAGCAAGCAGCGTGGGTGCGTGGCTTTGCCGGGAGGGAGGTAGAATAGTTGCACAACTCACTGTTTTTTCTTTTGCCGCTTCCGCCACCGCATCACACAGCAAACCACAACTGCAGTTATCAGCAACCCCACCACAACCGCCGTGCCGACCACACACTTCCAGCGCACTTCTTCGGGGCATAGTAGACCAGCCGTTTTTGGGGGACTGTTAGCACTTGTCCTCTCCCTGTCTGCATCTGGAGGAGCAAGAAGGGATGTTAGTCCGTCCTGTGCAGCAGTGGTGAGCTCGCGGCGCCTTTGCTGGACACGGCCAGGAAGTCCTCGGTTTCCTCCCCGTGCCGGTGCCTGGAGGCACGCTTCCGCCCTTGGGACAGCTCGTCCCACCCAAGAAAACTCAGGCTGCCAGGAGGAGAGCACGTGGCGGACCTCAGCTGCTTCAGCACTCACTGGCTCCTTCGAGGGACACAGACAAAAGCCATCCCGGCAGCAGAGAGCGCCAACCCCAACCCTCCCTCGCTGCCGGGCCAGCTCCCACAGCCCGAGGCCTTCTCAAGGGACACCTGAACCTTGCTCTCCCCTTCTGCCTTTTCCCCAGCCTGGGCACCGCTCACAGATGCTCCCAGGTTTCGGGAGGTGTCTCCCACTTTGGCACCCCGGCAAGACTGCTCAGTACCTGAGTGCACTGAAAAGAACTCATATATTTTGCCGTGGTGGTCTTCTCTGGACTTGGAGCGCGCTGCCAAATAGAAGAGATGACAGGTAAAGCCTCAGCATGGCTCAGGCATGGAGGACGGGTGACACTGGCGGGTGACACTGGCTGACTGCACATGACAGACACTACCTGGCACACCGGCGCCTGGCATCGCCTCCGTTTTTCCCCTCTGGACCGGCAGTAAGCCGCTCAGCTCTCTCGCAGCCTCCCGATCTGTCTCTTGAGAAAGCAAGCAGGACAGCTGGATTAGATGGACGTGTTCCCCATCAGAGAGGTGGCATCCACAGGAGGCAAGGCTTCTCCAAGACACCCATATGGTTAAGAAGGAATGCCTGGGCTTCTGGGGCTGTGCCTAGTCACTGCTCCAGCCCACAGTCACCCCTGACCTGCTGGGAGGCCAGGAAATGGCGTGTGATGTTGCAGTGTGCGTGGCATGGGGTGTGTTTTTGGCACGCTGTAAGGGGATGCTAAACGCCTGCCTTCAAAGGGGGCGGCCAGAAGCTGCAGCCAGGCCAGATGGGGAAACAGCCCTCCCAAGAAGGGCCCTTCTGCCTCTCCCTGTAAGCATCAGCACCACGCACATTTGTCCCACCCCGGCTGTCAAGAGGCAGATGGGAAATGGAGCACAGCCCAGAAAGCCTGCTGAATCAGCATCGCCCCTGACTTCCAGCACCAGGAAGGGGCAACCAGCATCGTTTGGGACCTCGCTCCTGCCTGCAGCCGGCCCAGTGGGCGAGTGGTGCTGCACGTGAGCTCAACACAAGTTCAAGGCCTGAAACCCAGCACGGCTGCTGCGAGGCTCCGATCAATCCCTTCCTGCGGCACAGGCCACAGCGTGTCCCAGCGTGTATCTAAAACCTCCAGCTGCCGAGTCTCACGACTAAGGCAGAATGAAACACACTCACCGTGTTGTCTCTCCAGTTCATTTAGCATTTTCTTTAGGAGATAAGAGGCCTCCGGGCTCTTTTTGCCTCCCCTGGGCTGGTACCACTCTCTTGGAGGACCTTAAGAGAAAGCATGCGGGTCCGTTTCACACCACTACATTCTGGAAAACCAGTGCTTAGCCAGTGAGGCCAGCAGAGACTGACTGACTCACCCCTGCGATGCCAGCCAGGCTGGGGCACAGCATCCTGACCAGCAGCATGAACAGTTCTTCGTACAGACACATCTGTAACAGAGCCAGCAGAGAAGGTTCTGTCACGTACTGCGATCCACATGGGCAGAAGCGGTGAGGGGAGATCGCGCGAGGAGAGGGCACACGCGTGCAGGTCTCCATCCTCACAGCCACCGAGGCGCCCGCCTGGCTGCCCTTGGGGCTTTGAGCTGGCAGCTCTCAGAGGGCGGGCGGAAAAAGCCTTGACATACCCATGGGATCTGCCGGAGTGTCAGTGTGGGAAGCCAGCCGGGCAGATGGATCCCCTTCCCCCACGGGCAGAGCTGCAAACAAGCAGAGGCCAGAACAGCTCCCGTGACACAGTTTTAGAGGATGCTTCCCATCAGAGCGGCACTCAGAGTGCAAGTCCAAGAGGAGGCTCCGGCACGGCCCTTGTCTCTCCCTTCCCCTCCGCAGCACGGTGCAGAGAGTCACTGTGTGCCTGCAGCGGCACCGTGCTGGGACAAAAGGAACCACGCCGGGAGCAGCCGGGAGAAAGGACTCCCGGGCACTCTCAGCATCAATTAAAGACCAACACGCCCTCTGGCTTGGAAGCCAGCACCCAGTGCAGCTCAGGCTCTGAGGGGTGGGCAAGGAGCTTTGGAAGGCAAAGTGACCCCGACTGAAAAAGCTCTTGCCACATTGTCAAGCTTTCTTCCTTGAAGGAAAGGGACATTGAGGACTTACCTCCAGGATGCCATGAGGGCTCTGAATCCACACCAGTCCAAGCCGCAGCATTGCCGCCCTTGCCACCATCCTCATCTACAAGCAAGCACAGATGAGAATCGTTTCCATTGCTGGTTGGGTTCCACTGCTGCCTTGGCGAATTCCAGGCTCCCCCCTGGAAGGGGGCCGGGTAACAATGTGGGAGCCAGACATAGACCGAGCTTGCTGGTGACCTCTCACCGGGCTCCCGGCAGCTCTGCAAATCCTCTTTCCAGGCCACGTGCAACACCCTCAGGGAACAGATGCACCAACATAACAGCTCCTCAGGGCTTTTTTACCACAGAGGCAAGCGGCTAAAGCCCTCGAGGCAAAAGCCCACCACCCACGCTTCTCTGGGAGAAGAGCCTGCCAGCCCTTGAAAGGCTGCACCAGCGCCGCCTGCTCACCTGCTCCCTGCGCTGGATAGATGGGAGGAGCCCTGGCAGCCCTGGCACGCAGGGCCACGAGGAGGAGGATGAGGAGAACGTGCTGTGTCAGGGCCATGTTCCCCCCTACACGTCTAATAACAGTGCTGCTGCTGCTGCTGCTGCTGTTGTTGCTGCTGCTGCTGCTGCTGTTGCTGCTGCTACTGCTGCTGCTGTGGCGGCTGAAGTGTGGGCCAGAGGCAGAGAGTCTGGTTTCTATGGCTGGCGCATCATGTCTGGGCTCTGTGACCTCACCGACTCTCTGTGATCCCTTTGGCTGCGCCAGTGCTGCGTGCAGAGGGCTCTCAGGGTGCTCATGGAGAGCAGCTTCATAGAATCATAGAATCGTAGAATGGCATGGGTTGGAAGGGACCCCAAGGACCATAGAGCTCCACCCCCCTGCCACAGGCAAGGACACCAACCTCCAGCCTGGATCTACACAAGGTTGCCCAGGGCCCCATCCAACCTGGCCTTGAACACCTCCAGGGACGGGGCATCCAGCACCTCTCTGGGCAGCCTGTTCCAGCACCTCACCACTCGCTCTGTAAAAAAATTCCCCCTAATATCTAACCTAAACCTCCCTTCCTTTACTTTTAATCCATTCCCCCTTGTCCTGACATTGTCTACCCTTTTAAAAAGTTGATTCCCCTCCTGTTTGTGTGTTCCCTTCAGGTACTGGAAGGCTGCAATGAGGTCCCCGCGCAGCCTTCTCTTCTCCAGGCTGAACAAGCCCAGCTCCCCCAGCCTCCCTTTGCAGGGGAGGTGCTCCAGCCCTCTGATCATCTTTCTGGCCCTCCTCTGAACCCTCTCCAAGAGTTCTTCATCTTTCTTGTATTGCGGGTCCCAGACCTGGACACAGTACTCCAGATGGGGCCTCACAAGAGCAGAGTAAAGAGGGACAGTCACCTCCCTGTCCCTGCTGGCCACCTGATGCAGAGAGGTCTCTGGGTGCTCACGGAGAGCAGTTTGTGCACAGTTTTGGCCCTGGTGGGGAGGGGAGCGTGTCCCGCTGGGCAGTTCTGCCCATGGGCTGGGACACAGATCTGCTGCGAGGTCCCGTGTCCAAAATCCAGGTTTTGGAAAATAAGTTATATACAGGGCCCCGCAAGCGCGGAGAGGCGCTCGGAACAGACTGCACACCGATGTGGTTAAAAGCGATCAGCACACCTTTATTCAAGCCAGTAGCTTCTTTTACACATCTGAGGGTTACATAACTAGGGGCCAGAATAGGGGGGGAAAGGCCATCTGCACCGTATCAGGTCTTTATCACCACAAGGAATTTCAAAGTACCATGAGATCTCCTAACAGGTTCTCAATCCCAAGCTTTTCAGCCCCTTGTTAGTGAATTCTTAAGGCTCTTCTTGCAAGCCGAGTAGCTGTGGCCCTGAGCAGCTAGCCAGGCTCCCACAATTCCTTCTTTTTCTTTTTGCGCAAGCAAAACAGCGGAATTAAGGACTTTGTTAATTAATTGTTTAAGTCTTTGAATCAAACAAGGTACTATAATGAGCACAGACAATATTATCAGTAGGATGACAAATCCAGCCTTAATATCATCTCTGAACCAACCAGCAATTCCTAAGGTGTTAAACCATCTATCTAGCCAGCTACTCTCATACTTTCTGATACAGCACATGCCCTCAAAGTCCTTACACCCATGACCTGTGTGAAAAGCAAGAAATCAGCAGGAGCTCTGTTATGCAAAGTAGCATGTCTCACACTATCTACATCAGTAAGCAGGCCACTAAGAGCAAGAGATGTAGCATTGGTTTGTTTACTCAGCCAACAGCCGAAGTTTGTTAGTTCCTCTAATGCAGCAGCAGCTGCTGCTCCAGGGGTTAGTGCTGATTTGACGGAGGAGCTGAAGTTTTGCGTACTCAGGATCAATGTGATCAAGTGCTGAGCT